>NW_022145563.1:230000-830000 GCF_000002235.5 Strongylocentrotus purpuratus
CCCCTAACTAACCCTAAACCACCAGGGGCCATATTCTGAAAACAATTTCATCTTTTATGGAAGGAAAATGATACTAATCGTCGAAAACAAACTTAAATTGCATGGAACTATGATCCCTTACAACAGGTGCTTGTGCAGATATCTCTCAATGCAAATGCAGCCAGCTTGGCACAGACCTTAACCAATGACTTGTCCTTATTTTGCTTTGTTATGATGATTAACAGCATTTTACAAACATAAAAGATAGCATTATTTTCAGAATACCAGTCCAAAAATTAATTATTTACCTAAGGCCCAATCCTCTGTCTCCTTTGTTCAGTTCAATCGCATGCAACTCTCCGTCTAGGTCACTGTATCTCTGACTCAATTTCTCTGAAGAAAAAAATTAAAAAATTAAAAATATAACTATGTATTGATCATTTGATTTTAGGCAGTTTGGACATGGCATTTGGAGGTTATACTAGCATGAGAAAGGTCTGAGACTTGCTCAAATGTAGCTAAAGTTGGTACTTGAATGAGGTTTTTATACACTTTCTTTGATGCAGATTATAGCATTTTGAAGTTCTTACTGAACAACCTAAATTGTGAGAATGCAATCAATGTACCTGAAATGCTGGCGAATTTTTTAAAATGAAAAGTATCATGAAGTTTCTTTGGTTCTCATTGGCATATTAAGCAATCATGTTCATTATAACCAAATACATTTGATAATGTTATGCCTGAAGTTTCTCCAATTCTTCAGTTCTTATTGAAAAAGTCATAACCGAGTAGAGTTGATAACCTAAATATGCATGAAGTTTCTCCAGTTCATATATCATTTTTAGTTTACTAAGCCATTGCCTATGTGAATCGGATGGTCCATGTACAATGCCTATGGGAATGAGAGAATTCAGGAGTCAAGGGGTTAATCATGTAAACTAAATAGCAAAACAATTGAGACTTACTCCAAGTGTATCCAAACTCATCTTCTGATTCACTGTCGCTCTCTCCATCAACTTCCCGGCCTTCTTCAGTCGCATCCTACAGGAATTAAAAGAAAGAAAAAATCTCATGCTTTTAAGGGACTTAGTAACATTGTTCAGATGAGAGAAATTGGTGCTAAGGTAGCGACTTCAATGCTAGATGTACAATTAAAGAAAATCTGAAAGTTTGAGTGAAAACGGACCATTATTAGTGATAAAAATTGGGGAAAACTGATCTGATCGCTTAGTTAATTCTCCCAACTATATTATTACAATGTAATTACATTTTAGGTAAATGTAAAACGTCACAAGGCAATGAATTGGCTCTATATACCATTGCAGACATTTAAGTGTTAAGCGATTTTTAAGAGCCTGTTTTACGTCTTACTTTCATGGAAAAACAGTTGGGAAAATTCAAAAATGGTTGGGAGAACTTTGAGTATGACAGTGAGGCTTCATTTAAAGAGAAAGCAATGAAACATAATTTTGAACTGCGATTAAAACCCATACATAAAGACCGCTCAAGAGAAACATGGAAAGTGGTCTTTTTATAGGCTGGTGGTCTTTATGTACAGGTTCCTTTAGTACAGGTTTGATGAGAAACCATATAGGGGAACAAAAATATGGTCTTTATAGACAGGTGGTCTTGTGATACAGGTGGTCGCTAAAGCAGATTTGACTGTAATTATATGTTGCAGTAAAATTTATGGAGCCCAAATGAAGGTAAAATAACAAAAACTTACTCTAAATTGCATTTTCTGTCTTTCCAGGTAATTGACAAACAATTGTTTCCTTTCTGAAATGAGGTCATCCTAATCAGTTACTTACCAAATTGTCATCTGATTCGGCTCCTGCTTGGACCACGGTTGCCATAGCAATGACACTACCTCCATTTGTGACATCATCCTCCATCTGTAGACAAAAAAAAAAGAAGAAACAACAAAAGATATATTACAAAAACATTGCACATACCAAGTTTAAGAGAATTCTCTAACATTCTGGTAACAGATTTCTCAAAAATGCTAAAATTTCTGAATTCTGTACCAGTTTACAATATACTGAAATGCATGCAGTGTATATTGTTGTCAACTGATATGTACAAATGCAGAGATCAGAACAAATTTCAACCCACAAACTTTTGAAAGACTTGTGTACCTTAAACTCAAAACAGTAATAACAAGATTATTACATTTTAAAAACAAACATGTCAGCACTGACGTACACATATATACCTGTTAGAATACATTGCAATACCCATAAACTTAAACATAAAAAGGAATGACATAGACAGGTGAAACATCTCCCTCAAAAATGCAATTCGTAGGAAAGTTTCACTTCTATCCAAAGTCCACTAAAAATGCATTAGGGAAGAAAAAAACGAAAAGATTCAAAGGAGGCAAATTTCTATTTTATATATATTTTCTTGCCTGACACCTTACAATATGTTTTTTTTATAAAGCAGATATATTTACTCATAATTCAACAACACTTTCATTTCTACTCGGAACTGCAAATAAGGTGCATTTCAGAAAGTATCTGTGAAGAAAAAACTTCGTAAATAAAATGCTTCCTAGCATTGATAGATAGAATTTCTTGATTCGCAGTTTAAAAAAAGTAAATTTAATTACAAAATTGTTTAACTATAATTTTGTAATCATGTCATGTTGAATGGTCCTTAAAGGGAGTGTAGCTTGACAAATACTGGTTAACGTCATCTACTGTATGTTTTTTTTTGGACAACTGCATGTAAACAAATTGACTTGATTAACGGTAGTCAGCGACTTAATCTCTACATGGTCAGCGATCGCAAAACAGACCGAAGTTCTCCTCATGCTTCGTTTTCATGTATGTTGCACGAATGTGATTGCTGCGGTCGCGTTGTCTGTAGTCATTTATACCCGATTGACCCGGGTCAGGCTACGGGAAAGACACGTTCATGTAGTCCCATCAGGCTACACTCCCTTTAACATAAGAAAGGAGAACTAAACAAGGTATACACCATGTTATACAGGAGCACACTTTACAGATACAGTCAAACCTGTCTGTAGCGACCCCCCAAGGGAAACACAAAAAGTGGCCTTTGTAGACAGGTGGTCTTTGTAGACAGGTTCCTTTAGTACATGATTCAATGAGAAACCGTTTTCAAGGGAAACTAAAAATGTAGCCTTTGTAGACAGGTGGTCTTTGTAGACAGGTGGTCTTTGTAGACAGGTGGTCACTAAAGCAGGTTTGACTATCATTATGCACACTATTACATCTCATCTTGCACTGAAATGCAACAAGGTCAATGATGAGGTCAGCTAAAGAAACAATTCGTACTACGTACTGGGCAGGCTCATACAATGGCAAACCATACTAAAAATGAGCACAAAGGATAAAGAAAATTGAACAATTTTCAACCCCCTCAACTAGATTACAGTCAGTCTGCAATTGAACATGAAACAGAGTAAAGTTACATGGTTGTAAAATAAATCCAAACTGTCTCTTTAATAAAAGCAATTAATCATATAAACTTGGAATACTAAGTAAAATACGCATTTTAATTATCAAAGAAAAGAGTCGATCATTTACGCAGTAAATGCACTAGCTTGTCCATTAATCAATCGTCAATTAATCAGATAGACTTAGAATACTAAGTAATACATGCATGTCAATTATCAAAAAAAAATAGTTGCTCATTAATACACGGTAAATTTATTAGCTCGTCCAACTGCAATATGCCTAGGAAAGAAAACTTTTTTCTTATTTTGCCTATTTTCTCCTTTTGATTTAAAATGTACCATATAATGACACAGATGATGTTTTGAATAATTTAGGGTATACATTTCAACCTTACTCAAAGTTTCACCACAAAAACCAACATATTTGACATAGACATAATGATTTACGAGAGATTATTCTGTACATTTGAGGAAAATGTACAAAAGCCAAATAAATCATTTTTGAGGTGAAAATGAAAAAAGGACAATTGAAAAATGCCATTGGATTTTCATAGTGGTAGTTGAGCCATAAATAACACAAAAAGGCATGGGAATTTAAATGGTGCAGAAAAAAAGATTGTGCATAATTAAAACTCATCTCACTTAAATCAAAAATGCTTTGAAAATATTGTGCAAAACTAAAAATATGAAAACAGGGTTGAAATGACATAAAATGGCCAACATGCTTGACTAAGTTTGGAAAGCCATTCACTACCAATGAACAACTTGAAATCTATAAACTTTAATCTCTCTACCAGAAAATTGTCCTGTTGTACAACTTGTCTGCCATAAAATCAATTTTCTCTGAATATACAGCTTAATAGTACCACTATTTTTTAGGAATGTCCTTATTTTGTCTGTTTATTTTGTTGCCATCTTGTGTACATGTGCAAATTACAAGAAATGACTTGATTTTATCAACATGATGTGTACTTGTCGGAGAGCCAGGATACAAATGAATGAATGATTGATGCTGTAAAGAGGGAACAATTGTACTACTCTCCAAAACCAGTGAACATGAAGCAACAAAATAAGGTACAAAATCATATATAATTATTATATTAATTCATGAACATGGATATAAACAACGCCAAATGCAATTGCAAAGCAGCAGATAAACAAACAATAATTATGTTTCCAATAAGTGGAAGGACGTAATTGGTTCAGGGAAGGAATGTAGTGGGTGCTGTGGGTGCTGTGTGTACAGGTGGTGTGTTAAACAATGTAAATGACTGTTATGAGGTTTTTCAAGAATTAACATAACACTTTCTGTGATGAATCCTTGTTTATGGTTCGATTAAATTTCTAGTCTAGAAATACTGAAGAATTGGGATGCAAAAAGTGCAAGTGCAAATGCAAGTGCAAAATGTGCAAAATATGAAGCAGAACAAGTTATTATCGCTATGATTTAAGTTATCGTGGAAATGAATTTGAAGTTCTCCATCCTTTCCAAAACAATCCTTTTCTTGCCATCCGTACTAGAATAAAAATGATAACCTTTTGAAAGAACAAAACTTAATCCCATTCCTATATGTTGAAGTTGTAAGCTTAATTCATTTTGCTCTCTATCAGAATCTTATATGTTTACTGAAGCAAATTTGTGTCAGGATGAAATGGTTTTAAATATTCTAAATGAAATTTTTAATTTTCAATTCAAAGGCATGGTACATAAAGTCAGTATGCATGCATTGTTATCAAATTAGATACAAAATATGAATGCTATCATGCACAATTGTTGAAAAAGGAGGAATTAGACTCGGATTAAAACACAAAATGGTAGCAGGACGGGTAAGGTTAGATTTTGAATCATAAAATCATCACAATGTACAATAATACAAATAAAATGCAGCAAATTGAAAAGCTGAAGTCTGCAATAAAAGGGGGAGAAAGTAACGCATGCAAAATAAGGCTACTGCATCCAATTTGGACTTACTTTTCAGAGTCTGTATTTCGACAGTCCCACACACTCTAATCTCTGTATGGTAGAGCGGTAACACTCCAAAAAAGTTATGGGTGAGGAAAAAAGATAAATGGTAATTGTAGATTAAGTCTTTGCAGTCAAAAGAGACTTTGAATAGGCTCATTCTTTGAGATGCATTTAGACAATACTGGTCTTAGTCTAGACCTAAGTCTAAATATTTAGGACTTGGTCTACCTCTTTCCTCATCAATGCAAGTGTTGAGTCCTACCTACGTCTAGATATCTCAATGCTTCTTGCTCATTGTGAAATATCAACTTGGGCACCCATCAAGGAATGAACATTCAAAAGAAGCATTTTAAAGGACTAACAATATAATTTGTTTAATTACTTGATAAAAGCTGGTACATGGGGAAAAAACTTTACAATCCTCAAAAGGAAAGTTCTATAAATGGTTTAGCAAAAAACTAATTTGAACTGGGCCAGATATATTTTATTCTAATCTAAGAACTTCTAATATATCCGATGGTTACCTCCCATAATAATATTTCCTTTTTTTCTTGGAAAAAAACACACTGAGAGCTAATTAGCATCTTTATAAGAATTAATCTAGTATGTGAATGTTATTATTAAACACACAGCATGCATTCTGACTTACACATTGTGTGTGTCATCACAAGATACGGTGTATGTTCGTAATGTGGACTGGATACGTTTCTCCTCTCCTCTCCAAGAACTCAACAGCGAGGGCAGCATACTATCATTGGCTTTAATTTAAATTCAGGCCTGTCTCTTTGTGCGGGTGGAATCGTTAGTCTTATGTGTGTGCAAGTGTTGAATGCAGAGTGCCGGTATTGTATATGCGTGAGGGATCAAACTTTGCAATTTACTGATAGCATACAAATTAAAATTACAATAATAGCATTTTAAGATGACATGGTGGAACCCCCCCCCCCCCCCCAAAAAAAAAAAATGAAAGGCAAATCATTATTATCTGTTCGGAGCCATAGGTGCCTTAATTAAAAATAGTTACTGCCCCTGCAACTCTAAACAGATTATATTATGTGGAAATAGACAGAAGGTGATGGATAGAGATAGAAAGAGAAAAATAAATAGAGAAAGAAAGAGAGGGACAGAGAGAGAGAGAGAGAGAGAGAAAGAGAGAGAGAGAGAGAGAGAGAGAGAGAGAGAGAGAGAAGAGAGAGAGAGAGAGAGAGAGAGGGGGGGAGGGAGAGAGAGGGAGGGAGAGAGAGAGAGAAAGAGAGAGAGAGAAAGAGAGAGAGGCAGAATTGAGAATAGAAAACAAAAATAATAACATACGATATAGCCAGTTAAGACTGAAGGGGAAAAACATAATAATATTTAAAAGAATGAATGGTTTGATGGGGCGATGAATGTATATTTTTGATTGGTACTTATAAGGGGGGGGGGGGGGGGAATATTCCCAACAATCCATTTTAGTCATGCACCAAAACAGGCCTCAAAGTGTGTACACAACAAGCAATGCACATTAAAGTAATGGGATTGTTTGTTATTGTTATCCACATGAGTTGTTGTAGTGAAAGTGGTAGTGGTAGTGGTAGTGGTAATGCCTGTAAGTACTTTAGCAGAAGCAAAAGTAGTAGCAAATGTTTAAAAAACTGTGGTCACAAGCTTAGCTTTGGGAAGGGGTCAAAGGGGAAAATAATCTTCTTCTCAGTTAATAATTAAAAAAAAAAATTAATTTGCTTAATTTATCTACTGTGTAAAATGGACAGGGGTTCATTCTAAATGTTCATTGAAATGTGGCACGGTAAATCGTCGCAGAAAACAAGAAAGCCCATCGGTAGTTTTTTGTTTGTGTAAAATGGATGGCAACTGTGCGCAACAAAGGCCTTGGGTATATTCACTGAGCTCTGTGTTATAAGATTGCATAGAAGAAATAGATGGGAAAAGCAAGTCGGAACATACAATGTGAACTTTCATTCCAAAGATAGCTTACATCTTATTACAAGGCAGCAATAGCAGCATTTGCTAGCTCAGTTTGGGATTTTGAATGGTTCTGAATAAATGTTAGGCACACAATTAAGTGCAGTTACATGCAATGTCAGAACAAAAGTTTAGACTGATCAAAAGTAGCAAATCAATTTCGGCAAATATATTTCATGTATAATCTAGATGGATCCAAAAACAACATCAATGAATCGCAACATTTCTCTATAGGAGTGATATTATTTTATTACGCACTAATATTATTAATACATACTCGTCATCTGTACCAATTTCAATAAATAAAGTTTAATATAAATGAATACATTGATGCTTGTGTTATAGCTAGAATGCTGAATAATCTGGAATCAAAATTCAATATTAGGCAGGTAAATTACACTTTGTTTGAATTAATACAATAATTGGCAAGCTAACACTCATTTCTACAAACCCTTCGACAATACAACCTAATATATATATACGGTATGAACTAACCAAGTGGCAAATATGTTTAGAATAATCTATACATTTTTTGTTTATTCTGCAGCTTCATCAAATTGGCAAGATGTGAATTACGATATAGCACACGAAAATATGAAGGAAAAAAAAGTAATGAAACACTAAACAAGTTATAGGTGAGTCTTAGCTAGCACCAAGAAAGTAATGCACTTTGATTTTGGTACACAAAATCCCCTGCTCTCTAATATAGTAGGACCAATATCATTGCACTAAAACACAAAACACATTTTCCTGCAGCTTTTCTATTTGTGTCATTTCTTTCTTATTTTTTCCTAAGCGCTTTAGGTCTGTCTTCATCAGCTTGAGTTTGCCAAATAACCCGCTATTTTCAGACTCGAGATACTATCCCGAAGCTCAAAATTGCGTTTTCACCCGACTGATACGCTCATCACAAACTATGTATGTAAGTATATCAATCTACATGTACATGTACAAAAATAAATGGTGAAGATAAATTTGGGGGAAAGATATATATCGCCTGCACTTCACGTCAAAAAATTGTCCATCCTAACAAAAGTTGATGTAGAATACATTCCTATAACTGCTGGCTACTGGTAGATATATAATGCTTCTTAAATAATAATAAATGTTGTAAGAACTACCTTTGGTCACAAATAGCTAGAAAAAAAGGAGGTAAAAGTCTGAGTACTTTACACACTTCTTAAAGGTAATTGCTTATATCAGAATAATCTGTATTCATCTATCTGAATATACAAACTGTATCAATATGTACTCAAATCTACATCAATACATTGAAAATATAAACTGATACATGTATACAAAATTACGTCTGAGATTTAGAATACATTCACATAATAAATGGACAGTATTCTGCGACGGAGAGGGTATATGAATTCAGAAAGAAACAGATTAAAAATGAGATAAAGAAAGAATGAGATCTGAATAATGATCAACAATACCAACTCTGACTTCCAAACTACTATATACAACAAACTTCTGAATATGGTTTCCCTTATTACAAATACCATATATCTAAAAATATTTACATCTTCTATTTATTGTCTACTCTATGACATATCTTTCAATGTACAAAAATATTGAATACACTTTGCAATCGCCAATTATACCATCCTATCTATAGCATGTTGAATACCAGACAAATATGAAAAGTATTGAATATAATTTTTTTAAATAAAGATGAATTTTGAATACTGAATATTGATGCCATGAAGAGACGAAACACAAAAATGATAAGATTAAATATAAGAAGAACAAGATAAGAACATAACTGTGTGCTACTATTGTACCACATGTTTTCATTAAAGACAGATTTGTTTAATAATATGTTCATGTTAATGACTCTGGCCAAAAGCGGTTCTAGGAGGGGGACTGGAGTGCTCACGTCCCTACAGCAAATTATCCTGACTTTAAATGTAGTTAAGCAAGACACATGTAGAAAATTAATGCAAGAAACCCCAGAGCGCCACTCCCTCCAATAAACTGTTTGATGCTTTGGTAGGCTCACTGACCAAACAGTTGTTGTGAACTTTAAATTTTGCTTCATTAGAGCAAACTAGACCAAACTAATATTGTTCTATAAACAATGTCTCTGATACAAGATAGATCTATGATCTAGGCTAGTAGGCTTCACAATACAACCCTAAGTTTAAACTCAAGTTTGGAACAGTAGCTAGCACCATGGCAAGAGGTGCACATTAAGACACTATGGTGTTACAAATTTAAACTGAATGTAAAAAAAAAAAAAAATTAGCAAATAGTTTGGTAAAACTGAAGTGTTAAAAAAATAATTAGCACACTATTTTCAAGAAGAAGCATAAGTTACTCTGATGTTTAAAGGTGAAATTCAAAGAAAATCACAAATATGTCAACTAATGTATCACTAGTAACTGGTAAGCTAACAGATGGCCATCGTACAAGTTTGAGGTCAGCTACATATCGGGTGATTTATAAAAATAAAAATACAACCACCTCCATAGCAGCTGGGATATACGAGAGATTCGCCAGAAAAATAACGATGTTTTAATGACGTCACAACAGGGACCAATACTGCCCAAGCAGACGACATCCCATAAAGAATGAACATAATTGCAAAGCTATCATTTGTCAAATTATAATGAGTTTAGTGTATATAAATGTACTGGCACGTCAAACCGATCAAAAGGGGACATGACCCGATTCTGATAACTAAAATCTTTTACTTGTAAATACACAGGATAGGGGTTAATTAACAATCAAAGAAACCAGACTTTCAAATTGAAAAGCCCCCGGATTGATATTAAGGACGGCATTTGTTCCCTCTTAAAACGCCGAACATACCGCGGTGTCTGCAGCTGAATATACAATGGCGTCTTATTTTGTTTACAAGCGACAGATTCCTTTATTTTTGTATCGCTGCATTTGTCATCAAAATAAAAACATGCGCGGGGTTTAGAGTGAGGCAATAGATTATACATTTAGCCTGACGGTAGTGAAGTAAGAGAAAGAACTCAAGAGAAGATGAAAACACAGGCACTGAAAATGTGTGAGATGTCATGGGACATCGTCTGCTTGTGCAAATCATGTCCCTGTTGTGATCTCACACATCTCAGCAGCGTTCGGAGAGCTATTCAGGTGCTATGCCGGGGCTGTATTTAGGCGTTTTGTAATTTATAATAATCATTACTTCGAATGTTTCCAAGCATTGAATTTTTATAACCTTGTCGAATCAAAGTTTCAACTTTGCAATAATGAAAATAAAGCTAGATTTAAAATCAATGAATATCTACTTTAAAAAAAAAAAAAAAAGCTGCACACTATTCCAAAGCACCAAAAGATAAGAGGCAAGATTGAATTGTTCTCAATGACAAGGAAATCCTTCAGAGGCAGTGGATTTACTATCAAGTCTGATTCAAAATGATTTCATGCTTTTCTTTAAAAAATACAACAGAATGAAAATTATGACGTAAAAACTAGTAATCAACTTTGAAATAGTGCCGATTCTGCTGGTTACAAGCGCATAGAGAAGTGATCCCTGTGTCAGCTTGAAAATGACATGATTATATAAACCGATTCAATCATTATTTCTTTTCATGCAATCTTTTTGCATGTATATGTATTTTTCTTGAGACAAGTAACAACGAAACAGTAAAATGAATTAGAAATGTGAATGTTCGCGAAATACATATAAGATATTGAAACCTTATGAATAATATCACAGACAGGCCTCCATTTCATCTGATGTGTATTAAATCTAACGCTGTTACAAACTTTCTTTGTATGATCATTAGATAAATGTGATTATTACCCGTATCAGACATCTGAGCTGGTCATTTACAAAACCGTATTGCCCTAGTTTTCACTAGCAGTGGGAACGGAGGGGTATATTCTTTGTATTTTCCTTGGTCTCCCTGCGCATATTGACTTTGCGTGTAGAGACGAGTGAAAATATACCTTGGTATTTTCCACGGTCTCGCATTTTCATTGCGCATCTATTAATATTATGCGTACGAGAACCTGCGCACTTTGCGCGCACTGTATTGTGACGTAATAATCAAACCAAATACACACTGTTTGTAGTGTATCAAAAATTTTGTCAAGCACTGGATGCAAAGTGTTGGTTTGACAAAGTTTGTTCAGTTCTTGAGATTGTCATGGTGGATGTCTGTATTTGCTCTAGATGTCTGATTTGGATAACAATAAAAATATTGACTGGCTTTACTTTCGGGGGATATCAGAAATATTGACCGCGCTAAGACCATATTGCCCTCGTCTTTCGACTCGGGGCAATATGATCTGAGCTTGGTCAATATTTCTGATATACCCCTCAAGGCCAGTCAATATTATATAAATATATACTTTCTGATAAAATTGAGACAATATTATTGCCACTGAGTTTGGCAATGAAGAACTTTTTCAATGATAGACACAAATGCTACAGATGACTTTAGCATCTACATGTGCTGAAAGATTAGTATGATTTCTTTTATCAATACAAGCAAATATTGAGTGATTTCAAGTTACCGGTAGGTGTTTAGCTGGTGTTAGTGTTTAATGAACACTAACACCAGCCCTAAACACCGAAATGGAAATTAGCTGGTGTTAAGGATTTGACCACTAAATATCGTCAACTCACAGTAGCTAGTGTTATCGATTTGTCGTCTGCTGAACCAACCTCTGTGGCTGGTGTTAATATCTTACATACAAATGTCCTATTCACTAACACTAGCCCCTAGGGATTACCGGATAGCAAATGTTAATTTCCAGTTCGGTGTTAGTGCTAAGCTATGGATATTGATATCAGTATCAGGCTCTTAATTTCATCAGCAATTTTTTAGCTTGATTTAAGAGCTCTTGACTGCTCTAAAAACTAACACTAACACTAACACCCAACTTGAAATCACTCATTGCAGTGGGTCATCCCAACTGGAAGTGCTTTAAACACCTTTTATTTCCTTTCATTTTTCTTCCTCTCTATCTTCATTGCAACAGTTTCTTTCTTCTTTCTTTGCATGATCAATGCTATACACGTTCCATGTAGTCATTACTATTAATACAACTACATCTTTGCGGGAACTTCAACCAAGCATAAACCATTGACATCTTAACGTAGATCACTTACGGAATGTTTAAAACAAGGATTCAAACACTGCAACGGTTTTGCTCATGAAGGGGTACAATGTAGTGTGTACTTTGGTGAACTTTGAAATAAAAATTGCAGCAAGAATCATTTTCATGCTCTTCCTTTCATTCGTCATCAGTAGATTATGAAAAGCAAGGTGCCGTATGGGATTATACCAGAGCAGGATAGAGAGCAAGAGAGAGAGAGAGAGGGAGAGAGAGAGAGAGAGGGATAAAGAGAGAGAGAGAAATACTTGAGTGAGTGAGACAAAGAACCCAAACAGGCACTTTAATGCAACGTCAAGGAAACAGACAAAGGGGGCCAAAAGTATGACATGAAAAAATGTAAAATATAAGGATGAAAAAGTACAAGACCACATGAAATGGATAATCCTGAAAGAGGAGATTGGAATTTGAGAGATACTCTGTGCTGAATACATGAAAGGAGAGGGGGTATCAACCCATCATTCAAAAAGCCTTGAAAGCTGACTGACTCGGCTTGCACGCTTGACCAATGGAACAGGGGTAGGACTTACGATTGCTGCCGGAGAACCCAGGGTCAGACTCTGGACCTGGAAGTGCATGGGGTTTGTTGCGTTGCGGATGACCGCCACCGCCTGGTCGTGCGTTGCTTCTCGCAGGTCGCAGCCGTTCACCTGGATGGGATCAAGGGTGAAAGGGGGAGACGAGACATGAGTTAGAGTGATTTTTGTACAATAATTCGACGTGCTATATTATAACTTGTTTCAGAATAATGACAGTGGCAGAGATATGAGTGAGTACAGATATAAAACTTTCTCCTCTGTTTGTATTCAATTTCAGGGGATTACAAGATCGTGAATCATGGATGCGGAATTTTGAAAGGGAATTTGTAGTTTTATTATCCTAATTGTCATCATCCCGTTTTGAGTTTTCCAGTCCAAGCTGGGCAGCCCTTAAGACAATCATCCTCCTCTGCATCATTATCATTATCATCAGCACCATCCCCATACTCACCACCATCATCATCAGCATCATCATCATCATCATCATCACCATCATCATCATAATCATCATCCTCTTTTTCCTCCTCATCATTACTATCACCACCACCACCACCATCACCACTGGTCATCATCATCATCATCATCATCATCATCATCATCATCATCATCATCATCATCTTCTTTTTCCTCCTCATCATTACTATCACCACCACCACCACCATCACCACTGGTCATCATCATCATCATCATCATCATCATCATCATCATCATCATCATCATCATCATCATCTTCTTTTTCCTCCTCATCATTACTATCACCACCACCACCACCATCACCACTGGTCATCATCATCATCATCATCATCATCATCATCTTATTCATCCCTACATATATCCTCTACCAATGATAGAAACTATGGATAGCATCATCTCTCCTCTCACCTCTAGAATTCTGTCTCCCGTCTTGAGTTGTCCAGTCCTCCAAGCTGGGCTGCTCTCCAGGACATGCTTGATGAAGATGCCTTGAACAACTTCACCATCTCCTCCAGCACGCCCTAAAAAGATGATAAAAGAAAAAAATAAACAAAAATATTTCTACCATTGGATAGGTTGGTTTCTACATTCTAGTTTGCTCCCAGATATTAGCAAGCAAGAGTTAGATGGATCATTAGCATTGCATTTTTAATTTTTTTTTTTTAAATAATGAAGAAAGAATAAGTGGCTAACACAAGCTTGTAGTTTTGAACCCTGTCTCAGTACCTATGTGTTGATGAAGCATGGTATTTACACTGAACACTCTTCACTCCAAAGTACAGAGAACATGGACAGATCTATTCTATGTTTGTGTACACAGATAACACCTGGTGGGGTTAACGATAGGCTTGAGTTCTGGTAATGATAGAAAATAAATTCCCACAGAATCCAGCAAAACTTACACTGGGAATGTTCAAAATTACAAATAAATTACATATACCAAACGATTTTGGTTGAAAATGTATAGGGGCTGAGTAATGAGCATAGAAAGATAAGGAAATCATTTAAAGTATTAAAGCCCAACACCATGTGTTTCACACAGGTCACTAGTATGTGCAAATGAGGTTTTTGTGAGTTTGATTTTGTTTTATTGGTTCAAACAATCCAGGATGAATTATAGCTATGTTCTCTTGACAGACGATGCCCATACCAGAGGTCAAGATTAGCTTTAAGACTAGGATAATATTACTCATCACACATAGTGGCATTTTTAGCCCTGTTCATGTAGTTGCAGCTGTAAAAAACGATATTAATATCATTCCCATTATCAAGTAAATATTATTGACCAAGTAGAGTTTCCTTCACAATCTTTCATGAGAGAGAGATAGAGAGATAGAGAGAGAGAGAGAGATATGCCTACCTCCCACGATACTGATGCCCAGGCTTCGTCCAGGCTCCTTATTGACTGTCACCGTCTTCACATCTCCCCATTCACTCTCCCCTGAAGCTGCTTCCTCACTGGGTGGGGTCTGGCTTGGAGGGGTTGTCATGGTGATGTCCATGCTGGAGTTGGGGGTTATGGATGGACTACTGCTTGTACAAGGAAAGGGGAAAAAACCCATGGATTTCAATATTTTTCCAGCGCTGTAGGTGGTTAGAACTGCCTACATGTTGGATCTGATATATTATTTTTTACTCTTTCTTCATTAAATTTGAAACAGCTCTTTGATTTGTTAAGTCAGGGAACAAGGTTTGTATTATTAAACTTGAAAACTGAAAAGGAGAATTACACTCCACGCTTGAGAAATTGTATTTGTAATATGGATACAGGATTCTGGTCCATGCACCAAGATGAAAGAATAAATCTATTCAGATTTCATTTCTATGGTCAGTTAATTCACCCATGATATGTACATATAGGTACATCTTATTCCAACTACCCACCCCTACCCCCCTACCCCCCCCCCCCCACATGACCCATGGGTGTAGCACAGCTGGGAGACTTTTGTAGAATAAAAATATGAAGGAGTACTGTATGCTTGGGGATCTCTCATGTGCAGAAACTACCCTTTTCACCACTACTAGCTTTCAAATTACATGAAAAATATGATTCTTTGTTTAATACTGCTCTTTATGTCTGAATGAGTCTCAAGAGCTTAAAGACGCTATCCGTGCTTAATTAATGCAAAGTCATCGTGAATATGCGTACTCCACATACGATGATGTCATCAAGTCGATGGCAATTTTTTAGGTCGACAACTTCCGATTTTCAAAGCTTTGGATTTTAGTTTTCAGAGAGCTAATACTCCTCTGAAAGACACTAAAATGGCATATATAATTGATATTATTGTAATCCAAGACTAATATGCTTTCCGTTGATATAATCATTCCATTTCATTTTCAGTTCGGATATGCTCTTTAGTATTTTCTCTTTCGCTTTTTCCTGGTTCTCCTACCTGTCTGTTGATCTGACGACGCTGGAAGCACGGAATGCAGAGAGGGGCGGGGTACCCATGGGGGACCCTGAGGAGGATTCTAAGAGACCAGCGGCCTTGGTGGCTGGAATGTAGGTCACCCTGCAAAAGGTCAAAGTGCAAGTCATTATTAGAGATAATAGGCACATTTGTATAGCGCTATGATACTACGTTTCTAAGCGCTTTACATTGTAATTGGTTTTGGTGGTGGTGGTTATTTTACCTGACTGCTAAGAAAGCATAAATGCTTGTAAGTAAGCAACCAGACGGCCGACGGCTTCCGGTCCTCTCCAAAGGAACCTGGTAATGAGGATTAATGCCTTACCAAAGGGTACTAGCGCATCGTCTTGGTTTCAAACCCGGGTTACCGGATTACGAGACCACTGCTCTACCAACTGAGCTATCACGCCTCCTCATTATTGGTACCCAGTCATTAGATTCAATTGCTAATCCACACATATTCTGGCCAGGTGCAATTTTAAAAGTGCACACATGCCAATCCATTAACGGTCGCATCCTACCGGGTACCCATTTAACACCTGGGTGGAGTGTGGCAAATGCAGATTAATGTCTTGCAAAAGGATGTTAGTGCCATGGCGGGACTCGAACCGGGAACCATGTAACTGATTGTAAGTCTGCTCCATCACATATACAGTCAAACTTGTCTATAGCGACCTCCCAAGGGAAACACAAATAGTGGCCTTTGTAGACAGGTTCCTTTAGTACATGATTCAATGAGAAACCATTTTCAAGGGAAACAACAACTGTGGCCTTTGTAGACAGGTGGTCACTAAAGCAGTTTTGACTGTATTTGAAACATATAAAAATGATCATATGTGCAACGGGAAAACATTCCTAAATGTTTAAGAAATTCATTGATTGGAAGGATTCAATTTTGATTTGACAGATGATCTGCGAAAGATTTGTACCCAGGTGTCATAATTTGAAAAGAGCCCCTAAACAATGGCTGCAAGGGATATAATTTAGACTTAATTTAAAAAAAATGTTTATCAAAGTTATAGACTTTTTGATCTTTGGTCTTTGAAGATTGAAATTCTAAAACAGCGAAAGTCATAAAAATCTTCCCAGTTCCTCATGTTTCAACTCGAGGGCAACACGACAACCAAGCATTCAAGAAAAACTTACGTGATATCTGTCCCTTGAAGGAAACTCCTTCTGAGCACCCCTCGGGCCGTGTTGTTGCTAAGGTTACGCATGCTCTCTCCGTTGACGCCCGTGATGTAGTCTCCCATCGAGAGGCGCCCGTCCTGCTGGACACACCCCCCACGGATGATGGACTTGATGACCACTCCGTTGGCCTTGTCGGCACTGACCGTCAAACCTAGAAATGGTCATTTGATTTGATTTGATTTGATTTATTTTTGTTTGATTTTTTTTTATCTTTTGCATTTTTACAAATATATAACAATCAAACATTTAAAATCATAATTATAACATTGAATAAAATAATGACAAAAATAAATGATGATGATGATGATGATGAAGAAGATGATGATGATAAGGATGATGATGGCCATTCTGCTTGGATGGGCTGAATGCCAAACCTAGAAAATTTATCATTTTTAAATAATGATGGCTGTTGGCCTTGTCGGAACTGACCGTCAAACCTAGAAATTGTAATTTAAAATCATAATTATAACATTGAATAAAATAATGACAAAAATAAATGATGATAATGATGACGGAGAAGAAGATGATGAAGATAAGGATGATGAAGGCCATCCTGCTTGATGGGCTGAATGCTAAAACTAGAAAATATATTATTTTTAAATAATGACAAAATAACAATACTTAGGATTCTTATTGCAGGACTTAAATACCCAAAAGTAATCGGCCAAAGTATTAAAATGTGACTTTCCAAAAGAAAATATGTTCTATAATGAAAATAATAACTATAATATCATGATGTTCAGGCTTGCCAAAAACATATTGTAGGCATTCTCCACTTCCTAGGGAGCATTCCTGGCATGTGCCATTCCAAAGATGAGCACAACGCTGAACGAACCTAACTGTGAAACAAAAATATGATTTGTTGCTAACTTCCATCAAGAAACAAACAAATACATGTACAACAATTTTGAAATTCATTCTTTAATTCAGCCTAAAAATCCCATCAAGTATTACATATATTTGATATTTTGGTCCACTAAGAGGTTTATAACAACCTACACTATGAACATGACGGACAAAGAAAGTGGACAAAATATACAATTCGTCATTCTACCCTCAACAATTGCTGTGGTAGACAAAGGAACATCCCTTCACTGCTATTATGTAAAAATAACTAGCACAGGTGAATTTGCATGTGACACCTGTTCTTCACATTTTACATAATAGAAGTGAAGGGATGTTCCTTTGTCTACCATAGCAATTGTTGAGGGTAGAATGGGGAACTGTATATTTTGTCCGCTTTCTTTGTCCGTCATATTCATAGTGCTAACACTTACCTAGTCCTGCGTTTGTCTTCTTCAAGACAATGGTTTCTTCCAGGGAGGGGGGCAGGACCACGTTAGACGACTTCCTCCTACCGATGGGCGGGGTTGACTTCATCGGCACCATCTTAGAGGTGCGTTCATCTGGGGTACGCTCCTCAGCGGAGGCCTGTCGATGATGTGAGACAGTGATTGAACCACCGGAGCTAAAGCTGCTAGAGGGGGAAAACCCCTTGGTGCCGGGAGGGGTATACCCCCTGGGACCAAGGATAGAAGCGGAAGTGGAGCGAGGGGAAGAGGAGCGAGGGGAAGAGGTACCGGAGGAGGACTGGCTAGGGCGGAGCACAGGCTTTGGAGGCGGCTTGGGTGGGGTGCGCTTGGGGTGGGGAGGAGTGGCAGGTGCCGAGGGCTGATAGTGGGTTATAACAACCAATGAAATGGTTCAAATGACAGGTGCGTTTGAAGCAAAAGGGTGCGTTGGGAGGGAAATGGTGTACAAACACAAAACCACACATTTTGGATGATACATTTAGCACAATTATCACACAAGTAATGAATTAATTGGATATTATATGAAAAGTAAAACCAGACAGATTAATTCAACAGAAGAAAGGGATAAAAGGTATAAATCAATGATCAAAAGATACAATAATAACAAAATCACAATTTCGTAAATTCAAGAGGACAAATTGATAAAAATTAGATCAATTATTGATAGCCACACAGAATCAAGATTAGTTCAGTTTTTTTTTTGGTTTTGATTTTTGCAAAGAAAGGGTTACATTTTAATTTTGGAAGGAGCAGGGTGCAGGGGAAAGGCGATACATAGGGGAAAAAGAACCAAAGAATGAAAAGCGAAGATGCAAATCAATGTCAGTATAACTTTGTTCAATGTAAATGAATGAAAATGCTAAATACAAAGATAACGTGTCAAAATGCAAATGTGTCACAATGTAAATGTGTCAAAATGCAAAATGTGATGTTTTTATTCTGTCTAGTATTCAGTAAACAACAACAACAAAATCAAACCACCGGTATATTCTTCCCTTGGATTCTTGAAGCACATCCTACAACAAATCTCACTAAACAATAAGAGAACGGAAAACAATAAATGTAGGAGGCCTGCTTGTATAATGGTTATTTATCAAAGTTTTTTTTAATGGGTACTAGTTATTAAAAAGATCAAATTTTATACAAAATCTCAGCAAATCTTTTTGTTTACCACTCACAGCGAACAGGGTGTGGGATTTATTTCTGTGCATTTTGCTTTTAGGACAAATCACATCAAACTAGAAAGTCAGGCATTTTGTGGTTAAAAGCAAATCAGTGTGCAATTTATAATACTTCTAATTGTCTACTCTCCATGAAGGTGACTACATGGTTTTCATGAAAGGAACCCTTAAGTCTACCCCCCCCCACCCACCTGGAAAAAATAATGTCATCTTTCTTTTGCCCTCATAATTCTTCTTGTTTTGGTCTAGCATGCAAAGTATTTCCATTATTATTGCTTCATATTGTAAAGGTTAATGACTGCTAGTAGTGCATGTGATGAAGTGCTGTATTGTGTCATTGCGCCAGCACAAGAAGATGCAAACAAAACCAACTATTTCCACCTCAAAAGAAGAGCAGACAGCAATTCCCTTCAACTTTAACTCAGTATTTTAATTTAAAGTGACAGATAAGGGAAAGGAAAGTCAAGTACAGCAAACTGCAGGGTGGTTTTTTCACTGCAAAGTCTTTTGGATGAGAGCAACACACATGTACAGTTGACAACTTAATTGTTATCATACATATATACCAATTTTTGTATAAAAATATGTGGAAAATTGATTTATCCTGATTTAAGTTTCTTGAGAATATGACAATTTAAAGCTTACACCTATCAAACTATTCAACAAAGGCCCTAGTGCGACCATGCATTCCACCTTTCATTCTTGAGTTACAAAAAAACAAAAAACATCAAATTTACAAGGGGTATGAATAATTTAGGTGTTAATTTTATGTATTTTAGGAGGAAAATAAAACCATTAAAGGAAACAATTCAAATGGCCAAGAAAGACTGGTGGTCTTTACAAAGGTGGTCATGCAAAGAAAGGGCCCTCTATTATGTGTGGTCTTTCTAGAGACCGTCATAAAAACAAGTTTGCTGACATGAAAACCCACTGAAAGTGTTTAAATGGGACGTCGATGAACTTGTACTTTAATATGATGGTTTCGTGAAACGATGGCCAGGTGGATAGGTGAATAGTATTCAATAGTTTCCATTTTGACAGGTGCCTCCAAACTTATTATTTGGGGGAAGGGGGAGGGGAGAGGGAACTTTTACAATAAATTATGGTTTAAATTACAACATTTTAATCTAAAGGGGATAACCTTTTTTTCTCTATTTGCAATAACAGACCTACAAATTGGCCCCAAGAATAGTATTTGTTTAACAAGTAAGATAGGAAATCTGATACATGTACCTTTAGAGCATTTAACAAGGAAATCCCTTACTTTCTTCCCTTTCTCCTTTAAAAAAACAGTACAGCACTTATTTTCACATGGTGGTTATAAAAATCAAAACATTTATAGAGTGCAATAAAATGATATGTATATACAAATGAGGTGCGATTCACTAGAAAAGGAAAGATGAAAAGGAGACGAATGTCAACTTTCAGGTGCGAAATTACCTATTGAGATGGGGATATAGAGGCTGAATAATACAACACATTGATGAACAAATATATTTTTTTTTTAATTGTCTGGTCCCTGTGACTACAAAGAATGGGATGAGTGTGAAAGTGTACAAAAGGTGTGAGTTTTAAGTATGAAAGTGTACAAAATGTATTGACAGAGTGAAGAATAAAAGTATACTGCACAGCAAACTAGAATACACGTACATCCGATTCCTATTCAATGAGACATGGATGGGAACAATATATTGGGGTGAAAGTGGATTTTTAACAGTGGATTTTTTTGAATGGGTAGAGGGCCAAGGCAGGGAAGGAGAGGGACTTTCCCACCGGGACCTGTTTCTATCATCTCCCTGGTTTGTTTTATTCATCGTCTTCCCGAAGCACACCAGAGCTAATTGGGCAATTTCAAGCTGGATAAATCTGCACAATGCCATGCAAAACTGTGATGTCGAGTTGCCTAATACATGCAACTCTCTCAGCTATTTTATCTTTTCCTTTTGATTTCGCACAGGGATGAAGCAACTATAAGGCATAAAAAAAAAGATGTTGTATTGCCCTTTGAAATCTTGAAATCTATGGTCGGCTTTAAAAAAAAATCTTACGTGATATCCATCCCCTGAAGGAAAGTCCTTCTGAGCTTTTCTAGAAAAAATTGTTTAATAAATAAAAAATATGTATTCAAGCAAAACACTGAGATATATCAGCCCAAATAGGGAGACAAAAAAGAAGGAAAAAAAGGATTTCTGACCGACCGACCCATGTCTTGGCACCTAAAGGGCAATACAACATTTTTTTTTAAAAGCCTAATCTTGGTTGGAGAAAGAAAGCAGCGAGCTCGCATTCCCAGCAAATAAAATAAGACATTTCACATCATGCAATAACTTTGCTACATTAGTCTCAAGGCAGGGATGCAGTGCAAGAAAGGCTGAGTACAACATTTATCATCTATTCATTAATAAATAAGGAATACAAATTAAAAAATCTTTCAACTTTCATATTCAGAATGATAAAGAATTCAGCTAAATTAGTGCATAAACCAGATTGTTCATTTCATCTAATGAAAAATAATAACAATGCATTATTCAAATCTCAAAACTTCAATGAAACTGTCTAGAGTCCTATTTTTTTCTGTAAGCACATCAAGTTAAAAAACATGCATGAAATATTGAAATCAAAACTTTGAGTAGAAAATGTGAGATAAGGTACTCAAGTTCAGTTTTAAAATTGTTTGGAGTATGATTCAGAAGTTAATCAAGGATATGTAACTGCATGCTACATTCCATATGTATATAAATACTGCAATCCTCTCAAGTTTATGTTCTCATACAAGATGGTATCATTATGACAGTGCTACTTTTGAAATATATGGATATATCCACTTTGCTCTATCAAAATTATGCATAATCTGAAAATGTACCAATCAATTCACTTTTTGTTGCCAATTAATATGTGGTGATGCTTTTTAAAAAAATGTAATAAATTTGTCATTTTACGCCCAGATATTTATATTCTTTAATCTAGTGATAAAGCAAATTGGCTATATCACAATGAAACTATTATTGACAAGTTCAGCGCAGACCATCACTATGCCAGTCATTGAATCCCTAATGGTTTAACCTAATCTAGGCCCGTTGAACAAAAACTTACCATTGATGGTAACTTTGCCATCAATGCCAACTACCATGGTAACAGGGCTCAACAGCCAATCAAAATCAAGGTTTCCATGGAAGTTACTATTGATGGCAAACTTACCATCAATGGTAAGTTTTGTGCAACAGGGCCCTGATCTTCAAACTTTGGTGTAAATATGAATGAAAACCACATGTAGGAGGTAGCGAGCTCTTTTGGTGGTAAGAATCTAGTCTCTGATACTAATCAATGACATCAATTAGCACGAGTCAATCTTCAGCTTGGTGTTAGTGTTAACACCACAAGGATTATAAACACCGCACCACTTTCTACATGCCATCTTACCTGTTCTATGGCCACTGTTCCAGTAACACCGGGTTTGACTGGTGGAGGGGGTTTAGACATCGGTGCTTGAGGCTTGGGGCCGTCCGACACTGTTATAGATGACACCAGATCGGGGGGCATGGTTGGGGGTTGGGTGTCAGCTGGTTGGGGTGTGGGAGGGGCACTGTGGGCAACAGATATTTTTGCTGCCACTATTGCTGGTTCTGCAGGTACTGTAAAGAGAAAGAATGGGAGGGGGGGGGGGATAATAATACAAGGAGATATGATGGCTTAGTTGTAGAGCAGTGGTCTTGTAAGTAACTGGGAGGTCCAGGGTTTGAAATTAATTCAATGCGCTAGTGCCCTTTGGTAATGTATCAATCCTCATTACCAAGTCCCTCGGACAAGACTTAAAGCTGTCAATCCCCCGGTTGCATACTTTCAACTGAAACATGCTTCATCTTCCCTTCCATCTCCCCTCTCTGCATTTTCTATCTCCCTCTTTACACCCCTCCCCCTTCCCAGACAACTCTGTACACATTAATGATGAGTGACGCATCCACAGTTTGCTTTACATTTCTCCAATAACCCATCATACTTATTTCAAAGTGACTCAGTAACATTGTTGAAGGTTGATGAAAAAAATGCATAATTTTTGTCAGAAATGATACTTATTATATTCCTTCTACTGTACTAACACTTTAACATGCAAAAAAGTCCTGAAAAATTCTCAAACCACCAAGATATTAAAAGGCGTCACTGTGCGGCATCCTCTAACAGTGAATTCTCCCCACCATATTTGAATTTTCCCAACTGTTTTTCCACGTAAATAATACATAAGACAAGCTTTTAAAAATCTTTCAACACTTAAATGTCTGGAATATAGAGCCAATTTATTGCATTGTGATGATTTACATTCACCTTGGGAGAATTAAGGAATCAATCAGATAAGTTTTCCCCCATTTTTTATCCTTAATAATGATCTGTCTTTAATCAAACTTTCAGAATATCTTTAATTGTACATCTAGCAATGTAGTCACTACTTTAGCACCATTTACTCTCATCTGAACAATGTCACATAGTCCCTTTAATAATGAAACATACCTTCTACGGAAATTGGTTTGACTTCCACCTCCATCTCCTTCCCCATCTCCCTCTCTGCTTCCACTAACTCCCTCTCCGCCTCCTCCATTGCTTCCTTGGCCATCATCCCAGCAGCCAGGGGCGAGATGTCAACGTCCGGTAGCATGGGCGTGGTGGAAGGCATCGGGGGTGGCGACTCCTGGACTGTGGTGGGCGTGGCACTTACCACCTGCGTCTGAGGAAGATACAAGCAATGTGTTTTTTTGTCTTTAACATTTGAGAAAAAAACAACAGCGTTTGACAAAGAAGATACTTTCTGCTGCTTTCAAGCTATTAAAGTTGCCCAAGCGTTGGTATATAGAGGGCAGCATACGAACGTATGCACGGGAGCATAATACCCATTGGCTCAGTGTTATGTAGTGATCACCAAGTTACCTACTCCACGAACGACTATATATCCACGCATGAACATCTTTTAACAATTGACATTAGATTAGTGCTTATCTTCTCTCTTTCAACTGTTTTCAAATACTTACCATGCATTATGGAGTATTGTCACTCAGACAATTATGCAAACAAACAAATACTTTTTCCTCAAATTTCATCAGGCTGATATTACAGGTCCAGGGGGTGTTTCACGAAGACTAAGATCGACTTGAAGTTGGATTCAACTATGGCAGGCCATCAATGCCACTGTTTGCCAAGCTGTTTGCTCTCACCATTATGATCTTTAGATATTATCTTTTCCTTCAATAATGAATTATCAAAAACTTTAAATTCTGTAGGTATGTGACCATGATTTGTACGTCCCTTGAGAGACAAATGCCAGTAAATGGTGAGAGCAAACAGTGGCATGAACGGCCTGCCATATTTAAGTCCAACTTAAAGTCAATCTTAGCCATTGTGAAACACTCCCCAGGACTACATGTAGCGTGGGCCCCAAATGATAAAAACTGATCTGTGGCCTGGAAGAATGTTACATAACATAGATATTTTGAAAAATCTGCCTGACAAAGACAAAGACTGCAGGTAACAAGGAAGTTAGTGCCATCCATGGAACGGATTGTAAGAACCTTTTCTTTTCAATAATTGTTTTCAAAGGTCTTACCCGGGTTCCAAACCAATGCGATGCGCTGGTGCCCTTTGGCATCTTTAGATATTATCTTTTCCTTCAATAATGAATTATCAAAAACTTTAAATTCTGTAGGTATGTGACCATGATTTGTACGTCCCTTGAGAGACAAATGCCAGTAAATGGTGAGAGCAAACAGTGGCATGAACGGCCTGCCATATTTAAGTCCAACTTAAAGTCAATCTTAGCCATTGTGAAACACTCCCCAGGACTACATGTAGCGTGGGCCCCAAATGATAAAAACTGATCTGTGGCCTGGAAGAATGTTACATAACATAGATATTTTGAAAAATCTGCCTGACAAAGACAAAGACTGCAGGTAACAAGGAAGTTAGTGCCATCCATGGAACGGATTGTAAGAACCTTTTCTTTTCAATAATTGTTTTCAAAGGTCTTACCCGGGTTCCAAACCAATGCGATGCGCTGGTGCCCTTTGGCATCTTTAGATATTATCTTTTCCTTCAATAATGAATTATCAAAAACTTTAAATTCTGTAGGTATGTGACCATGATTTGTACGTCCCTTGAGAGACAAATGCCAGTAAATGGTGAGAGCAAACAGTGGCATGAACGGCCTGCCATATTTAAGTCCAACTTAAAGTCAATCTTAGCCATTGTGAAACACTCCCCAGGACTACATGTAGCGTGGGCCCCAAATGATAAAAACTGATCTGTGGCCTGGAAGAATGTTACATAACATAGATATTTTGAAAAATCTGCCTGACAAAGACAAAGACTGCAGGTAACAAGGAAGTTAGTGCCATCCATGGAACGGATTGTAAGAACCTTTTCTTTTCAATAATTGTTTTCAAAGGTCTTACCCGGGTTCCAAACCAATGCGATGCGCTGGTGCCCTTTGGTAAGGCATTAATCCTCATTACCAGGTCCCTCGGAGAGGACCTAAAGCCGTCAGCCGTCTGGTTGCTTACTTACAAGCATTTACGCATTCTTAGCACTCAGGTGAAATAACCACCACTGCCACTATTTCTCAGGAGAGTTTGTTCCATAGGCATGGGTCAACAGATTGAAAAGATGAAACAAAAACCTGGGACCAGTTTCACAAATTCTTTTTTCAATGACAATTGACAAAAATCAGTGACAAATCCGATGATAACAGGCCTCGAATTACATCAAATTTGGGTCAAGGCCACTTTTTTGAGAGGGCACAAATCCACTAAAAGGGGCACAAATCTACCCTAAGGGGCACTAAGGCCAAATTGGAAAGTGTGCGTAAAATCACCTCACGCCGTTTTCATAATGGGGGGGGGGGGTATTTGCACCCCCCCCCAACTGAGCGAATTATCGGCCGGCGCGATTTTCAAATTTTCGGGAGCAAAAAAAAATAGTGCTAACTACCCCCTCTCCCCCCCCCCTTATTAACAGTCTAGCTGTTTCGCCGCTAAATATTCTCCCACGAATTGGGCCCCCTCTTTGGTCCCCTCCCTGCCGCCGGCTGGATCTGCCTGTGGGGTGGGTGGAGGGAGTGGAGAGTTTCCCCCTTTGACGTTTCATTGAATTATTCAGAAAGAAGACTATTTGATGTACCATCTCGACTCTTTATCCTTTTCTGAATTCCGCAGGAAGCGCGAAAGCTTGGATGTTTTTAATAAATTATTAGGGACAAAAGACAATTCGTTGTACCGTTCTCGGCTATTAATCCTTTTCTGAAATCAATTCCCACCCCGTTTTAATTAAAAGGTATGGGAAAGAAGACGATTCGATGTATCATTATCTCAACTCTTAACCCTTTTCTGATTTAATTCCCGACCGTCCTCTCGAGAAAAATCCAAGTTTTTCACTGATTAAAAACTCTGAAAACGCACCAAAAAAAGGTCACAACGCGAAGTGAAGATGTTGATCCTTCGATGGGTAAACAAAACTCCCCGATATTGATTGGTCCAAATAAAAAGGATGGAGATGGATTGAAAAACTAAGCCTTAGTCGATACAGTTTTTGTGCCAAACGTTTCAGTCATTTCGATGAAGATATGCTTTCATATCTGTGTATCGGCAATGGAGTCCCGCCAATAGTTATTAATTTAGGAGTTCCATGGTGGCAATGAAGTCTCGCCGATGATTATTGTTTTTAGATCTCCGTAGGGGCAACAAAGTCAAGCCGATATTGTTTTCAGATCTCCGTAGGGGCAGTGAAGGCATGTCGATAATTGTTTTATTTAGATCTCCGTAGAGGTATCAAAGTCTTGCCCATAATTATCGTTTTTAGAGCTCCGTACGGGCAACAGTCTTGCCGATAATTTTCTGTTTTTAGATCTCCGTAGAGGCAACAAAGTCTTGCCGATAATTATTGATTTTAGAGCTCCGTAGAGGCAGCAAAGGCATGCCAATAATTATTGTTTTTAGAGCTCCGTAGGGGCATCAAAACCCTGCCGATAATTGTCGTTTTTAGAGCGCCGTAGGGGCAATAGTCTTGCCGATAATTATCGTGTTTAGAGCTCCGTACGGGCAACAAAACCTTGCCGATAATTATTGTTTTAAGATCTCCGTAGGGGCAACAATACCTTGCCGATAATTATTGTTTTTAGATCTCCGTAGGGGCAACAAAACCTTGCTGATAATTATTGTTTTTAGAGCTCCATACTGGCAACAAAACCTTGCCGATTATTAATGTTTTTAGATCTCCGTATGGGCAGCGAAGGCATGTCGATAATTATTGTTTTTAGATCTCCGTAGGGGCAACAAAGTCTTGCCGATAATTATTGGTTTTAGAGCTTCTTAGGGGCAGCGAAGGCATGCCAATAATTATTGTTTTTACATCTCCGTAGGGGCAACAAAGTCTTGCCCATAATTATTGTTTTAAGACCTCTGTATAGGCAACAAAACCCTGCCGATAATTTTCTGTTCTTAGATCTCTGTAGGGGCAAAAAAAAAACTTGCCGAAATTATTGTTTTTAGATCTCCGTAGGGGCAAAAAAACCTTGCCGATAATTATTGTTTTAAGATCTCTGTAGGGGCAACAAAGTCTTGCCGATATTTATTGTTTTTAGATCTCTGTATGGGCAAAAAAACCTTGCCGATTATAATTGTTTTTGGAGCTCCGTACGGGCAACAAAACCTTGCCGATTATTATTGTTTTTAGAGCTCCGTAGGGGCAACAGTCTTGCCGATGATTGTGGTTTTTAGATCTCTGTAGGGGCAACAAAGTCTTGCCGATTATTATTATTTTTTTAGATCTCCGTAGGGGCAACAAAACCTTGCCGATTATTAATGTTTTTAGAGCTCCGTAGGGGCAACAAAACCTTGCCGATAATTATTGTTTTTAGATCTCCGTAGGGGCAACAAAACCTTCCAGATTATTATCGTTTTTAGAGCTCCGTAGGAGCAACAGTCTTGCCGATGATTGTGGTTTTTAGATCTCCGTAGGGCTACAAAGTCTTGCCGATTATTATTGTTTTTTTAGATCTCCGTAGGGGCAACAAAACCTTGCCGATTATTAATGTTTTTAGAGCTCCGTAGGGGCAACAAAACCTTGCCAAAATTATTGTTTTTAGATCTCCGTAGGGGCAACAAAACCTTGCCGATTATTATCGTTTTTAGAGCTAAGTAGGGGCAACAAAACCTTGCCGATAATTATTGTTTTAGAGCTCCGTACGGGCAACAAAACCTTCCAGATTATTATCGTTTTTAGAGCTCCGTAAGGGCAACAAAACCATGTCGATAATTATTGTTTTTAGAGCTCCGTAGGGGCAACTAAACCTTGCTGATAATTATTGTTTTTAAGAGGTCCGTACGGGCAACAAAACCTTGCCGATTATTAATGTTTTTAGAGCTCCGTAGGGGCAACAAAACCTTGCCAAAATTATTGTTTTTAGATCTCCGTAGGGGCAACAAAACCTTCCAGATTATTATCGTTTTTAGAGCTCCGTAAGGGCAACAAAACCATGTCGATAATTATTGTTTTTAGAGCTCCGTAGGGGCAACTAAACCTTGCTGATAATTATTGTTTTTAGAGGTCCGTACGGGCAACAAAACCTTGCCGATTATTATCGTTTTTAGAGCTAAGTAGGGGCAACAAAACCTTGCCGATAATTATTGTTTTAGAGCTCCGTACGGGCAACAAAACCTTGCCGATAAATATTGTTTTTAGACCTCCGTAGAGGCAACAAAGTATTGCCGATAATCATTGTTTTTTAGATCTCAGTAGGGGCAACAAAGTTTTTTTGAACATTACAAGTCGGGGTTGACTTACGATGACTATAATGTCGGCAAAACTTTTGTGGATTAAAATATTGTGGCCGTAAACGGTTTGATTTTGAAAAGGGCATTCCGGCCAGTGAGAGGGGCATGGCGGCAAATTGCCGATTGCCGGTGGGTAATTCGAGCCCTGTGATAACCAATCAGAAGCAAGGATTTAACTAGCTTATAACAAAAACTGTCATTTGTCACTGATGACAAATTTTGTGAAACAGGGCCAAGAGTAAAAACTGAATTTTGACATACCTCCTCGCTTTCCATCCCAGCAGCAGGCTTGGCCACGCCTATTGTAACCATACCCCTGGGGGCGCCTTTCAGGACCTGGACAGCTGCGTCCAGTGTGCAGTTCTCCAGATTGGACTCGTTGACCAAAACAAGTCTGTCTCCGGGGATGAGGCGGCCATCTTGTTCTGCCACACCGTCTGGTACGAGGGATCGGATGACGATGACCGATGCTGCAGGGTTGTCTGGATCCTGTATCATAATAAAAATACATATGATAGGTAGGTAATAAAATATCAAAAAATATTGAGGTAACCTGGGCATCAGGCACGTAGCACAAATTTCCAAGATCGGTTGAACTTTTTTAGACCACTCCCCAGGACGTTGATCGATTACATGTATGTGCCCCCCCCAAACATCAAACTCTGGCTACATCCTTGCTGGGCATACCTGCTAAAATTTGAAAATAAATATTAAGAATTTTTTAGCACGACATGCCTTTGAAAATATGAATCACACTTGCAGCGGCAGTGTAACTGGCAATATGCGGTAAATCTGTACAAAAAACTGAATACAAATTGGCTGCTCGATCATGCAGCCATACAGCGCACGCAATAAGTGAACTCTTGAATGGGCGGCACATGACAAAAAGCTTTAGCACCATTAAAAAAAATATAAAGAATAATTTTTTTTTTTTTAAATATCGAAATTTTGAAAAATCAGAATTGTCCGAATTTACTGGTCCTAAAAATCCAGAAAATCAAAATATTCTGGATTATTCGGAAGGGTTGGCAGGTATGCCTGGGCACTGTAACACAAAGTGTAGCAGTTGTTCGTACATTAGATTTTTTGTGACTGATTGTACATAGTGATCAATAAAACTAATCAAAAAAATCAAAACACTTTTGATTCTTCGGGTGACTACTTTAAGAAACAAGACCTACAGAAAATGTGAAAGATCAAAGGTCAAAGGGTGTACCTGATAGTCTAGGATACTGAACCCTAGTCCTCTATCTCCCTTCTCCAGCTCAATGTACTGTATCTCATTGCTCCACATTAAGACGTACCTGATAGTCTAGGATACTGAACCCTAGTCCTCTATCTCCCTTCTCCAGCTCGATGTACTGAATCTCATTGCTCCACATTAAGACGTACCTGATAGTCTAGGATACTGAACCCTAGTCCTCTATCTCCCTTCTCCAGCTCGATGTACTGAATCTCATCGCTCCACATGGAGTCCTTATCCTGGCTGGCCTCGGTGTGGTTGCTGTAGTCCAGGGGACTTCCACTGTCATCCAAGGCAGGGAGCATAGGGGTCGTCATCTCCTTCTGATCAGTAAGGGAATAGACCAGTTCATGGTTAGCACATATCCCAAATGACCCTGAATATCCACAGATCTTCAAACATGAAGAGGTTCAACTTTGTACATTTTGAAATATTTACTCCTACAGCGACGGAGGTGCTACATAAATAGCCTTTGTTTCCCCCGTTTCAAAGATTACTTCCACCTGTGTATCATGGAGTGCACTGCTTGTGCATAAATAAATGATTACATAACTTTCATGAGCACTTATCCAGTATTTTGTCTCCGTGTATTTCACAATTTGGTCTACAATGACCTTTATCTATTCATGCTCAGACTGCAGCTATGAACTGGCTTATAGAAAACAATGTTTAGAGAAAGTTAAGCTTATCTAGAGTTCTAGTCAAGGAACTACATTTCAAGAGCAACTAGTGGAAAGTACTTTCTAAACCGGTTTGAAATGCTGTAGATGTTCTTTTTTTTGGTTTTACTTTCACCATTTTTCCCCTCTCAATATCAAGTGTTCTTGTGCTTGACACATGGTTGGGTCAACTCACTAATTTGTCTTGGCTTCCTTGGCTTTTGGCTCTACCTTAAATTTTCTGCAAAATAGTGTGGTTTGAACCTGTGATATTTTGTTTCTCATCATTGCCAGAACTGTATATTACCTTTAAATTTTCAGATGCTCAGTAATGGGCACTTTAACTGTGCATATAATGTAGAGATGCAACAGATCTATTGAATCAGATGTAGTATAGAAGAATGTACACTTCATCTGCAATCAACCAAACAACCAGAACAAATAGACTGTAGTGTTATGAAGACCGTTAGGAAAACAAATTCTGAAATTTCTAATTCCAATCATAGATATCTTGATAATCAGACAGGCGATTGGCTTGTTAAAAAATCCCCATGACTGACCTAAAGGTTTATAATTATGATTGCAGCAGGAGCTAAATCCAGGATTTTTTAAGAATCTGAGGCAAAGTTACCCAATGCCTTTAATACTTACCCCTGCAGACACATTGGCCGAGAACTGCGCCTCCACCTCCCCTGGCTCACTGCTGCTGCCAAGGCTAATGTCAGGGAGCTTCATATCGTCGCTGTCGCTGGTGGCATGTTCGATGGACGGTAGACTCTCGTCCGACATCACAGCCTGGGGGAAGACGAGGCCGGCGGAGCGGGCGCAGACCAGACGGACGTGCTGGGGAAGATCTTTGAGGATCATCACGACCGCCTCGTGGTTTTTCCCCAGCAGACGAATGCCATTGACCTACAGGATGAACGATAATCAACTGATGTGCTAATAGATGTGTTGCCAATTTGAAGAATCTGATGTTATTTCTCTTCATTAAATTTAAGATTGTAGCGACCTTGTAATTCTACCCCAGCAGACAAATGCCTTTGATTATGGGTGGCCAATCTGAAAAGTTCCCTGTATATTTTCTTATAAATATTCTATTCCATGAAGATTGCAAGCAATTCCCCTCTGGACATCCCTTTCCCAACAGAAGGGGGGGGGGGGGACCTCTATTTAACTCCATATTCATGATAATCATTGAGGGGAGGTGAGGATAACTAATTTTATCTGAGGGTATTAAGTGCCTTGATACAAAGAGATACAAAGAGATTCATGTTGACTGTACTCAAATCATTTCTTTGAAAAAGAAAAAAACAAACAAACTTCAAGACCTAAAGTAGTGCAAATGCTTTGTGCAAAAAGAAGTGATCTACCCTGCCACAAAACGTCAAGGCCCCAAAACGTTAGGGCCTAAACTGATCTTCCCCCATCACCACAGCATGGCACACTACCATGTTTCACATCCTCATTCCCACTCCAGTGTATATCAAACCATTTATCAATCGTGTCGAACACAGGTGCACACAGGTGCACACAGTGACACCATTCTACTTACATTTTGGGTTCTGTTGGGCCGTCTTGTTCCATCATCGTTTGGGAATATCTTACCAAAAAGGTTGCAGAAGTTTTGTGAAGAATTCAAGCTTACCGCTACATAAAACTGGACAATTTGGCACTCAGGCTAATTTCAAATACAACAAAATGATCAAACAAATACTTCACAGATTGTTCCACTCAAGCTTGAAAGGACATGCACAAAACTAATGGAATAAAAAATCCAAAGGAGGCTTCTCAACAAATAAACTTCACACTGTGTACTTTACTACTATAACAGATTTTCCCTGTGTTTTTCAATGAGAATAGTGATAGCCCCACATATCCACTTTCTTGTTATATCACTAACAACACTAGTCCTAGTAGTGCCATACAATCTTATTTGTGTATTAAGTAAATAGAAAGACAATACGAACCTCCAAAAGTTCGTCCCCACTGGCCAGGAGCCCATTCTGACCGACCGGTCCCTCGGCCTGGATGGAGCGGATGTAGTGGTGTGGCTGGATTTCTTGACCGTTCTCATCAATGTCCACTGTTCCTTCTAGACTGATGCCGAGACTCCCACCCTCATGGAACTTGGACAGCTGAGCAATCTGAAAAACAAGTAGGATAAGACATCAAAACAAGGGTATTTGTTTCTAGTTCATCGTGACTGTGCCATGGACCAGTGATGGCCTCGTGGTAGAGTCCCTGCCTGGCAAGCAGTAGATGCAGGTTCAAATCCAGCTGGTTCCAAGATTTTTTCTGACTTGTTTTTCAATACAGATCGATCAATCGATCTTATTTACTGGGTGTAAGCCACAAATATGTTTAAATAATTGAAATTTTTCGCAGAAGCATTACGTTTATAAAAATATCAGTGTTGCATTCAGGGACCAGTTCTGAGCCTAATAGACCAGCTCATAGTAAACTTTGGTACAAATGACCTCTAAATATCCACAGATCTTTTACACATGTAGACGTCCCAATTTGTGCAGTTTTAGAATAATCACTCCTGGTTGACAAATAGATGTATTTTAAACACTATAAAGTGCATATTTAAACGGATAGTTGAGTTCTGTTTTCAGACGGCAAATGCCTTCAAAGTGCATGCTTATTGCTCTTCTTCTTATCTATGACATTTCTAGTGCCCTTTTGGGACCTAAAATTGCTATGAAGGTAATTTTAGACCCCAAAATGTGTACAATTTAGCCCATACGATCATACCAATTCAGCTCCACTTTTAAAAAAAATATGGTGACCGTTAATTAATTAATAAACAATACATGGGCCGGCTGGTTGTACGTAATATAACCAACATGACAAAGCCAACAAAAAATCCAATATCTGCATTGGCTGAAATACAACGTAAAAGGTGCTATTTTGTTTTTTCAACGGCTTTTTCAAATTATCTAATATTTGTGGTGGTACACAAATATTAGAAATTGTTATATTTTTGGATATTTCTGAAACGATTTTGATCAAACAAAGATGATTTTGTCATTTAAATTGTATGTTCTTTCAAATTTGACACTCAGATTTTCATTATCTCACAAAAAATGATTTTGTGTAGCGCCCTTCGCAATAGAACTCAACTATCCCTTTAAGGCTGCTATCGAATCAAGCATCTTTGCTTATGATAGTTGGCCTCTGCATTTATCTTGATTATTTTTACTTACCCCCATACTTTCAAGCTTTCAATTATGCATTTTTATTTGTGTGTATTAAGTTGTCACTCTTTATGTAAATCAATTATATTATATACTATTATTGTTATTTGAATGTTTTATATTTGATTTATCAATAAATGGAGAAACATCTGCTAAAAAAAAAGGTATAACATAACGTCCGTAACTACATGTATGAAGAATACATTTTTGTCAGAAACTGAGATTCATTTGACTGATTACATACCACAATATCTTTCTCCAGTCCAAGCAAGCCTTGCCATAGAGCCATGATAGCTATCTCCTCTTCAGGACTCAATTCACCCTCTGAGAAAGTAAGAGAGAGAGAGAGAGAGAGAGAGGGGAGGGAGAGAGGAAGAGAGAGGGGGAGGGAGAGAGAGAGAGAGAGAGAGAGAGGGGGGAGGGAGAGAGGGGGAGGGAGAGAAAGAGAGAGGGAGAAACAGAGAGAGAGAGAGAGAGAGGGGAGGGAGAGAGGGAGAGAGAGGGGGGGAGGGAGAGAGAGGGAGAGAGAAAGAGGGAGAGAGAAAGAGAGAGAGAGAGGGAGAAAGAGAGAGAGAGAGAGAGAGAGAAAGGAGACATCGTTAAACATGTACAGTATTTCAAATAAGGAGAATGGGGAAAGTGCAACAAAGAAAGTAAAGAGAAGACAACTATTTGAGAAAATTATAATTCAAGCAAGTATAGTGAAAATTTCATACAAATCTTTCATCAAAATCAAGTTGTTCATATTTATAAGGGCATATTGCAAGAAGAAGAAAAATATGAAGAAAAAAAAAGAGGGAAAATAAAGTTGTGTGAAAGGACGGATAGACCATCCTGCATTTCTTCTGTAACAATTATGACTATACAATCTTAATTGTGAGAATATTATTACTCGCAAATAGTAATTGACTTACCAAAGCTCTCCTCCATCTGCCCTATCTGTTCCATCTCCCCATCATCTCCTCCTTGACTGAACGGTGATGAGGCAACGTTCATGGCGACCTCCGGTATGGCCGGTACCATGTCGTCATGGAGAGAGGGCGGGGCAAGATCAGGCAGGGGTGCGGCATGGGCTGGGATGGGAGGGGTCAAAAGGTCGGATGAATAATGATTTATAAAGATGAACGATAGAAATAATAGTTGAAAAGAAATATAGGAAACCTTAGGCCTAAAAAAAAAAAAGATGTTGTATTGCCCTTTAGGTGCCAAAACATGGGTCGGATGGTCAGAATTTTTGTTTCCTCCCTCTTTGGGCTGATATTTCTCAGTTTTGAATGCTTTAATAATTTTTTTCTCACAAAAAACGGTAAAAAAATAAAATAAAATAAACTTTAAAAGCCGACCATAGATTTTTTGGTCGACCACAAAGGGCAGTACAAAATCTATTTTTTTAGGCCTTATTATGATGTACAATTAAAAGGCAGATTACCTTTGAAAGTCAATACTTCTGATAATAAAAGGTATTGTAAATTTGTATGATAATTTGTATTTGCCGGCTGCTTCAAATTGTACATGTACCGGTATTGAAATACACTTGAACAAAATTACTGCTAATGGCTCAAGACTGATAAAGATAATTAAAAAGTATTGTCTTTGAGTAAACAATCCAGGGCTGAGAAGTCAAAGAGGATTTCCACAGTGCATTTACTTCTGTTTACTACCTGTGCCCCTCCTCCCCCTTCCCCCTCCCAAAAAAAAGCCCTCACACTATTCAATCCAATTCAAAATTGTTTCAAATTGTGCCTACAGATAATAATAATAATAATAATATTTAGCTTTTATATAGCGCTTAATAAAAATGTCTCTAAGCGCTTTATAAATATACTATTACCCCGGTCATTGGATTCAGTGCTTGCCCGCACACACAAAGACTTGGAAAACACAAGACAATATTACAAAACAACAACCACGAAACAACAAGGAAAAGGAAAACAGATAAAAGAAGAAGGAAAAAGGAAAAGGGGGAAGAAGGAAGAAGCTAGTTACCTTGTAAGGTTGGTTCCTCTGCTTGTTCTGGAGGGAACCTAACAAGCCTAAGCACCACCACAGCACCCGTCTGGCGTAGAAGATCCACAGCGGCCTTGTTGTCATACCCTTGCACGTTCACTGCATCCACCTGCCAAGGAGACGAATGATCAGATGTTTTCCTTTTCTCTTTCTCCCTATTTATCTTTCTTTTATCTTCTGTTTTACTCTTTTCAATTAACTCCTTAAAAAGTCCTTTCCTTATTGTTATCTTGAACAAGTTATTCCGATTAGATTTCTATCTACAGTGACTCATGACACTGTCACCCGTCATTACCATCTTCTTCACCATCATCATACTCATCTTTATCATTATTAATAACATATATATCATTATCATTATCATCTACATCATCATCAGCAATATCATCATCAGCACCATCATACCATTTACCATCATCAACATCGTCTTCATCATCATAATCATCATCATCAACAACATCATTATGAACATCATCATCAGCATCATACCATCATCATCATCATCATAATCATCATCAGCATCATCATTATCATCAACATCATTATCATCATCATCATCATCATCATCATCATCACCATCATCATCATCAACATCATCATCAACATCATCATCATCACCATCACCATCATCATCATCATCAACATCATTATCATAATCATCATCAACATCAACATCATCACCACCACTATCACCATCACCATCACCATCATCATCATCATCATCATCATCATCACCATCATCATCATCATCACCATCATCATCATCATCATCATCACTACCATCATCATCATCATTATCATCATCATACCATTTACCATGATCATCATCATCATCATCATCATCATCATCACCATCATACCATTTACCATCATCAACATCATCATCATCATCAACATCAACATCAACATCAACATCAACATCATCATCATCATCCTCATCATCATCATCATCACCATCATCAGCATCAACATCATCACCACCACCACCACCACCACCACCACCACCACCACCATCACCATCACCATCACCATCATCATCATCATCACCATCATCAACATCAACATCATCAACACCACCATCATCATCATCATCACCATCACCATCATCATCACCATCATCATCACCATCATCCTCTTCACTACTATCATCATCATCATCATCATCATCATCATCACCACCACCACCACCAACATCTCATCTCAATTACTGTAGATCATGTGAGACTCTCCTACCTCGATGATCTGATCACCAACTCTGATATTTCCTGACAAATCTGCGGCACTCCCCTCTGAAATCTTCTTCACAAAGATTCCTGAAGTTTCTTCACCTGTGTGAAAGAACCGAACCAAGTATTGCTCGCACATTATTTTTGTAACAGAGTACAATATGTTTACTTGCATTTATCTATTGATGTTGTATCTTCTATTACTCGAGCTGATGATAAAATTATGTGGATATTATGTTCAAAACGTGCTAGAATTATGTTTAAACAAGGGAAACACTCTCGGCGGTCTCGCCTGCATTACGCAATTCGATATGATGAAAAATTGAGAGTGGGACATTATTTACAGGCAAGATGGCCCATTAGCAGGCCCCCAAAAAATGAAACAAACACTTCTGAAATTATGCTAAAAATTCAAAATCTTGATGTTGATGCCACAAGAAAGTCTAAGTTGACTTGACTTTGTCACCTAAAAGACTAATCACATAATTGGTGATACTTGATAACCCCTGTTCAAATTTCATGAATAAGAACTTATACTATCAAAATTATATTAAAACTTCAAAAACTTAACCTTGGTTAAGTTTTTGATGTTGACGCCGCTGCCACCGGCGGCGTCACCGGAAAAGCAGCGCCTATGTCTTGCTTTTTGCTACGCAGGTCAGACAAAAACCCAAGAACTATTATCTTAAATCATGTTATAATCATATCTAGTCTTACAATAAAAATTGTGACTATATACTATATCTCCAGTTGGATTGACTACATACCATATTGTGCCGATAGTGTCAATTCTTATAGACATGATATTCTCTAGCTTATTGTATCATTCAATGTAAATATTTTTCATTTAAGCGAAATAGATATATATTAGCATGTATGTATTATAGTTACATGTGAACTTCCCTCGTGTTCCACAAATTTCTGACCCAAATTCACCAAACAATGCAATGTTATATCATGGAGATATAAGAAGTTCTTATATCTCCATGGTTATATGGTGCATTAAAGTGACTTGGTATTTTACAGTGCCTCAGATTCTGAAACAAAATCCTGGATTAAGCTTAGGCTGCAATCTCATTTATAAACTTTTAGGTCAGTCAGAAATCCCATGACTTTTACAAGCCGATCGCCTGTCTGATTATCAAGATAATTATGATTGGGAATCAAAATTTCAAACACTAAAGTCTATTTGGGAAAATGAGTATGGTAAAACTGGTCACTCAAAGATTCTTGCAGGTACTTTTTTGAGGCACTTCATGATCTTTTTGAAGCGCAATATTTTTAGGGCTTCTATATGACACCGTATTACAGACAATAATGACACGTAGGGCCATGCATCTCAGATTTAAGATTGTTAAACAATGCCTTTAAAATCAACGGGGTCACATGATACATACCCTCAGGTGTCACATGATACATATCCTCAGGTGTCACATGAAACATACCCTCAGGGGTCACATGATACATACCCTCAGGGGTCACATGATACATACCCCAAGGGTCACATGATACATACCATCAGGTGTCTTCTTGACGAAGCCTGCAATGGAGAGACCAAGTCCTTGGTTTCCTTTGGCGAGCTGAACCTCAAACACCTCACCAAAGTCAATACCAGATGGCATCTAAAAAGGGATGATAAACATGTAGCATATTAAATAGGCTACCAAGATATAAATAAGAAGGAATTGAGGCAGAGATGGCATGATGAAGCCTGCAATGGAGAGACCACGACCTTGGTTTCCTTTGGCCAGCTGAACCTCAAAGCAACATTGCCTCAAAGACCTCACAAGAGTCAATCCAAGATGTAAGCTACATGTCCAATTGTCCATGTAATTAGAGATGAGAATATGAGAGATATCAGAAAGACTTTAGCTACTTCAACTTGAATATAAATCAGGAGACAGAATGAGAGATAGGGAGAAGGGGAGGGGGGAGGGGGGGAGGGGGAGGTTGAAACAGTCACATTTTTAACAGTGACAGACACATACACACAGAAAGAGAGAAAAGAATAAATAAGAGTGCGAGGAGACAAAGAAGAGAAAGAAGCAGGAGAAAGAGAGAGAGTATAACAAATAAGAAAAATATCTATTCTTTTTAACAATGAATTCACTTCAAATCATTTCGCTTTCCCCCAAAAACAACTTTGAAACTAGCATCTAAGCCTCTACCTACCTCTGACATGTTCGGTGGGGGTGAGACGGGAAGGGGATCTGGTTCCAGCTGGCCCTGCCCTAGGAGGTCCAGTCCCTGAGGGGGCAGTCTGGTACCCCCCTCTACCCTTCCCTCCACCTCCAGGTCCATGGGCGGGGCACCACCAGGGGAGGTCTGGATGACCGGCAGCGCCCCTCGAGCCACCACCAGCTGGACGTGGCTGCCGGACTGACGGAGGACAGAGGCTACCTGGTCGCTGTTCATCCCCTCAAGGTCGGTCTCTCCGATCCGCAGGATGATGTCACCACTCTGGAGACGCCCATCCTGTAGGAGAGGATATGGAGAGGATATGGAAAGGCAAAAGAATGATTATTAATTTAAAAAGTTGGTCCAATAGTTGATAGGACTTTAAGATTATACATGTATCAGTGGTGGCTATAGTACAGGATTGCTTTGAAATTACACCAGATTCTTCTTAAACTACACAAAGCGGGACGTCTTCATGTGTAAAAGATCTGCGGATATTTTGAGGTCACTTGTACAAGTTTCAAGTTTTATTTAGCTTTCTTTCATAACACACTTTACAAATATGACATGAATATAACAAGTTAACAGAATATGGCATTGCAATAGAAAGATGAGGTGACCTTGGTTGAAAGCAAGGCTTGTGGATTTAAGGTCCCTCATGACTAGTACCTTATGTACCAAAGTTGTCTATGAGCAGGGGGGTGTTTCACAAAGATCCTTAGAGGTAAACTTATCTCTAAGTTAGACTTAAAAATTAAGGAAAGCCGTTAGCATCTATGAAAATATTTTGTAAAAGTTATTTTAAAAGGCATAAAATGTTGATTCAAATCATTCATATTTTCTATTATCAAGGAAATGACATGTTCTTGATGTGGAATTTATGAAAAGTCTAAAATACTTGCTTTTGAAAATATTTTATTTTAGGGCTACAAAAGGCTCTCCATAATGTTAAAGGCCAGAGTTAAGTTCAGCTTTAATAGGATCTTTGTAAAACGCCCCCTGCATGTACAGTTATAACCATGACAATGTCTTTGATGTTATTGATATTCATATACTCAGTATGAATATAATTTTCAACATTCTCTAGTATGAAAATCATGATGATCACAAGGTAATTAACTCCTATTTTCCTAGTTATTTAACAATCATGTACCACAAATACAATTTTGTGACTTGTATACAATGAGTATCTGTAGCTTTACTCAAACCCTTATATATTCTCCAATTTTGCACATGTACATTTAAGTATAAACATATGTGATGAGTGTTATATTTTGTACAGTTAAATTTTATTTATACATGAAATATGGAAATAATAACAATTTTGTTCTGAATTCATGCATTAAAGATGCCTCTTTCTTCATGCAAGGTAGGATAATGATAAGATGTTTACAATGATTTTAGAACTGAGCAAAATTAAATAGCAAATGATCATTTTCACAGTAAAGGGTGTAACTCTGAAATTTGAACATTTTTATCTCAGTGATCTCATAAAGCAACAGAATTTAAAGATATTTTGGCATATGAGTCACCTATTTGGGTGCTACCTTGGGTAGCATAAACATCTTCAGGGATTACTTCGTTCAATTTTGGCAGGCACATAAGTACCCTAAGTATGACCCTTTTGGTGTACATGAAATACATAGACATTTTTGTAAAGTCCTGTATTTTTTCAGGAACAGTGCTGAGGATTGTTTTTGTTATGCAGAATGTGCTAGCAACATTGATACTAGATAGCATCTCTTCCAGACAGACATGAACACTGCATACACTGAGTTCTCTCATTTCCTTACTGTCATCCACAAGAATACAGAGGTAAGAACTTTATATTTTGTCCTTTATTACTTTACTTGTCCATTGTTTTGATGTGTTATTGTAATGGAATTTATGTTTTTAAGTTTTATTTGTCACTAAAAATATAGTGAGGCCTAGTTAAGATCTGTATTAGTATGTATGTACATTGTATATACAACCTTTATTATACTCAATGCTTGTGGTTTTAGGGTTAGTTGTAATCGTACTAAATGTTTAATTTAGACTCCTGATATGTATGTACATATACAGGTCTATGGCTATGCACAATGGTAAACCAGTAACAATGAATGAAATCACTGTACAAATTACAATTTTGAACAGACAATTCCTGCAAATCCATGGTCAGATTGAAAGTGAAACAGGTCTGTCATTAATAAGTACTTACTGTAAAGATTTTTGCAATGTACACATTAAGCATCCTTAGTGATGGTGCCCATAGACTCTACATGTACATGTACGTACATTTTAAGACTACTGAACTAGTTCTTACACGACATGTGGATAAATTACTTGTTACTTGGTGATAATTTTGTTGAGCCCTCTGAATCAGTCAGAACTCTAGGTGTTGTTCTTGACTCTTCTTTGACCATGTCTCAACAGGTTACTTCACTGTGTAGTCATTACATTTTCATTTGTATAACATATATAGGGTCAGAAGGATGTTAACTGATGAGGCATGCCATCATGCTATTCGCTCTCTTGTTTTAAGCCGTCTTGATAATGCCAATTCTCTTGATTAATATTAATGTTTCGGATATCGATAGACTTCCACGAATCCAGAATCGTGCAGCCCGTATTGTTTCAAATGCAAGAAAATATGATCACGTGTCTCCTTTCTTTAAACAACTACACTGGTTAATACCTGTTCATAAGAGAATAATGTATAAAGTTTCATTATTTTTTTATAAATCCATGTATAACTTTATCCCATCCTATATTTCTAGTCTATTTTGTCCCACCCAGCAATCAAGATATTTATAACGCTCAAGGTCAGATCCTCTTCTTCTGCAAATCCCCCGCATCAATTCGAAGAAGGGTCAACAAAATATAACTTTTTCTGGTCCCACTATTTGGAATAGTCTCCCATTAAGCATTCGTTCCTGCACCTCAGTCGCATCATTTAAGAGAAATCTCAAAACTAATTTGTTTTCTTTGTAATTGTTTTTTGACAAGGCGTTGTGTGAAGGCGTTGTGTGGAGTTGTGTGGGATGTGAACTAGGCTGTGTACTGTATGAACAGGGAATAATTTTCCTGGTATCGCATCGCAATTTGCTATGCATTTTTGCATGACTGCTATACAAAATATCTTTTGTGTAGCAGTTTTCTTCCATAGAAATGTACAGAATTTTATTTGAAATATTTATCCATCGGCTGAAATTGCTAATCAAAAAATTTGAGGAAAATTATTCCCTGATGAACCAGGCTTGATTCATTCATGTTGTGCACAACTTTTTTTAAATTACTTTACCCAGCTTTACACAACAAATTTACAGTGTATGCACTCGGAGAGCAAAATAATTAGTCTGTTTTATTTACTAATGTAAAGCGTTTTGAGCATGTTTATGTAAAGGCACTATATAAATATCAATATGTATAAATAATGAAATATTATGTAATGCACGTGCAAATACACATTCAAGATGTACATCTAAAATCAAACAAAATGATTGTTTTCTAGTGAAATATCAAATTCAATAATAATCATGTTGAACTGTCCTGTACTAAATTATGTATTTTCATACAGGTTTGATAATCACAAGAGAAGAAAACGGTAAAGATGGTGAAGGGACGAACATCATCTCTCATAGTAAGAATGCCATTTCCTGCCAAGACTGTTGACAACCCTGCTCAACCAAGTCGTAAAAAATCAAGATCCACTCTGTGGCGCGAAAAGCTAAAAAGGGAAAATCCAGACATATATGGAGAACTCAAGAAAGTTGACAGACAGAGGAAGAAAAGAGAGTACCACAGAGAACTGTTGGATGAGAGCAGGACCACGAGGTTCAAGAGGAAATTGAAGCAAGAGAAGAAGGCGACTCAACAACGTCAACGGCGAAGGAAGCAAAGACTGGTGAAGCAAAGTGAGACCACAACTAAAGGTTTAAGCACCAGCATAACAACTAATGATGACAAAAACAATAAAATAACTAAAAAGGAAAGACGAAATCAGTATATGAAAGAATATATGTGTAAGAAAAGAGCTTCAATGTCTCGGCATAAAAAACAAGCTGTTAAAGAGAAGGATAAACAGCGCAAAACACTGGCTACAACAAAGCAATCTGGAACAGGCACTTCTTCAAATGGTTCTATGAAAGAAAGAAAGCGCAAGGAATGCCAGCCATGTCTGCCTGACACACCTGAAAGGTTTGCTGATGTCATTGGTTCTGTGCTTGATACTTCCACTCTTAAAAAGATAAAGACATTAGAGGAAGGAGGAATCCCTGCTACAGAAGAGGGGAGGAAGAGATTCAGTCTTATGAATAGGTTTGGAGAAGAAACCACTGAAAAGTTGTCAGAGTCCTGCAAGAAGAAGAAGAAGACAAGTGCATCAAAGAAAGTCCAAAGAAGCCTAGACCAAACAATTGCAAACATTTTCCCCCAAAAGTATGGATATGCCAATGGCAATGCAAAAGGAGGAAAAGAGCACTCCTGGAAGTCTGCCTCTTAATATTTGGCATCAGCACAGATTTGAAATCCACATGCATTCTATTATTGACTTTGCAATGTTACGTATTGTACACAAAGCTCATTTTATATTAAGTAAAGATACTTTGTAACATATATTAACAAGTATTTTTAGAATGTCAACAAATGTTATAGGTGTTATCCTAGTTATATTAGTAATTTAACATATCATTAAAAGTTCAGTTGGATTTTAATTAATCTGTTAATGGACAACATATTATGTTAACATGATTGAAGTCTCTGAAACAGGCATTGTTGTTAACCTGAAGCCTCCGAAACATATGTTTTGAACATTTCAGCTACTATGTTTATCAAATGGAATTGTTCTTAAGTTTGTATCGTAGTGCTATGTTAAGGACAGTCCAACATAGGAAATTGTTCTCTTTGTTTAAGTTAATCGTAATAAAAGTCACAACAATTAGTTGCTTGAGAAATAAGTTGGTTTACTGTGTTTAACAAATTTGTATAAGTTTTAAGTTCATAATTTATCATGCCATTTAGAATGAATTTAGATTTGTATGAGCATCTTACTGAATAGAGGGACTTATACAATGCTAACATGATTGAAGTCTCTGAAACACATAACATTGTTAACTGAAGCCTCCGAAACACACACACACACACACACATAAGAAATTTTAACTTCCTCATTTGAAATGCGATCTAGCTCTTTGGAATTTGCGTTGATAAATTAGCACTCACTGAATGGTATTTGTACTTTGCTCTCCCTCTTGGAATATAGGTAAATTTGAAAATTTAAAAGTTAAAGTCATATTTTGTGTTGAATTTGAAAAACGCATTGAAATTTTTTAAAGACCAAATAAGTGTGACCAAAAAAGTTTACAAAGACTTGGAGTACATTAGAATGGCAAATATTATTTTTCCAGGTTTCTCATGTAGTTTCAGCCCCAGAACAACAAAAAAAATCAATAATTTAGACATTTCTAATAATGATTTTAGTAGAAATGTTTATGGAAACATATTTCGACATTTTGACCCTGTTACATGTAGATAAAAGTTACACCCTTTACTGTGAAACTGACCAAATACATGACAAAATTAATGAACAAATAAAGTGAAAAAGAAAAAAAAATCATGAATGTACCGAGTGTGGGTAATTTGACTGATGCCTGAACCAAATGATGTGTATTATTTGTTTTATAAGATGATGTTTTATTTGTTTTATGTAATGATGTAATATAATATGATTTTACTAATCACTGATCATTAGCATTTACTAATGACCAGTCATAATTAGTAAAATTACGTGATAGGCAAAACAAATGCCTGGTCCAAGTACGCTCTCAACCAATTATTTGATTAGGATCCGCTTTAATCATCTTGTAATAAAGTCTATAAGAATCTCAAATTGGCAGTTTGGTCAGTGGATTGTGACAAAGCCATGGATAACTCTCCAGTTTGCAGTGCTCATATACAAATGTCATTAATATCTGTTTTTCTCCTAAGTGCATTCTCCCTTGGGGCAACAAAATATTTTATGGATAGCATATTATTATAGGTCCTCTTAAGAGAAGACCCTCCGGAGTCATACATCTTTGAAAAAATGAAATTTAGTCATTTTGTGTGTTAAAAAAATTGGAAAGTTGTCTACGGCTATATCACAGAGACATTACTGATTCAATTTGAAGAGCCATACCCATGGTGATTACAACTGTAAAAAGATGCATTACTTTCTCATTTTTGTCTGATTTCATTTCATTTTCACCAGTCCACTTCTCTGATTTTTCTGCTATCTTCTAGAGTAGTTTGTTATCAAGGTTGGCTTTTCCCTTAAAGTTACGTTTATCTATATTTGACTATAACGGAAAATAACAGATTGGTGAAAGACTTCTAAATTGTCTGAGAAGCTTACAGACTTAAATGTAGTAATGACACCCAACTTCCCTTGCTAGTGTAGAACCTTCAGCCTTGTTCACATAAGGCATGCTAAACCACCTTAAGGCTTGTTCCAATATGGCACGGCAAACGTAAAACCACTGCTAAAAAACACTGTTGCGGTTTTATAACATGTAAAATAAATTGCAAAGTTTTTTTCTTGATGAAGTATATATGCCTCACATTTCTGTATCTTATACCACATGTTGAGCTAAGTGAATACGCAGGACCTCTGTTCTGCACAGCTGCCATTCATTTACAAAGTTATGATGCAGTCCATTGCCGCAAAAAAACCCCAAAAAACAACGCTGTGTTTGTTTCTTCATATCTGAATAAGCATTTAGGCCTTTAACATTGTGTAACTCCAAGTGCAAGGAGTGGATTTGTTTGATGGAGTGATGCTGGAAGGACGAAAGCTGGTTAAACCTGAAAAATTCATGATATTCAAAGATCGACCCGCTTTCTGGCAGGTGTTTATCCCCTAGCTCTGGCTTTATTGTCGCGCTTTTCTTGAGAGCTGTAGTGCGTGGCTCAAGGGCTTGGATGCGAATGAGGAACAGCAAGCAAGCAATCTGATTCTGGACTAGCTGGGAAAAAGACCTCTGGGTATAAATAATGACCCTCGTCTCATTTCTTAAATAGAATACCCACAAAGCTGTAGCAAGGAAGTGAAGGCAATTTTTATTCTAGGGCTTACACAGACCTTCTTAAATAATTCAACAGTAATTACACCTATAAAAAGTATAAATATAAACTGTACGGTGTGTTTATCCTTTTAACCAGGTAATTTGACATTCAGGTGAACTCTTGAAATCTGGACATACAGTACCCAGAGCTGCCAACCTCCAGAACAAAAAATCAGTAATCACAAGGCTCAAAATCAGTAATTTTAGGTATAAATCAGTAATTTCCTATGCTGCGCTATGAATCTAAAAAAAACGGCACGCCAACACTGCGCGGACGCATGATTATCTGAAATTTTTGGTGACTAATTTACTCACACAAAGTTGTTAAATATTGAGTTTCAGGTCATCACAACAGTTTTCCATGAAAAATGGCTCCTATTAATAGAATACTTGATACTTTTCCGTCTTTCTCAGCGAGTGTTGGAGGCCGCCATACTTCACAGCACTCGTTAAGATAAATCATATTAAAAAAAAAAAAAAAAAAAATTAAAAAAAAAAAAAAAAATTAAAAAAAAAAAAAAAAAAAAAAAAAAAATCCGTAATTTGAGACAACATTCCGTAATGGTCGTTAATTTCCGTACCAATTACGGGAAATCCGTACTAGTTGGCAGCTCTGAGTACCTGACTCAAAATAGTAAAAATATGCAATTCAATGATAAAAGAGTAGAACACAATTCATGAATATCAGTGAAATTTAGGGGAAATCTGATAAAAAGACAAAATTGTTTTAGATATTCTGAACTTATGAAGATTACGATACAAGTATGTAAAACACTTAATAATAACTACCTTATCCTACTTCTACATGTGGCAATGGGAAGACAGTGTATCTTTCACGGAAGACAGAGTTTAGAGTATAAAGGAAGGGGAGATCTATCAAGCCTTCGATCAGGTCCTGCAGCTGACGACACTGATGCTTGAATCTCACTCATCACCTTGGTCTGGAACAACACAGACAGTGACTAAATCCAAGATTTACAGCTCTATCAAATCTTAGCCCTTTCCTGAGTTTACCCTACAAATCCGGTTGCAAACGCTACTACAGTACATGTAAAGGCATGCTACAAATACATCACATGCAGCTATTTTTGGTTCGATCTTAGTGAAGAATGCTTTTAAATCAGCTCACTAGATTTTCTATTATAATACTTTTCATGTCTTCCTATTTTCCTTTGAATTTGGGATATTTCAACTTAATTTCTTGACTGATATTCATACCAGCCTTTCCAGCCTTTTAAATTTTATTCCTTGATGTGAAATACTTATAATATGTGAAATCAATTCATCTTATAATCGCGATTCTACCTCCTGCTGTTAAACACTGGGTATCAAATCATCATTTAAAAGAATTAGATTGTTATTGGCCAACTGTAAACGCTGTTATTTTCGCATGTTGAATTTTTCGCGCTGAGCGACACCAAAACATATTTCGCTGGGTTTTAAATTCGCGTTGCCATTCTTAATGCGAAATCCATGAAAAATACAGTAGTCTTCCAAGGCTTAAACACAGCCTACTCATTTTATCTTCATACAACTAAAAGTTTGTATGAATTATTAATATATATGTACATGGTCTTGCATGGCCTCTGCTAGGTACATTTTAATTTTACATGCTCTTTCTCACTGTACATACAATTGTACGCATGTACATGTAGGTACTAGCTGGGTACTCATGTTTACATGAGAGCAAAACCAAACATGTCTTATGCGCACTGAGTTGTGATCAACACAACAAGCACTCATACCATTATGATTTGCTCTTGACTATTGAACCTGTTAGTATTAGGGCGCGTTCATGCTTGATTTTGAAGGCAGAATGAGCGATTTGTAACGCTCATCGTAATCGCAGTTCCACGGTGCACTGTTCATGCTCACTTCTCCAGGCAATTCTCCTTGGGTGGCCTTCAGCTGGATTCGCAAACCTGTGTGCGCATGCTAGTAGACTCACTAAAGGTCAGTGCGTTGACCCCATTTAAACGCGTTTACAAATTGTAAAAGCATCTTTTTGTGAGTTTACGATCGGCGAACGTGATCGCTGTTTTTCGGTGATTCTACAAAAGTGAACATGAACGCAATCGTGTTTTAAACTAAACGCGTAACAGATGCCTGATTCTGGCCGTCAAAATCAAGCATGAACGCGCCCTTAAACAGGTGACCTTTGGAGCACAATTACACTATTACCTCATTAGAATGGAATGCCTATTATTATTGGGAGACATACTGCTACATGGTAGAAAGAAATACAATGCACTTGTTCCTTGCTTCAATGCACATACCGGTATACAGTGGTAGCCTACTGCTCAATCTACTGCATTGTCAAAAGGCTGGGAATAATGATTTTCAACACATGATGGATCATTTATGTACTTTTAAAGAAAAAGAAAACAGTTTCACTAATTTATTGTAACACAAGTATTAAACAAAATGAATGCCAACATACAATGTCTGACATTCATGGATCTATCAATACTTGTTTTGATATCTTACTGTACATGATTGAAAATATTGTTTATTATATCAAAATTGTCATTTATGTTATCATGATATATTTTCTGTAACCACATATATTACCACTACATGTACAGTATTTTAACAATTTCAAAACTGAAAATGTAATACCAATTTTTATGTATACTGTGTTATGATAATCATATGTGCACATTTTTCATTTCGCTGTCTCTTTATTCAAATTATTTAATCTTGTGACAAAATCTTTAGACTGTACATGTGGATTTGCCCATTGAGAGTATGTACACTGTACTCACAACTAAAGAATGCAGCCTCCGTCCGTTCATGAAGATCCTTATCACTACCTTGGGTACACCCACGTACATGAACTTATCAACAACAATCATAGTTTAATTGCATACTTTAACGAGAGCCATGACCTAGATTCACATAACGATTCAGTGATTAGTGTGCTACAAATGATGATCAGTTTCATGATTCCTTCTCCCAAACTCTAGAATGAAATTCAGCTTTCTTTAAAAAAAATTAAGTACTGCATACTTTGTGAAGTTTGTGTCTTGATGGGTTGTTCATGCTGGAATTACAGGAACCTGTTTCCCCGAGCCCCCCCCCCCCCCCCCCCCCCCCCCCCCCCCCCGGTTGAGTTAAGAGTAGACATTAGCTTTTCACTGTATTATCTTATGGTATAATGTATGACTGCTGTGTTTTTGTGTTTTGTGTTGTTTTAACTGTAATTAATCCTATAATTGTTTGTAAAAATTTGATTATGACTGATCAATAATAAAACATAAATATTTAAAAAAAAAATAAAACGAGTTTGTGTCTTGGGTTTTGAATGAACATATTTAATCAAATATTTCAAGATTTGTAAAGAAGTATTGTGGGGGGGGGGGGGATTATTTTCTTTGGTTTTGGTTGAGTATATTAGTTCTAGTCTCGTATTCAGGTCTGCCTATCAATCTGCCTCAATGCTTGTTGCTACATTACATATTAAAGGGATCGTTTAACAATATTAAATCTGAGATACACGGCCCTACGTGTTATCAGTGTCTTTAATATGGTGTAATATTGAAGCCCTAAAAAAATTGCGCTTCAAAATGGTCAAGAAGTGCCTCAAAAAAGTAAAAAATCTTTGAGTGACCGGTTTTACCATACTCGTTTTCCCCAATAGACTGTAGTGTTATGAAAACCGTCAGGCGAACGGTTTTCAAAATTTGTAATTCCAATCAAAAATATCTTGATAATCAGACAGGCGATCGGCTTGTAAAAGTCATGGGGTTCCTGACTGACCTAAAAGTTTATAATTATCATTGCATCATGAGCTAAATCCAGAATTTTGTTTCAGAATCTGAGACAAAGTTACCGGATCCCTTTAAAGCTTCAGGCTAACATTTGGGTCAGTAAAATTCCAGAACAATCTATGTTAAAGGTGTCGATGTGTAAAATTTGAATAAATTCAAGAAACGGTCTATCCATCTATTTCTAGATCAAAATTGAATGGTTGCCTACCTCTTCTGCGGCTCCACCAGGTACGATGGTCTTGACGACGATGCCGATGTCGCGAACCCCAACGATACCGAAACCGAGGCCTGACCCCCTGTTGTAGAGGTCGATGACCTCAATGTTAGGCGCAAGCATGGACTGGTCTAGGTCGCCCGAAAGCGGCTGTGTAATAAACGAAACAGAGTCAAAATAACCGATTGCTCACAAGAGTTTTTTTTTGGGGGGGGGGGGGTTTCGCTGGAGTAAAACTGAGATTTCCTAGAATAACTAAGACCCCCTGTTGTAGAGGTCGATGACCTCAATGTTAGGCGCAAGCATGGACTGGTCTAGGTCGCCCGAAAGCGGCTGTGTAATAAACGAAACAGAGTCAAAATAACCGATTGCTCACAAGAGTTTTTTTTTGGGGGGGGGGGGGTTTCGCTGGAGTAAAACTGAGATTTCCTAGAATAACTAAGTATTTTATTATAATTTTTTTCATATTTATTTTACATTTTTAAAGCCATTTTTTTTTAAATAGCTTTCTAGAGAGAAATTATTTAGTCCTTCCCTTCCAAATGTGACATTTTTTTTTAAATGCATGAGCTAATGATGTCCTATCATAATTCACTATATAACATGAAAAAGACTCTATATTACATGTATTTCTCACCTCATGACCTATTTTTAATATGAAAAGGCAATGACTGAGTTATATTCACAGAGTTAGAAAAATTCCAAAAGCTTCTACTTGAATGATAAGAATAAAATCATTAATTACCCATACAAAGCAAATATAATTTTGACAATAATGCAAGCAGTACGAATATTCTGTAACATTATTTTTCCGTTACAGAATACAGATACAATGTCTCATTCATTTTGGCCTTAATTGTGTCTATCGTGAACAAAAATATTTCAATATTACTACATGTAATTAATCTATTACCCTCTCAAAAGCACACAAACAAATTCAAAGTTGAACATTCATACCCTAATGATCATACAACAAACAATCATTATGAGCTGAATTGTGGGCATTAAGAGGCGCTGATGATTTGATATTGTTCATCAATTATAAACAAACACAGTGAAATTTTTAAACTTCACTCCTTCAAACCAAGTAGCGTATATATTTTTTATTAAAAAAAATAAATTTAGACAGATGTTTGAATTGTCACGTCAAATCTAAAGGGCAAGATATGTTATTGGTTATTGACTGTGTATATATGGCTGTGTACATAATAAATGGGTTTGTAAAAGACAATGAAAAGTTGTAATATGAATTTGACACCCTTTCACTAATTATAAAAGATCATTTTATTTTCAGTCTACAATCCCAGGTGATTTAAAAAAAGATAATAACTTACTAGAGCATAATCATCTGGTTCTTGCTCCATCTGCATCAGCAGCTCCTGATTGGTGCTTAGAGAGGCCACGCCCCCAACCCCCATCATGGCTCCCTGCATGCCTGGCTCTTCCATTCCCATCCCGTGCTCCCCATTCCCACTCAAGTCATTCTGATGTCCATTGGCCACCATAGACCTGCTGTTGGGCTCTTCCTTGGAGGGGGTGGGAATGTTCAGCCCCCCTCGGGCCACGATGAGGTGGACCTTATCCTTGACCTTCTGGAGCATGCCGATGGCCTGCTTGTGCGACACGCTCGAGTCAACGAGGGCGCCGTTGATCGCTAGAATCTGGTCGCTCTCTTGCAGATTGCCGTCTCTGTTTAAAAGGATATGTACAAGAGTTTTAACACTTTTATGTGTACATAAAATGACGAGAAACCAGAGCTGCCAACCTTGTGCGACCCAAAAAAGGAACCATGATGGCAAAAAAAAAAGGAATTTCAAGCCAAAAATAGGAATCATTAAAACGAAACTTACAACCACGTGCGACACACTTCAAATGCAGAAATACATTCCTCATGCTGTTTTGTCCATATGTAGTTTATTTAAAAGTAGGTATTTTTGGGTTGATTTTGGTATTATCAGCGTTTCATTTTTTTCTGAGAATATTTTTCACTTTGTCATTTTAGAGCAGAGGTATTACAACGTGTATTCCACTCTGAATAATTGCTATGAGAGACCAGTAAAATGTTGAATTGCAAATAGAAATTCTCCATATTTTCACTTAAAAATGCTTATTTCTATTAATTCCTTGTGAACAATAAAAAATCTGTCACAAAAAGCAACTGGACATTTGTGCCAAGTGAGTATTAAAGTGACCATTGAAAATTAATTCAAATTACAGGACCACTACAGTAACTACACTCATAGGCTACATGCATTAAGGGATCGATAATATTTATTATTAATTGATCCATATCAAAAGCTTTCTTGTAGTTGTACATGTACATGTGTCTTGGGATTCAGGAAAAACTGGATGTGCACTAATCTTGGTAATCTGCTTCTTCAAAGCAAGACTTTGTGACCAATGTATGACTTAATTTCCTTTCCAGTCTAATCCACAATGAGTGATGAAAGAGACACACTCTTAATACTACAAGGTATTAGTCAGACAAAACTAAACTCTTTCTTTAGAATCACACAAGTTCACAGTGCGTCCCAGAAAAACGAAACCGAGAATTATCAATGTTTTATCATAATTTAATCACAATTATAATTGATAAACGACACATATTTGGAAAGCTTAGATCCTGCTCTTTCATTTGATGCAACTCATATAATGCGTATTTCGAGCATGAGTGATTAAAATCAATTTGAAGAGAGGAAACCAAAAAGTCATTTGGCGGACGGTATCTTAATTTCAAAGAGAAAGACGAAAGTCTTCATGCATGGCTGATTGGATCGTCAACAAAACAGAGTTTGTCAATTCTGCTTGTTGCTATGGCAGGCAGCCAGTGAAAACGAATTTGTTTGATAACATTATGGAAATGCAAGCACTACTTTAAACAAACAGAACTTTGTTATTCCTAGCTCATTTATCCTTATTGAGGTGTCATACATGTATGAAAGGGCAGAAACTCAGCTTTCGAGAAATGTAATTTTCTCTTTGAAATTCAGATACCGTCCGCCAAACGACTTTTTTGGGGTTTCTCTCTCTTCAAATTAATTTTACTCACTCATGCATGAAATATGCATCAAATGAGTTGCATCAAATGAAAGAGGAGGATCTAAACTTTTCAAATATGTGTCAGTTATTAATTATATAACTAAGGTATGATAAAGCATCGATAATTCTCGGTTTTGTTTTTTCTGGAACGCACCGTATATCCCACTGATTTTGAAGAACCTTTCAAAAATAAAATGAGAACTGCAAATGTTTAAATCAATTGAACTTTCGAAATGTACATTCATAATTATTAATTGTTACAATGATTAATTTATAAGAAGTCAGCACAGCACTTATTGATGTGAACAGAACAAAATTGTATTTAATAATTTACTAAAGATTTGTTGTCTAAACCTCTAAACCTACTGTTCTGAATTCTCTGAGCACTTCAAAATTAGACATTTCTGGGTACACAGAGTAACCAATACTACACATACATGTATGTTTGAAACCAAAACCATTTTGCAACCCATGACCTAACCCTATATCTTTAACAAAATAAAACCAACAGGAAATGTCACAGCACCTACATGTACGGTGAACATTGAAAATAATGCAATGAATTTTGGGCCTCAAACTTAGATCCAATGGATATTACAACTTGCTGACGCATAATGTATTTTGATGTGCTTGTTACATAATCTTTTCAGAAACGTAACAACTGGCTCCAAACAGATGTTTCATTAAGTACAAATATCCTGAACCAATAAGTGTAGCACATTCATGAATGGAAAAATATTTAACTGTTTAAAATGTTGAAGAAAAAAAAGAATTAATTCTCACTTTTCTGGCTGTCTTGGACTCGACTGAACCCTGATCAAGTTGGGATCATCCAAATATTTCAACTATAAAAAGAATCGCAGGACCTTTCAAAGTAAAGTTGCACAAGTTTCCTTAAAGATGCCTGGGTATACAGTTAAACCCCTTATAAACTAGAACTGCAAGTAACAATCAGGCAAGCCAGTTGTACTAACTTTGGAAGTCCAACTCCCAGCGACTACTCAATTATTGGTTGCTTCTTTTGATGAAACTTTGGACAAATCTTTAACAGGATACCACGTTTAGTATCCCTAATTAGAAGTTATTGGACGAAGCGCAGATGCGTATCTGGTCGGTAATTAAGTTCATTTTGGCGGGCTCTGACCCCATAAATAGCGAGACCGTCCTGATTCAGACATTGCTGACTGACGACAATATCCAGAGCTAATCCCCGCCCATGAATAACCAGAACTCGCGTCAAAAATAACGAGAATTAATGAACAATGTCAAAGCTCTCAGGGCTTTTTCTCCTTGAACGAAGGGATTAGAAATTACTCCGAACACCCCATCTGTCCTTAACAGCGACAAGAATGTCATTGACATCAACTAATTGTGATCCAGTCGCTGGAGATACGATTTAAAACAATTAAAGAGTCACCTCGTGATAGTCTTGAAACACATTTGTTTTCACAGGAATTTGACTTTTGGGCTTTCAAGGCTTCATTTTTAATTCCTTTCAATTTAAATTGCTTTCATTTAAATTGCATTCATTGACAACAAGGAGGTAATGTTTTTCCAAAGCCATTTCGAAAAAGAAAGCTAGTGATATTACCTGTATGTCAAAATGTGATTATAAAAACAGAATAATATTGCTAAATGCTTCATTTTTAATTCCCAGGGGTGATAGTGAGCACTAAAAAAAAAATAGGTTTTTTTTTTCCCCTCAACCACGCCCCCCTTGAGTAAAAAAAAAAGAAGACGATTCGCGGGGAAAAAATGGCATCTAACAACATTCCCCCCTTTCGAGTAAGAAAATTGAGACAAACTTGGGAAAATTGGGGGAAAAATAAGGAAGAATAGAGATAATAAGAGGGAAATCGAGAAAATCAGGAGAAAATAGGGAAGGAAAAAAAAATTGGTAAAAAAAAAAAAAAAAAAAAAAAAAAAAAAAAATGATTTTTTTTTTTTTTTTTTTTTTTTTTTAAATCGGGAAGAAAAATAAAAATCGGGAAAAAATCGGGAAAAATAAAAAAATCGGGAAACCGATTTAAATCGGGTTTTTATCAGGCCTGATTCCTTTCATTTAAATTGCTTTCATTGACGACAAGGAGATAATGTTTTCCAAAGCCAATTGTAAAAACTAAGTTAATGATATTATTTCACAATGTGATTATAAAAACAGAATAATACAATGTATTACTAAATGCACATTCTGACGTAAGCATCACTGTTCAGTGCATGATTAATTAGTCATTTTATTCGGGATTCATTATGAAAATTAAAAATTGTTGATGAGAAATGTTATTCTCCCTAACTCAGCACCAACTCATTTGATGAATAATAATTGCATTGTGCTAGCTACAATACATGTAGATCCACACTGCCTATAATGATGAACATACATGTATGTTCATGTACAGGACTAGTGTGTTACATTGTTTATTGATTGAGAAATAATTTACCGCTAATCTAGAGTTCTGGTAATGGAATTTGATTTCTAGAAAAACACAATCATGCTGGATTGTTTTAAGTACCGGTATGCACTATGCAGTATTAAGGGGCTTAGTGGCAATTTTATTCATTGTCATGCAGCTTGTCTACTCTTGTTTTTATTATTAATTACTATCAAATTGTTGTAATATTCTGCAATCAGTGTAATCCATGCATGTGGCCACTGATTAGCTAAGCAATTTTCGTATACCCTGTATATATATGTAGTCTAGATCAATTTAATTTAATTCAATTTATTTTAATTGGGGTATCAATCATCTTCTATCTACCGGTAGTGCATTTTATATTTTTATATTTATAATTTGTCGTAGAAATTTAGCATTTGTTATTAATATCAGTTTTATAAAAACAGGGCTTCATGCTTATAAACAAGCACCGCGTAAACACATTCACATTTCCGTGGTGTACTAATTTCAAATACATAATCCCAGGAGAAGAAATATTAATGGATCCATGTAATTTCTTTGCAAACTAGCAATTAAAAGAGGAGGGATGGTTTACATGGGAACTAACAAATTATTCTTTATTCCCAACGGGATAAACATCAGGCAGTTGCAAACTTGCAATTAGAATGCAACGTGAGACATGCTGGTCTCAAAATTTGATTAAAGGTACATGTACATTGTAGCTGTGCTTTGATGGCCAATCAATTCACATTAGGCCTTACTAATTCATCTTACATGTACAATGTACATGTAAGGTACAGCCAATGATCTTTAAGTTATTAAAATTTTGCTCCTCCCCCCCCCCAAAAAAAAAAAAGATTTAATCTAACAAAGCACATTGTAGCATGTCTAGAATAGATTGAACATAGCCTATGATCAATGAAGGCAATTGGTTGTACAAAAGTTTTTTTTTTTTTTTTTTTGTTATCATTGCAAAATACTCAAGAAGTAAAAGTTCTTGCAACCAGCCCCTCCCCACCCCCCAGTGGTGTTATGTACAAGTACATTTTTGGTATTAAAATGCATTCATGAGAAAGAATTTAGATCTTTGGACTTGACCTAAATTACAGTTTTAAATTTCCTTGGTTTTGATTTTTACTCATAATTTTTACTTATTTAATATGTCTTACCTACATGAGCAGATGAAACAGTCACGCTGCATTTTATTATGACCTGTATACAGACGTGCATATTTTGTAATTCTTTTGACTTTGCATGCATAGCCTGTATTACATGTCTTTATAACCATCAGTTTTAACTTTAATAGGGCAGGCCACTTGCAATGTACATACGCCAGTTAGAGAGTAACAGATGGAATTAAATCATGTTATGGCATGTACTGTACTGTACATACTGGTGTGTGAATCCTATGTGGGATGTATACAAATACCACACAAACGAGTGTTGTGAACATGTACAGCATATTGCAAGCTTAGCCTTCTTTAGCAGAGCTTGAAATAAGCAGTTGTCTAGGTGACGCTAACCAATTAGTAACTACATGTAGGCAAGCCTCAAAAGTACCGGTACATGTATTGACCATCTTAAAGTCTTTGCTGCCTGGTCACAAAACAAAATATTATTACAATCATTGTTTCATGACAATTCTGAGGTTCATAGTATAGGGAGGCTTGTTTTGCCTCTTTTCTTTAGACTATAATAATAATCATTTCAAAATCATGAAAGGCCACTTAATATCAACAAACATGGTCTACAGCAACTCCAACTGACAAAATAATCCCAGCTTTGCATGTTTGTTTAGTATTTGTTAGCCTAAAACTTTCAAATTTTCGTCTTTTCAGTTTTTTCTAACGATAATTTTTTGTTGTTGACAAGCATGAAAATAGCTTTAAACATGGACTACAACAACTTTGAATGAGAACATTTTTTTCAAGGTATGAGTGATTTTAGGTATAAGAGTGCTTAAAATTGACAAATTTGGGCAATGTTTGGAGCCAGATTTTTTTAAAAAATCATGAGATTTCCCTCCCAATCTGCCGATCCGATACAGATATCGGGAGCCAAACCCAGAGATCCCAACCTCTTGACACAAAAAAACAGACTGAGTATCCCAAAAAATAGGATTTTGGAGAGAAAAATCAGATTTTCACGAAAACATGACACTACCACTGGCCACAGGCCATTAAAATTTCAGAAAAATGTTTGCTCTATCATTAAATTTAATGAGAAAATTGTAAAGCAAAGTTTTTGTTGGGGTTGCGGGGGGTTTATTTGTACATGCTTCTATGCGATTCCGCTGTTTTTATGATTGTTTTGGGGTTTTTTGAAAAAAAGATGAAAAATTGTATATTCAAAGATTTTAAGATCATATTTCACTCTTATTGTCATACTAAATACAATTTAATCGTACTGGTTCGCATCTCTGCAAACCACTGATTTGATCATCTGATCCAATCATGTAGCTCCAACTTACAGGGTTAAATACAATGTACTGTACATGTACATCACAAGGCAGGCAACCCAAACAAAAATTTAAGCAAGAGCCATGTTTAGCAGAGTCAATTCATTTCTGGTAGCAAGTATGGTAAAATAGACCAAGATAGAAAGACACATCTTGCTCTAAGAACTTTGAGACAAATGTAATCAACGTTTCCTACAGTATGTAGTTGTTCTTGGTCCCGGGACCCTACATTGTAGGTCTCTATTACAACAGTGATTTATTGAACAATATATAATGCATTTGAATGGACTCACCTTGCTGCGACACCATTCCTCTGTATCTGCTGCACAAAGATCCCCAGCTCTCCTTGATTCTCACTCTTGAGTCCTACCACACTGAATCCTAGACCTCGACCTTCCGACTTCAACAATTCAATGCTCAACACCTCTCTACCGAGGGCTAGTTCCCTGAGAGCTTGCTCCAGGTCTTCGTTGGCTTGTTCTAGAGGAATGGACCTGCTCCTCATCAGCTCATCCTGGTCCTCCGAGTCATCGTCATCGTCGCTGGGAGGACCTGGAGCCGATGCGACGGGCGCAACCACACTCTTCATCATGACTGCCTCGTCCCCTTCGAACATCTTGTTCTCAAAGGCATACGGATGCTGGGGGCCGATGGAGACGCGGTACGGCTGCTCAGGTTCGTGGTCCGACTCTTGTTCTGGAACCACCAGCTGTCCTTCGCGGGTGAAGCTGAAATCCTCCACCGTTTGACCCGGAGGACCATTGTCGATGTGGTGCTTGAGCTCACGTACTGACTGCTGAAGGTTGAGAAGGTGCCTGAATGAAGGGCTGGCCAGGAGGTCTATCATGGAAGCAAACTGTTCACCTAGCTCTGGTTCTCCTGCAGCTACCAGTCTCCCTTGGAGACCCTGCAGGACGCTCACTGCTCTCTGTGTGTCTGTAGAACATAAATATGAAAAAAAGTGAAAATACATGTACACATGTAGACCTACATAATGTCTTAGAAGCAATTTCACTTTAATAGGTGGTGGCACAAGATTTCTTTCATACTGTAATACAGAACAAAGAGCAATTCCATATGAATTCCATTTCATAAAACTGATCAGTAATAAGCTGTACTGGTTACAGTCATTTCAACATGATCTGTGAAAGTAAGAAGAAGATAAATATTCAGCATTATGAAATCAGTCTTTGAGCTGTTTTTTTTTTTTTTTATTTGGGGGGGGGGGGGCACATATTTACCTAACCTGACCAGACTCGCTGATGTACATGTATGTTCTTATTAAACCGACATAAAAACTGATGAATTAAATGTGCTACTTTATGTATTAAACTTTTGGTCAATAATGAGTTCACTCACCTGCCACGACTGCCATCTTCTTTCACTTTGAATACTTGATCATACGATCAGTTGAGATGTAAAATCTGAAAAAAATCACAATGCAGATACATAATTAATAATAATAATAATAATATTGGATTCTTAAATAGCACACGTATCGACCTTGCAAGGTCCTCAAGGCGCTCCAACATTACCTGGATATGCTAGGCTGCCGATTTCGATGCTCACAGCATTTAAGGAATTCCTTCCTACTGGTACCCATTTAACACCTGGGTGGAGAGTGGCAAGTGTAGATTAATGTCTTGCCCAAGGACATTAGAGCCAGGGCAGGACTCGAACTGCGGACCCTGTGATTCACAGTCTGATGACTTATCCACTACATATTAAATAATCAGCATCAATGCTACTTTTTGTCTTCTGAGATTCCTGCAATTTCTAATACCCTGGCAGCAATTGTCAGATACCAACTTACAATTATGTACATGTACTGTACACCAGGGTGAAGAGTGGCAAATATGGATTAATGTCTTGCCATAGAAAATAAGTGCTACATTGGGATTCAAACCTCAACCCTTGGCCTTTGATTGAGAGTCAAGTGAATGAACCAGATTACAACGACACCATCCTTAAGCATCCTCCCCAATATTTCATACGTTCTAGTCTGATAGTACTGGCGAATAATTATTCACATCCCGGATTACAAGTACATCCAGATTTTACTAGTATATTTCAAGATTGGTATAAAACATTATCAAATTTGGAAGTAATTAGCTTGTTTAAAAAGAAAAAATATGTTTTGAAAACTCCTCAAATCAGACATATTTTTCTGCCTAACGTTAGGACCCGTTTCGCAAAACTTGTCAATTAAAAGGCATAAGAATTCCAAGCCAAGTGACAGGTATGGTGGTCCACTGTGGGCTAAAACATGTAAAACGGCAACAGGTTTGCAATTTTTCATTGCACAGGTTTGAAAATCGGCAACAGATTAATTAATTCTCAATCAAAGTCATTCATGAAATATTCACCATAAAAAAAAATGTGTTTGAAAATGCTTCCAAACATTTGCTCCAGCGTGCATCTAAGACCCTTAGTAATAGTTTGATGGGGATTGGGTGTCCGGACACTTAACAAACATTTAATAAAGACGTCTCTTTTGCCTTCAATATAACTGAAAATGTTCATCAAATAGCACTAACCATCATGGATTACTGTCCTTTATAAATATAATATTGTCTAACAGTAACATCAGAGACGCCAAGTTCAAAGATCGGCAATGCGTGACATTTTCATGATTCGGCGCGCGAGAGCGCGTGCGAGGTATAACACACGTATAAGGTAGGCCTATAGCGTTTTTTCAAAATCTAGCGCGCGCGTCATGCGTAAGAGCATTTTCAGACCCTCAAATGCATGATGTCACGCCTAATGCGTGATACTTGGTAGCTCTGTAACATCAGTCTTTAAAGATTTACGAAATACAGAGACGCCAAGTTCAAAGATCAGCTATGCGTGACATTTTCATGACTCGGTGTGCGGACGAGGGTATAATAACACACGTATAGCGTTTTTTTTTAAATGCATGATGTCACGCATAATGCATGACACTTGGTAATGGTAGCTCTGGAAATATTGCTTGTGAACTTCTTTAAATTGCTGTTCTAAATGAACTGTCAGTCTACACATTATTACACAACCTTTCGGGACACATAACGTCTAGGTATAGTATACATCATTTACATGTACATGGTCCAAAATTACACAACTCCATCAGCTTTAGCTTCTTTATTTATTGTGTAAATGAACTTCCAATGCCTATATAGTGTAGTCTATACTATAGTATATAGGTAGGGTAACTGACTGAGGGTCAAAGTTAGGCCTTACGGTTAGATTTGGGGTTAGGTTTCTTCTTCTTCTTCTTCTTCTGGTTTAGGGATGAGTCTTTATATTTAGATTCATTGATAAATTATTGGTTAACCTATGAACGTCTTTTCAACCAAGCGCGTAGCCTGGATTTTATTTTAGGGGGGGGCAGTAGTGAGCACGCGAATCACTTATAGAGTGCGTGCAGCTTGCTCCCTAGGGGGGTGGATGCAGGGAAGGGGGAGTTTTGAAAGAAGACGATTCGTTGTACCTTTCTCGACTCGCAATCCTTGTCTGAATTCAGTCCGCCCCTCCTGCGCAAAGCGCGAAAGCTTTGACGTATTATTAGACAAAGAAGATGATTTGTTGTACCTTTCTCGACTCTTAAATCTTAATCCTTATCTGTATTCAGTCCCCCTCCCGCGCGAAGCGCAAAAGCTTTGACGTTTCATTAATTTATTAGAGAAAAAAGACGACTCAAAGTACCGTTCTCGACTTCTTAATCCTTGTCTGATTTCTGTTCCCTCCCCCCCCCCTCTCGCGCGAAGCTTTGACGTTTCATTAAAGAGCGGAAGCTTTGACGTATTATTAGACAAAGAAGACGATTCGTTGTACCTTTCCCAATTCCTAATCCTAATTTAATCCTTAATCCCTTTCCGCGCAAAGCGCGAAAGCTTTCACGTTTCATTAAATTATTAGAGAAAGAAGACGATTCGTATATCGTTCTCAACTCCTTTTCCCTTTTTCTTCCTACGTCCTCTTACTTTTTTTTTTCTCTTTCTCTCTCTTTTTTTGGGGGGGTAACCGCCCCCCCTGGCTACGCGCCTGTTTTCAACTTTTGCGGTGGGGTATTCTAAAGTAAAGTTGCTCCCAGTTTTAAATTCTTGTTGTGGACCACCTTCACCTTGGAAAGCCGACAGGTGTAATAATATTATTCACATAGGTCTATTCTAATTCAGTACGCTATTTCTTCTTTATCATTCAGTCATCATCATAATTATCACTCATCTTTCATCACCTCTTAAGGGTCTTATTCTCACTGTGCGTTTCACTCTTAAATTCAAAACAAAAGGCTGAAAGATCGTTCAATTCATCAACGTGACTCACTCAGTTAATAAATCATCACACAAAACTCGGAGTCAAACTCAAAATCGAAGAGTCGCGAAGCGTCGTCGAGTCCGACAAAGGCAAAGCCACGACATCACGACAATCACCTAGAACTCCGTACCTTTTTTCTACTTTCTTACTAATCTGTCTTCTATTTGAAATTCACACGCTCAGTACGGAGTTTGATTAAAATACAGAATTCCATTGCATTAACAGCTTTTCTTATGTTACTCACCACGTCAGGAATGTATGGGCGGGACCGACGTATTGTTTGTGTACAAATGAAATTTACTTGATTGCGAGCGCGCGCGCCGCTACGAGCGAGATCGAGGGTGCGCTCGCTCATGTCCTACAACGGCGGCACACGCAGAAAAATCGGGAATACACCTTGCATTTCACTCAATGCCTCTAGGCCTATAGCTATACTCTATAGGCCTACAAATAGGGCAACTAAAGAAAAACAATTTTCAGGTGAGAAAAAGAAAGAAAGAAACAACAAATAATCGATCAAAGAAGCAAACAAACAAGTGACATAACTTTGGGGTGAAAAAAAGAAGAAAAGAAATTAAGAAGAAAGAAGAAAAAAGGGAAAGGGGGAGAGATGAAAAAGTAATAGAAAATCACATGCAAATGGGCTTGGTGTGTAATTCCTACTATTTATAAACTAAAATATAAACAAAGCCTGACGAAAAGTTGTTTATGGTCCCTAACAAAATTACGGATCTGAAATGCACCCTGCCACGTTTAAAGTTGCACCCCTACCGAGGCTACCAATCTGCTGCTATTTGGAAATATTTAGGGTTCAAAGTTGTGTCATTTCTTAGTGTGTAACTTGACCTTTATTTTATAACAGTTAAGTTTACAACCTGACCCATCAAATTTTATTCCGGTGACCTTGGATGAGAGCAGAAAAAGAAAGAAATGATTTCATTTTATGATTGCAGGTTTGCAAAATTAATCGGTGGTGCTTATAAGGGGAGAGGAGGGGGTATGTACCTCCGTGACCCTCTCCATCATAATCATAGGGCAGGCCTTCTCAACTAGTTTATTAGAAGCGCCAAAACAAAAATGAATTGAGGTTGAAGTGCCAACCTGTATGTCTGGTGACTGTGTTACGAGGGAGCGTAGCGACCGAGCCGATACCAGGTGGGGTCCAGGGGGCGAAGCCCTTTTGGGCTTTTTTAAGGCCCAGATGTGGCATTTTAAACACCTTTTCGTTCCATAAAACATCAATCATAATTTCATATTGATGTGAAATAATTAGTACAATTCCTGGCTAAAATCTACACTGGAAGTTAATTTATATGTAGTTATTTTGGTGAAATAAACACGGAAAATGTCAAAATGAAGTGAAAATCAAACAAACAAAATGGCTTCCTTACATTTTGGGCTCAACTTCGACTGCGACTTTTTGATTTTTCTGAGTTTTTTTATTTTAAAATATAATTTGTTAATGTTGTTCTTTCTTTAATTTTTAATTTTTAATTTTTATTAATTTTTTGGAACAGCCGCGCGCCACTCTGACTGACCGCAAGCGCCACGAGTGGCGCGCGCGCCGCCAGTTGAGAAGGCCTGTCATAGGGGATACAACTTGAGAGAAAATGAGAACAACAAGGATGAAGAAAGGGAGAGGGTGACAGCCTGACAGGGAACGTGAAAAGAAGTTAAAAGGACCTCCCATCGACACCTAATCGATAGCCCTAATAGAGTACCGAAGCACGTGACATCATACAAATTTATTTTTATAATTTCTTAATTGAATTTCATTTTCCGAAAGAGCATAAAAAATAATGTCCCTATGTCGAAAACCAGTTGAATATGTTAAGTATTGGCTGAGATCACATAAAGAAAAGAAAAAAAGTATTGGCTGAGATATTATGTTATGACCATCCGATAGGATTTCACTTTTACTTTGCTCTGATTTCTTATTATAAATATATTTATTCGGATGGTCATATTGGTTTTCGACAGTTGGACATTATTTTTGATGCTCTTTCAGAAAATAAAGTTCAAATTTGGAAACCCTAAAAATAGTTTATTAATGACGTCACACTTAATTGAACACTCTATTCAGCTTCAACGCGAACACCGAGTAATACTACCTCCCCTCCCCCTCCCCCCCCCCCCCCCCCCCCCCCCCCCCCCCCGCTCTCCCCGCTTGCATGATGGCAACGCCCATCGATGTCCTCATTGTCCGGACCCTCATACGCCACTGAAAGTAGAATCGGTAACTATAGAAATGAAACTAGAGCTGACATTTTAGACCCTAAAAAGTGATAGGCGGATGTGCGTAGGCCGATTGACCGACTCGAACAGGTATGTTTTGCTTTTTCTACATAAAATGGGCATAACTTTCACAGTGATATACTAGCCTGTAATAATATTTATGCAATCAGTATAGCCACGACACGCTTGTAAACGGTGGTGCAAATCAATGCAGGTAAGATTAAGATAATACGAGACAATATTACTGTTATAACCACCACATTGACTCCATGCAGACCAATCCCAAACAGTCCAATTTTGACCATTGGGCCGGGTAATAATTATGGTTTTGCTGGTATAGGACTTACAGGTGTTACAGAGACTATCAATCAAAGAGTAAGATAACTTTCACTAACAAGACCTATATCTCGAAATTCAACCGTGTGCCTTTAAAGACTAGCCTAGTCTAGTCTAGTTACTTTTTCTTGGATCTTGGATTATTTTCCTCCTAAATACTCCGAAGAAGAGTTTTGACTGGAGGTGCATGGGGGAGGGTGGACGAATACATTTTGGAAAAAAGTTCTTTAGTAACTGCATTTTTAAATGAGAGCGGGGAGGTTTGGTCGATGGTTGCTTGTTGTAGGTTGTTCCATGTCTTTACAGTCCTTGGGAAATATGAGTTGGCATAGACGTCCGAGTTGGTGTGGCGAATTTCAAATTGGTTGGAGTGTCCTTGTCTACGTCTGTCTGGCTTAGGGTTGGTGTGAGATTGGTAGTGGATGTCGAGTTGTCCCTTGATCATTTTGAAGAGGCAGGTAAGACGGTGTGCTTCCCTTCTGTCTTTAAGAGATCCCCAGTTGAGTTGGTTGAGTAGCTTGGTAACGCTGGTGTCCCATCCATAATTATTGGTGACAAAACGTGCAGCCTGACGTTGAACTTTCTCGACAGCATAGGTGTTTTTGGCTGTATAAGGGTCCCATGCTGCAGTGGCGTAGTCAAGGTGTGGACGTACAAGAGTAAGATACAACTTTTCTTTAACATTAGGAGCAGTGATGGAAGTTGCGTCTTAGGAATTAGTTAAGGACCCTTGAGGCTTTGCCGGTTGCATAATGAGTCTGGCTATTCCAGCGTAGGTCTTTCTGAATATTGATGCCAAGGTATCGGGTCTGGTTCGTTTCCTCCAGGGTAACATCAAGGATTTTGTAGGATTTAGTACCCGGTGTTCTCTTTCTTGAAACACGCATGGTTTTGCATTTAGAGGGATTGAAATGCATGCCCCAAGTCTTGGACCACTGGACCATAGTATCAAGGTCTTGTTGAAGAGCTTTCTCATCTTCAGCAGATTTGATGGGACGGTAGAGTAAACAATCATCAGCAAAAAGTCGTGCTGTACTGTTAACCTTTTCATGAATGTCATTGATGTGGAGTAGAAAAAGGTGAGGGCCTAATACAGTGCCCTGTGGAGTGCCACTGAGGACTGATAACCACTCGGAACATTGACCATTTACACAGACACGTTGCAGTCTCTTTGTCAGGAAACTAGATATCCATCTCTTATTATTTGCTCGAATACCATAATAGTCTAATTTCATGAGGAGACGCTGGTGCGGGATGACATCAAAAGCCTTTGAAAAATCAAGCACTGCCATGTCTGTGGTGATATTTTTGTCTAAGTTCTTGGCAAGGTCATTTGTTGTAAGGATGAGCTGAGATTCACACGACCTGTGTTTCCTGAAGGCATGTTGATTTCCAGCCAGGATGTTATGCTTGGCCAAGTGTCGCATCATGTTACTGTCTATGATATGCTCTAATAACTTACAGCATGTGCACGTCAAGGAAATGGGACGGTAGTTTGCAGGGTCAGTAGTAGCACCCTTCTTTTTGCTTCGGAGATACTAGTTATGCATAGGAGGTCATTAGTCATAGATGATCTATATCCATCTATCTGTCTAACTAAACTACTACTCAGCACGTAGTTATAGTTTAGTTAACAAAGTTAACTTACTGTAGGCCTTAGCACAGGTAGACAAATTGTCTGGAACGCTGAATTTGACCATTGCTCTATTTTTAGCGGAATATTACTGTTCTGCATGTCAAACCGGCTAATGTAGGTACGTTTTGATGTATCGTTTCCGCTTAATTCTTCTTCAGCTAGCTGTCCCTGCATGGTATGGACATCACATTGTTTCTGGTAAATATGTTTTAAAATACAAATATCCAAGTCCTTTGCAAAAACTGTTTTTTAATTGTGGATATTAAATTATGTAATGAGCTTGATGCGTGTAACTGGTTTATATCAAAATGTATTTTATATTTCATTATATAGTATAAGCAGTTAAGCAATGGGCCGTACTTTGCAGAAAGTACATTTTGATTTTGGATGTTGCTCTGATTGGTCGTCCAGGATTGTCATATTTCAATAATATGCTGACATTTATAATGGTATGGGTATTCATAATCCTGATACTGCTGACGAAAAGTGTATCATTCAGGGGCGTAAATCCCGGGGGATGGGGGGGGGGCTGCATCCCCCCTGGCTTGAAGTAGGGGGGGGGATGGCCTGTACAAACATCCCCCCCCCCCTGATATTACCACCAAAAAAAAGAGAGAAAAAGGAAGAAGAAGAAGAAGAAAATGTGATTGTTTCAATTTCAGCATAATGCATGAGAAATTAGTTATTTTTGTATGTATGTATAACTGTATAGCCTACACGTATACAGTATGTCACTATCATTAAGAATAGTTGCGCGACGTGCGCGAACAAGCACTTCATAAACTTCAGAATAATTTGTCATTATTTTGCAAGGTATTATTATAGCCCAGACGTAAAGTGCGTCAGCGCGCGAGCGCTTAAAAAGTGCAATCATGTACAGGAGATGCCCGCCCCCCCCCCCCCCACTTAGTGATATTTAGGGTACGCGTATGCTCGTTCCCTCCCCTTGAAAGCACCCCCCCCCCCACCCTATCTCAGGACTGCCAACATTTCTGAATCCCCCTTTCGCCGGGTTTTGGATGGCTTTTCCTGCCTTGGAGACCCCCCCCCCCCCCCCGAAATCCGGAACACTGCTAAATGTACCACAACCCCCCCCCCCCCCCCCCATTTCAGGTGAGCTCTAGTCGATCGAGGGTGACTGGGGGGCCAATGCTTTTACTTTTCAAAATGAAATAATCCTGAATGAGCTTTCAAAGCTAGCAGTAATTTCAGGAATTTGATCCCGGGATTTGATCAATTTTTCTATGATATTCAAGATATTTTATAACCTCCTTTTTACATTTCTCAGGAGTCCAAAGAGAGAGAGAGAGAAAAAAAAACCCCACCCCCTTTTAAAAAAAAATAAGAGTCGAGAATGGTACAACGAATCGTCTTCTTTCTCTAATGATTTAATGAAACGTAAAAGCTTCCGCGCTTCGCGCGGGCGGGGAAGGGAAAAACTAAATTCAGATGAGGATTAAAAGTCGAGAACGGTGCAACGAATCGTCTTCTTTCTCTAATGATTTAATAAAACGTAGTAGCTCCAGCGCTTCGCGCGGGAGGGAGGGGGGGGAGGGAAAAACTGAATTCAGATGAGGATTAAAAGGCGAGAACGGTACAACGAATCGTCTTCTTTCTCTAATGATTTAATGAAACGTAAAAGCTTCGCGCGGGAGGGGGGGGGGGAGGGGAAAACTGAATTCAGATGAGGATTAAAAGTCGAGAAAGGTACAACGAATCGTCTTCTTATTCTAATGATTTAATGAAACGTAAAAGCTCCGTGCTTCGCGCAGAAGGGGGAAGGGAAAAACTAAATTCAGATGAGGATTAAAAGTCGAAAACGGTACAACGAATCGTCTTCTTTCTCTAATGATTTAATGAAACGTAAAAGCTTCCGCGCTTCGCGCAGGAGGGGAAGGGAAAAACTGAATTCAGATGAGGATTAAAAGTCGAGAACGGTACAACGAATTGTCTTCTTTCTCTAATGATTTAATGAAACGTAAAAGCTTCCGCGCTTCGCGCAGGAGGGGAAGGGAAAAACTGAATTCAGATGAGGATTAAAAGTCGAGAACGGTACAGCGAATCGTCTTCTTTCTCTAATGATTTAATGAAACGTAAAAGCTTCCGCGCTTCGCGCAGGAGGGGAAGGGAAAAACTGAATTCAGATGAGGATTAAAAGTCGAGAACAGTACAACGAATTGTCTTCTTTCTCTAATGATTTAATGAAACGTAAAAGCTTCCGCGCTTCGCGCAGGAGGGGAAGGGAAAAACTGAATTCAGATGAGGATTAAAAGTCGAGAACGGTACAACGAATTGTGTTCTTTCTCTAATGATTTAATGAAACGTAAAAGCTCCCACGCTTCGCGCGGGCGGGGGGGGGGGGGGGGGGGGGTTGGGAAAAACTGAATTCAGATGAGGATTAAAAGTCGAGAACGAAATTTAAAAATTTGACATTTTTCTTCGTTGGGGGGGGGGGGGGTAAGGTCACCTGTTTTAGGTTTGTCGTGGGCATTATTATTATTATTTTTTTTTTTTTTTTTAAATAATAAAAAAAATTATTTTTTTTTTTTAATCCAAAGGGGGGGGGGGGGGTTTTAGGTTTTTTTAGGGGGGTTTACACACATAAAAATACCAAAGGGGGGGGGGGGTTTGAACCCCCAAAACCCTCCCCCTGCGTACGCCCCTGATATACAGTCACACCTGTCTATAACGACTGCCAAAGGGAGACACAAAAAGCGGCCTTTGTAGACAGGTTCATTTATGAGTTCATGTTTCAATGAGAAACCATTTTTAAGGGAAACAAAAAATATGGTCTTTGTAGACAGGTGGCCACTAAAGCAGGTACATCGTTAGCTGCTGTTGCGTATCTACGGGTGCAGGGGCAGAATGGCCCATACAAATATTTTTTTAAAGAAAGATAGAAAGCCAGAGCAACGTGACCCTTCCCACATCATTACCTATCGGATTTGCCTTGTTCTCTTGCAATTCATCTATCTCTCTATAATACTTATATAATATTGAATGGTTTCGAGAGTGACGCAGTCTATAATATATTGCTCTCGTTATAGCAATATTGGACTCGTCGAGTGGGTCGAGCTATCGACTCGTCAAATATTGTCAAAGCGAGAATATTGGAATTGTCGACCTATCGGTTCGTCTAATATTGTCATAGCGAGAGCAATATATTCTTAATGTTCTTGTATCACACGAAAACAAAGCCATACAATTTTATTATTATTACCTATATCAGGCTGACTAGCGAAATAACAAAATTCGATGATCAATCGATAGTTGAAATTCCCGGATAACAGAGCTGTGGAGCTATACAAAAACACTATTGAGCTGTCGTCCGGGTACTGCACTAAAGATATTAATACCATGAGTTATTGTACCACTTGGAAGCCTTATATATATATATATATAAAATAATACCTAATATTTCTAGTGTCTGGTGCCCCCTCCCCCATCACCCAGTTCCCCTCAGTGGCTGGACCCACACTACTTCATTCTTTTTGTTGAAATTTGTTTGTAAGTTGCTCCCTCCCCGGCCAACATGACATGATTTAGGGAACCCTGCCGCCCCTCAAATGCCGGACCCCCCCCCCCCCCCCTCCTCCCCCAGAATAAAATATGTATAACATGTTGATTATCCAGAATGTGTTTTTGCCGGGGGAGGCACATGCGCCATGCCCCTGGATCCGCCAGTAAATGTCATAGTAGAGACAGAGCATCTCCTGGTTAAATGTCCCATTTGCAGGCCGAAAAAAGGACAAGGTTAAATTCCAACGGCATTTGAAAGATAATACTAATTTAGAAGTTCCCTCAAAAGGAAAGGGCTCGAAAATGTCTTTAAGTGGGAAAATAACGAGCATTAGTTGTCGAATCGACTTGTTTGCAATCAGTTTAGTAATAGTCTATTGTTATAACCTTGTACCGAATGGTTGTACGTTTTGTGCTGCGCAAAGATTCAATCAGTTTAAATTTGGTCATTTTGGTTTATTGATGTAGACAAATGTTCATGTATCTGTTACAGCTCATTTTATGTATACATAGGCGCCAGAAGTGGGGGGGGGGCAGGGGGGCAGTTGCCCCCCCCCCCAGTCAAAAAAGTGGGGGGGGGGGGCAAAACGCAATTTTGCCCCCCCCCCCCCCCAAAAAAAAAAAAAAAAAAACGCCCCCCCCCCCCTCCAAAAAACAAAAAAAAAACAGTAAAGGAGTTAACATGGTTTGTATTTTTAATCAAAAAGAACGTAACAATAATAAAAACCTGAATTAAATCACATATACAATTCCATTCAAAGAAAAAGGAAAGTTCACAGGAATTAAATTTCATAAACATTGCGCATGCCACCTATACGGTATTTATCAATGGAGGTCTCTATAATAGCGATACGCGCATATCGTGGACATATTGTGCGAGAATGGGAAAGCGTGTCCGTTTTTTTTTTATAGGGGTGAGAAGATATGAGCCCCTGAACGCTGGCGTACTAATGGGGGGGGGGGGTGATGTATTTCTTATTCGAAACAAGTGATTTACAAATGTTGATGTTGTGACATGATTTTCCGGCATTTTTTCTCAATTTTTTTGTAAGTCATAACTTTTTATGCGTTTGTTGGAAAATAAGAAATTCCCAAATTACAGTCATGCGGAATACGCTTATTTAGAAGCCTTTATGTCATGGTCTGAAAAGTGGCTGGGCTCGAGCCCCCCCCCCCCCCCCCCTCCTTTATGAAAAAGTATGTTAACGAGCAAAAGAAAGAAAGACGGAGAAAAAAATAAGTGACTTGCCAATGTCACAAATAAGGTATAAAAAAAAATACTCATCTGACCGTAATTAAATGCTTAAAACCCCAGAGCTTACGGGGGCTCCGCCCCCGGACCCCACCCAGGGACCGAAGGCGGCCCCCTGGATGCTCATCTGACCGTAATTAAATACCTAAAACCCCCGAGCTTCCAGGGGCTCTGCCCCCTGGACCACACCAAGGGCCCTAAGACGGCCCCTGGATGCTCATTATGACCGTAGTTAAATATTAAAACCTCTGAGCTTCTGGGGGCTCTCCCCCCTTGGAACACGTCAATTGCCTTACAGAGGGCCCCTGGATGCTCATCTAACCGTAATTAATGTAATACCAAAGAAGAAAAAAAGAAGTCAGTCAGTCACTCAATAGTGTCTGACACTGCTAACGTTCAAATGTCATAGATAGGACATACGTGACATAATTTTGACGAATTTGACGTTGGCTGCAAATTGGACATAGTATATTATTTTAACGTTCAGTGTTGACGAGCCATGTCAACGTTTTATTGGATTATTTCATGACGTCATAGATGGATTTTTACATCTGAGAGTAATCATTTTTCTAGAGTTTGGTGAAGGGTCAAAATGACAGTTTCTTGATATGATGATATCTAAACCAAATATGTTTAATTTGTTTACCATAATTCATAGCTCAAACAGTCAATCACCTCCTCACGCTCATTCTTTTCAAGAGAAATTATGAGCGTCAGAATACTTAAAGGCGAGCTCATGCATAAAGATACACTCGCTTATAGGCAAACTTAGGTTTGATATTGAAAACAAGTTCATGGCAAATGTTGATGGAGGAAAGGGCAAATATATAAATGATTACCTATCATCGAGGTCAAGGGCAGTTTCAAATCGCGATTGGTTAATATGAAACAATCACATGTCATGTAGGGAATCTATATTGGTAAGGTAAATAAATACATTTAAGAGCAACAAACGTGGTCCCCTCTAAAGTGTCGGGAGCCCCAAATTCCCCAAAAATGTGATGGAAAAATTTCACTTTCATTGTATCATAATGTGAAAGAGGATATCATTTTAAAACACACTTCTGCAAAGATTTCTCCCCCGAAAATGTGTTTGAAGACAAATATTGATAAAATAATACATAAACCTACATTTTGCATTCTTTCATCAATTTTCGACTTTAAACACATTTGTTTTGAAAATCCTTGCAGAAATTTGTCTTAAATGACAACCTTTTTACAAATTATGATACAATTTAAGTAAAATGTTGTCTTCATTTTTTGGGGGCTCCAAACACTTTAGAGGGGCTTTAAGTGAATCCCATCCGAGGTGAAAACAGTGCACGATAATTGAAAGAAATAAAATAGGATATCGCTCCGTTGATAATTGTTCCGCAGTACGCATTTTTTTATTTATTTATTTATTTATTTCTAATATTTTGACAGGGTAGCCCATTCACCAACAAGTAGTGGTCTTCCATGGGGCCCTGAATGAACATATTTACATCGTTTATAACATTTATACAGAACAGTTACAAAAATAATACTCGTTTGCAAAATAAATATAATCATTAACCTAGTAAACAGTAATGTCAATAGGAAAATATTAATTAAGTCGCAATTATGTGAATAAGTCATGTAAATATTACAGAACATGCACGTAGTGTATGTACGGCTGAGCCATTCACAAATTACAACTTTGTTTAAACAATCTCTTAAATGAATTGACAGAGGAAGCCGTTCTCAATGAATTATCTAGCTTATTCCATTCAAATATGGAAGAAACAATTGGGCTACACTTATAACAATCAGTGTGAAATCTAGGCACACGTAAACATCCACTGTCTATTTGCCTTGTATGATGCTCATGTACATCATTAGGATTGATTAAGCCTACCTGAAGGTAAGAAGGTGCTAAGTTATGAACGCATTTATATATCATCATAACGCGACTTAACTCAAACCGCTTGTCTAGTGTCATCCATTTAAGACTTGTGAACAAATCAGCCGACGGTGTGTCATATGTCTTGTTCAATATTATTCTTGCGGCCCTCTTTTGAATTTTTTGCAGCTTAGTTGTATGAGAATGAAATCGGTTCGACCATACAACAGAGCAGTAATCTAATCGTGGCAACACTAGACTGTTATAAAGTAACTTTAAGGATTTTTGAGGCAAAAAACTTTTTGCTCTCTTTATCATGCTAATGTTTTTCTGGGTAAGTTTACTTACGTTTTCGATTTGTTTAGACCATTTCAATTCTTCATCTATCAAAAGTCCTAAGCATTTGGTGAATTGAACTCTTTTGATCAAATTGCCGTTTAATGAAATGGTAAAAGATTCAATTTTCTTGAGATTAGCAGGAGAGCCTATTAACATGACACAAGTTTTTTCAGTGTTAAGAACAAGACGATTTTCCTTAATCCATGCCATGACTCTGTTTAACGCAACAGTTAATTTTTCTTCCACAACAGTTGCATCATATGCACTGACGGTAAGTGTCGTATCGTCAGCATACATATCTATGATACCTTCAGGAGTACATTCAGGTAGACTATTAACATATATTGAAAATAAAAGGGGACCAAGAATTGAACCTTGTGGCACACCTAATTTGATGGTTGATGGATGCGACTTGGCTCCTTTGAATTGGGTCACTTGTTGTCGATCCCCTAAATATGATTTGAACCAATAAATAGTCCTATTACTACAACCTATACAAGCTAGTTTATGTAGAAGTAGCTCATGGTCAACAGTATCAAAAGCCTTACGAAGATCTATGAAGGCAACTCCAGAAATTTTTTTGTTATCAATATTCAACGACCATTGATTTACAAGTTTTGCAAGGGCAGTAGCTGTTGAATGTTTAGGTCTAAATCCAGACTGATTAGGGTGTAATAATTGATTCACGTCCAAGAATTCACTGAGTTGTTGGTGGACGGCCCTTTCTATAATTTTACTCACGATAGGTAATATTGAAATGGGGCGGTAATTATTCAAAGAAGAAATATCTCCAGATTTGAATATTGGTACTACCCGAGCCTTTTTCCATTCACATGGAACAACTCCTGTAGACAGGGATTTGTTAATGATATCACAAAGAGACTCTGCGATAACATTCTTCGTCATCTTTAAAAGTTTACAGCTGATGTGATCTTCACCAGTTGCTTTATCTATACTCAGATTATCAATCTGTTTCAATACAAAATCCTCAGTAATCAAATTCAAATTAAATTGCGAATGAGTTGGACCAATATTATTGTCCTCGTCTACTCTCAGTTGAGACTTATTCCTTCGCAGGTCCTTTGTAATCTTAGTAGCATTAGAAATGAAAAAGTCATTAAAAGCTTCAGCAATATTTGCATTGTCTGACACATTAGCACCATCAACATTTATGCTATTGGGAGATATAGGTAATGACTTAGGCACCAGGTTTCTCAAACATCTCCACATTTGCTTACTATTGTTATGATTTTGCGAGATCTGGTCTGCATTATATTCTCTTTTTCTTTTCCTCATGAGATGAATAACTGTATTCTTTAGATATTTGTAGGTGTCCCAAAGATCATCACTTTTGTTAGCTTTAGCAGCTTTGAGAACTTTATCACGTTCCGTCATAAGCTTAACAATCTCGTCAGATATCCATGGACATGCCTTTTTTCTCATCCGCTTTTTACATACTGGTATGTGCTTGTTGATTATATTATTATTTGGTTAATATTCAGGTCTGCGTTAGAAATACCAGAGGAATGGATTTAGCTGCATTGTCCTCCTAAAAATTATTTAATTTGGTCAGACACTAATTTTCTGAAGACATTTCTAACTTGGTACGATCTGTTCCTTAAACTTTTGTAAGAGCAAATATGTTGTCAAATTGAATGGAAGAAAATAAATGTTCATTTGAATTGAATTGAATTCAATAAAGAACACGTTTTGTATTAATGGAACCTTTTTTTCGTTACTAATTGGAAAAACGGAAAAACAAAAGGAAGCAGACCTGGCGATGCCCAGTCAATCACCCTCTAACCCAATCGCATCATCCCGAACTGATATTGATGCGAAGACGTGTAATCCGAGCTAGAGCGCATCACAAATCAAGGTGGTATTAACGTTTGACGTTCACTGCCAGACCAGCATCAACCGCTCTTCATGATTAAACCACGTCATTCTCATTCTCTTCATTTCAAGAACAGATCTCGTCAACATCACACCCTGCCAGCTTTCAACTCGTCTTTGAACAATGAATACCTTATCACCATTCAACGCGAGCTACGGTGATGCCAACATTACGATGTCGCCGATGACGGACGACGCTGACGATGGTGGTGGGTGTCTAAAGCCTGTATATTACATTAAACTCATCACATTGGCCATTGCGATGTCGATGATGATCGCCACGCTCATCTTGATTCCGTGTCATCGTCGACTTCGTAAGCAGCATCATATCTTTCCTTACAACCTCGTACTCTCCGATTTTTGCGGTGCCATCGTGCTGGCATGTTTCGAAGGGTTCGTTGGATTCGAACCTCCCGAAGAGGTAAGACAATCGATAACTATTACCTTTCAATGAAGAGATTTGATTTGGTGATGTCAGTAACATACGTTACGAACTACACAGGGTTGGCCACTAAATACCGGGGCGGAAAATACTGGATGATACATACCGGTATTTACTGGTAAATGACGCTACCAAATTTTGACACAAACCTGAGACACCGGGAAATACTGAGAAATACTATTTTTTTTTTATTTGTTAACCAATTTATAATCTTGAAGTCTCATTGAGCAATAATCAATATTGAACACAAAAAGACAATAAAAAGGTGATTTTAGTCATGGAAGGGGGGGGGGAGGGTCATACAACTGCTTGAAATGCTATATTCGCACGCTATGGCTTTCAAGCTTCATGTACATGTATGTTAAAGGTATTATGTCCCATTTGCAGGCCAAAAATGAAAAGGTTAAATTCAAACGGCATTTGAAAGACAATACCAATTTATAACTTCCTTCAAAACGAAAGGGCTTGAAAATGGCTTTTGGTGGGAAAATAACGACCATTAGTTGTTGAATCGACTTAAGTGATTGCAATCACTTAAGTCACGGGTGGCCAACCTTTTAAAGCTCGCGGGCCACAGCTAAGGATTGGCCTAACTTGGCGGGCCGTAGGTAGTCTTCTACCCCCCCCCCCCTCCCCCCTCACACACACACACACACACATTCTCACATCAGGGCCTTTGTGGGGCACCTGATTGTGGGGTATTTCTGTGCGTTCCAGATATACCTTGTGGTCCCCTACTAGTGGGGTATGTACAACCTGGCGATAACAACCCGGCGGTGTGCTTACGATGTTATACATAAAAAAGTGTGCAAGTTTTAGCACACGCTCACAAAAAGTCATTTATGGGGTACCACTTCTAATGCCCCGCAGGGCATAGGACACCGAATATACAGTCATTTGAAAGACTTTACTCTGTGGGGTCCTGAAAAAATACCCCACAAAGTAAAAATGCCTCACAAGGGGTATGTGAAGCGCACATAAAACCCCACAAGAATGCTGAGGTGAGAGCACACACACATTCAATACGTGTACACACCTGCAACTTTGCACACACAAAAACAAGCAAACAAAAAAATCAGGCTTTTTTAGTGTGATTTATGGGGCTGCATCTCATTGAACGCGGTGTAAAGAAAGGGGACTATCCAGTTTACGATTGAGATTCATGAGAAAATTCAATGGCGGGAGAAAAGGGTTGTAAGTTTCAAGCCCGGGGGGGGGGGGCTGTCACTTAGATTTGGTTTGGTCGGAGATGTGCCGCTCAAGCCTCGAAACCCCTACCCATTTTAAAGGGTCGTTTAGGGGGATTTTCTCGAAATAAGCCCCATTTTCTCACAATTTTGGGGTTTCTTCGGAATTTTGGAAATTTTTGTCAAATAAGGGACCCATGTTTAATTTTTTTTGTGTGTGAAAAAGTCACCCATTAGAGCGGCACAACCCCATATGTCTTAATCCCCCGGGTTTAAAGACAAGTATGGAATTTCAAACATATTTCTCGGTTCACAACATTTGTATATTTACAAACGTTACTGTGTGCGGAATTACAAACTGAAATTTACATGGAGAGTGATGTTAATGTCGTTAATGTAATGTTATGAGAGGGAAAAGTTGAAGAGTTTTGTATCAACCAAGTAACGAGTCAATATGCTGTGAATGATGAAAACAAATTATGGAAATAGAGATAGTTGTGTCATTTGTGTGTAAATGTTTTACCCTATTTCATCACTGCTATGCGGGCCGCATTTCATTTATGAGCTATTTTGTATAATTACTTTTTCAATGCTCCGCGGGCCGCACCAGAAGAGCTCGAGGGCCGCGGGTTGGCCACCCGTGACCTAAGTAAAAGTCTGATTTTCAGACCCTTTCACCAAATGGTCAAACTTTTTGTGCTGCACAAAGATTCAATCAGTTTAATTTTGGCCATTACAAGTTCGGTGGGTTATTAATGTAGACAAATGCCCATGTACCTGTTACAGCTCATGTTATGTTATTACCAAATAAAACAATAAAAGATGTCAGTCAGTCACTCAATATCGTCTGACAGTGAAGTCTAGAAGATAAATGGGTTTCCTTGCATAATTTGAATAATAGGACACAGCTAATGTTTAAATTTCACAGATGGAACGAACATGACATATTCATAATTCCTGCAAAGTTCTACAGAATTTAATGTTAGCTGCAAAAGGGCCGTAGTACACGTATCTTTCAAACTACATTACATGAATATCTTGTACATTGTACATGTATATACCACCTGTGAAGTAGGAAGTGGGAAAACATTTTTTTTTTTAAATAAATTCAATTTAACTTCTAACACATCCCCAATAATACATGTTGGATCGCACTGGAATTCTTATAACAAACATAGATTATTCACATCCTGGCAATCAAATAGCACACCCATGTATTTCATCTAAGACATTAAAACATTTTCAGTATGTGAATAGTTAAATGGTAATAGGTCCATTTATATAGCGCAGCTCCTATAACTCTACTGCGCTTATACAAAGTATTATATTATTACCCCGGCTGTAGCTGAGCTGCCATAATAAAGCGCTAAATAACACAAGGAATTTCTTCCTACCGGGTACCCATTTACGTCACCTGGGTGAAGAGTGGCAAATGTAGATTAATGTCTTGCCAAAGGACATTAGTGCCGCGGTGGAACTCGAACCGCGAATCTATTACCTATTTTTTTCTATTTATTGATTTTATAAGCATACTTTGTTCATGTTATATTGTAAAACAGCATCTTAGGAACTAACACTTCAAGCTCTGCTTCTAGTTAGTTCCTCTTTTCTCGTGCTTTTTTCTATCATATTTGTCGATTCATTGCATATTTTTGTAATATAATTATTCATTGTATTATGTTTTGCATAAGAAATAAAATCATTTGAATGATGTGATCCAGTCTGGTGACATATCCACTATACCACGACACTTCTACAGTTTGTCAGTTTTCAAAAAAGCCTGCGTCATAATTTGTACGATTGTTAATTTTGACGAAATAGAAGTCATTACAAATCACTTTTGAACACTGCAAAGTTCTGTGATAATTGGTCTCTCATGTATAATTACATCATATTCTGTTTGAAATTCCAACCACAATTACCTCATCAAATTAGCTATTTGATCACTTGTTTCTTCCTATTAATTCTTTCGAAATGGAGATGGAATGCATTAATGTGAAGCAAAAAATTCTCATAATTTCATTACTAAAATTTCCCTTTATGTACACAATACCACTAAAAAATGGTTAGTCCAATACAAATGAATTAAAAACATTAACAAAATAACCGTGAAGGAAAAACCTTGAAACGGTGACCTTTAGCACCTAAAGCTCATTTTTTGATGGCATCGGCTTAATTTATAAAATGAAAAATAAAACAAACTGTTGTTTACACTGGTTGCACGTTTTAGTTTTTGTCGCTATTAGACTGTATTTTTCTCTCTTTCCAGGCTTATTTGTTCCTTGTCATTTTGTTGGCAACGTCTATCATGGTATCACTTTTAAGCATCGTCTTGGTAACCGGTTACCAATTCATCACCATCCGTGTGGACCCCTTTGGCTCTCGGAACATCATCACCACACCGCGACTGATCATGACATGTATCGTGACGTGGGCATTAGGGTTCATCTGCTCTTCGTCCATTGCCCCCATTGACGACGATAAGCTCTTCGTCGCTCTCCTCTCCCTCTCCTGGTCGACCACCATCGCCACTGGCCTTTGTTACCTCTTCATCTACCGTTCCGTCGCCGGGGTACCTTGCTGCGGCAGCATCACCCAAGAACGCAAGGACCAGAACCAGAGAGTACTCCGCACCTTCGGACTAGTCTTTGGAACCACTGTCCTTTGCTGGATCTGTCCCTGGGTAGCCTGGACCCGACAGAGTCTAGGCTATGAAAACGACTGTCTAATCAACGCTTCGGACGTGATGATTAACGTCAATTGGATTGCAAACTCCATTATCTATTGGTGGCGACTTAAGGAGTTTCGTTTAATGTTCAGTGTCTGTATGAAAGAGAGAAACACCATCGACCCTCAGTTGTCTCTTGCGACGGATTTGAAGAACTGATCCGTGACAAGTTGATGTGACATTCGTTTGCCTTGTAATCATGCGTACAAAAATGACTATTTTAACTTTGAAAAGGATGGACAACAGCGTTGTGTTCAGTGTCTGTATGAAACAGAGAAGCACCATCGATCCTTAGTTGTCTCTTGTGACGGACTTGAAGAACTGATCCGTGACAAGTTGATGTGACATTCGTTTGCCTTGTAATCATGCGTACAAAAATGACTATTTTAACTTTGAAAAGGAAGGACAACAGCGTTGACGTTTCTGGTTGGAAACGGGTCGTAGTTTCAAAGTTACGAGGTTTCCTAATTTTCATTTCTTCTGTCTTTTTAAACATGTAAAAAGATATATATTAACGGCGTAACATACGGAGCAAATTTCTTTTATTATGACGGCTAGAGAGATATATTTTCGAGTGACTTATCAAATAGTGTTCATAAATGATAACTGTGCAAGATTCTATCACCTGGAAATTATAATATTGTAGAGTTTACTGTTAGGAACACCGGAACATCACAAGAAAAGTTATTAATGAGAGGGACGATGTTCATAATATGTCATTATAATTATTACCTGTAAATTGCAACGAACACTTCTCATGGTTCAGCACCTAAGTAATTGCCTTTAGAACCAAATAATACATTTTATGTATCCGTTTTTGTATATTGTGTCATATTTTCCAGTACTCATACTTGAAAAACAAGCAAACATGTTCTCTGACTATTATTATCAACCGACAGAGGTAATTAATTTATATATATATATATATATATATATATATATATATAAGTTGAATTTTTAGAGGGAGGGATTTAATTCACCCCTCCCTCTGATGTTGCCTCATGTCACATGTGCAAGGTTTCAATTTCCTTTGTAAACTCATTGTTTGCAGTTGAATATTTGAAGTATATAGTCAATATTTCTTTTGACTTTTGTTCCTCAAGTTGATCCTGTAATTACTGAAATACGTACAGGAAAGTTACAAGCAAAATAATGTTTTCGCTTTTTGTAGCTACTAGTGCTCATAATTGCGCTTCAGCATATTTCATTTTTTTCATTTCATTTATTTTCCACATTAAAAACCAGAAGAATATACAAGGTAAGAAAATACATTTTATACATTTGACAGAGCAAATGAAAATAGATGCATAAGCATAAAAGAACAATGAAAACAAACATCAACATTAAAACATAAAAAGGTGAGTAATGTAGATGGGGCTAGAAAAAGCGAAGCTTATCGAGTCTAGCCCCGGTAGCAATGAAGGATATGCAAAACTAACATTTAAAATAATCTGTGGAGAATGACATAATTGTGTTTTCGTTTTTGGTTATTTTCCTGTCTATAAATTTGGAGACTGGTTTCTCAATACCAATTGTAAAAATACGAATAATTTTGAGATGCAGAAAGTTTTATTTAATGACGCGCCAACTATTACGTTTTTTTAAACACTTATCATTTATATATTTTATCAAGGTGAATTTAGAATTTAGGCAATGGTTAAGGTTTTGCCTAAACTTATCAAATGCTCCAAGGTTTCCCGCATTTAGAAGCAGAAGGAAGTTTTATTCATTCCCCTTTCAGTTTCTTGCGTATAATACAGGTTAACTGATTTTATTGTTTACTATACACCACTGCCCCATTTAACAAACAAATTGTTATCAGTGACAAAAGACAATTATTGTTATAAGCTAGTGGAATCCTTGCTTCTAATTGGTTATCAGCAAATTTTTCACTGTTTTTTTTTCATTTGACGTTGAAAAAGGGCTTTGTGAAACGGGTCCCTGAATTAAGATCATGACATATAATGAAAGATGATATTTAATATTTATTTTTAATAATAACACGAGGTGTATTAGCATTTGGATTTCTTGAATTCATGGAGAAACCTTTCAAAGACATAACTAATAATAGGAACTATCTATTTGTCATGGTCGTGATGGTTGGTCCACTCTCATCTCCTTTTTATCAGAAGCCTACCCGGTACTACGTATATCATGTTAGAAAAGGAGAGAAAGCTTCGACCTTGGCTGTATAACCATGATGCTTATCTGCGACAAAATAAATTGGTTTGAGAGCTATTTCTGTCGAACCATCCAGGACTTTAAAAAAAGATTAGCCCATTACTTTTTCAAAGTGACATTTACCTTCTTGTATCTTAAATCAGGGACCCATTTCTTTTGATACAGAGTAAGAGTGCAGCGAACAAGAAATATCAGAGACTAGCATTTCATTCAACCTTTTCTCTAAATTTGGAGATGGAATACAAGGAGTAACGGGAAGGATTGATACAATCAAAAGCAAATTCTGAGTCTGAACATTAGTACAGCCAGCTTTTGTTCATGATGATGGAAAATTTGAACATAATGTCGGTACTCTGAACAGAAATGTATTCGAACAGTGTTGCTATACCCGCAGGATCTTGAAGGTTTCCGCACAATTATTGATTAACGGTATTGACACCAATGACACCCCTCCTCTTTAGGAAAAAACTAAAAAATTCTGATCTATTATTTCATACCAATTCTGTACCCATCATGATTTAGGAGTATGCTCTCATGACAAAGAATGTATATGAGAGTGATACACCGTCCTTCAAAACCACATACATACACATGAACACGCACCCACACCCTCTCACGAACACACACGCGCACGCCCACATCCCTCCCTCCCTCACACAAATCCTTCTCCGCACACGTCCTCTCATACACACAGCCACACACACTCTCGTGCTCATCTACCCACATACACCCACATCCCTCCCTAAAACAACACTCACATACGACGCACACGCACACAAACCCACACAGGCACACACACCCCACAAGCATTATGATAATGTAGACGATAGGAAACGCTACTAATTACATTTAACTTGAAATGATCTCAACCTGATGAATCTTTGGTCTCAACTTTATATAATATTAATTGTAAGACAGTCGGACCGAATTCAAGAATCTATTGTTACAGCTTGCCTTGGGCTATCCAGTCATTTGTTTTCATAGTTAAAACACTCATCTCATGCTTTGATGTATTGTTAGAGAGAAGGAAATCAAATATTAAATCCATCTAATATAATGTGAATAAGAAACTATTGCAAATGCTACTTACGTGTCATGTTTGCGTTTTTTCCCGTTTTGTTTTGTTACGAAATAGCAAGGGAGAAGTGCGCGAAAAACGTTACGACCGCCAACTCGATACTAAATGAATAATGGTGAACAATGGCATTTTTGACATTTTGAATTATCAACTCACATTTTGCATTTGATATGTATAATTGAATTAAGATAATGTAAAAATATTGATGCTCCTCAATGTGCTCGTGAACGCTGTTTCTAAATCAATGTTAAATGTCACAATTATTGTCCATTCCTGGTGTGGCCATCCATTATTAAATGCAGAGGCGGAAAACAATTGAAACAGAAATGACTCCGCCTTGAATCGAAACAGGGTTTTATTAATATATAATATATTCATACAGAAAAAAAGTCTATATTGCTACTCAGAAATCGGGAAAATACACAAGTATATACCAAAATTAACTATTCTCCGTACACGAAGAAATTGTATACATGTACGCTGTTGCCCATACAGTTGGAATAGTTTTCGAATAGCTTTCTTGATATACAGTCAAACCTGTCTATAAAGACCACACAAGGGAGACAAGAAAAGTGGTCTTTATAGGCAGGTGGTCTTTATGTACAGGTTCCTTCAGTACATGTTTCAATGAGAAACCACTTTTAAGGGAAACCACAAAAGTGGTCATTGTAGACAGGTGGTCTTTCTATACAGGTGGTCACTAAAACAGGTTTGACTGTATAAAGCTTACATCTTATCAGAACTGTAGATAATAAATCTAAAGAGTAATAGAGATTGATCAATAAAGTTCTAATAAGATTAATATAGGCTTTGTCTATCAAGAATATTATCACACAATAATTTTATGAAAAGAGGTAAGAACAAATTTTTCCAACTTTATTGGCACAACTTATAAATGCGACAAGAAATGAAAGAATAATGGTTGCGTTTGTCCTTGTGTAGAGGCCTAAATATAGTCATTTAAATGTTACCGATACAAAAATAAGATGAATACGCGTATGGACGGGTACAAAAGGGATGGGAAACATTTTCAATGCTCCACTCACGCGGACGTACGTCACAATAAAAGATTGTATATTGTTTGGTATTTTTATTACTTTTATTATGTCGTCCCTATCGCGGTAATGCAATTTAAAGGCAAACTTGACATCCCGAATGAAATCAGATTTTCAATAAATCCCGCTAAGTGGATGCGGGAACAAATGGGATTCCCTTGCAGGCTTTAATTATATACAATATTCAATAGCCTCTGGCGCCTCTGGTCCTTCTAAAGTGATATGGGATTAGCACTTGTTCAGGCGCATCGATTCATTACCCTAGTCTTTCCCCTCAGAGCAAAATTAATTTCCCGTTACAAAGAACTTAATTGGGTTAGCACATTCAAACCGTGGTATCAAAATAAGATTTTTGTTGTAAAGATTTAACACATGCTTGCCAAGGTACGTTTAAAAACTTGACCTATTCATAAAGTGAGAGACCTTTTTGTGATGGTCATTGAGTGAATGACATGTAACAGAAACGAGATGACATCACGGCTTTTTGTTTGTTTCCTTGGCAATGTTTGAGCTGATGAATTGCGATGTCGAATGAGGTATAAATTAAGACAAATACCATATTTTTTTTTATTTTACAATGAATAATTAAATTTCGTAAATCAATAAATCTATCAATTAATAAGAATGAAAATAAGAATATAAAATTGTAATTATTTCTTTTGGAGAGGCATATTTGGCAAATCGTACCTGCCTCGATTCGTAAATACTGCCGCCCCTTTTTCGCAATCCCCACCACTGCGCTTTCTCGACCCATGATTATGGTCACCATTAAAAGCCGAAAAAGTAGCAAAGAATATTTTCTCATGCTCATTGATATATTATATAGTCTGAGGACCTGTGTTTTCTACTCATTGGGCAGACTTGTTTTGCTTTTCTGCGTCGCTTTTTAACTACAGTGATAATTCGCTAAACATAGAATGTAGGAATGGATACTATGAATTGGATAATTTAGACTCTACCCCCACTCGACAATATTCAAAACCGAAATTAAGAGAACTTTGTAATCTAACTTAACAGAAGAAATCAGGTGACACATTTTCCATTGTTAGTTGACTGTGGGCAAAACTGTTCCCAGGGTCTAAAACGCCCCTCCCCACTGAAAATATTCTGATAACGATCCCTTACAAATGGTAAACGTATATGGCCGTTCCATTTTTTTCTCTAGCTGGGGGGGGGGGGGGGGGGTAAATTTAAAACAAAAATTACAAAGTTTTAAAAATACCAGGTGTGTTTTAGGATTCAAAATTGCCGACGGGTTCACATTCATTGGCTACATATTTATTTTGTATAGGTATTTGAGACGTTTTTACTTAAAGGGTTTTGTTAGGGGCACATCCCCATCCCCCCATCCTCCTAGATCCGCCATTGCATATTTTCATCTCCAATTATACAGGGGCCTGACTCTGATTTACTCTAGCACTACCGGCGGATGTTGGCTATGACACAAAATTATCAAGACAAACGAGCTCTAAATGAATTCCAATGAAAAGTTTGACTCACTTTGATACATAACAACCACATCGATATCCGCTAATTGCATCCATTTCATTAACTCTTCGGTATGGATCATATGAACTGGTAATGAGAACAAATCCTTTAGATACCATTAACTTCATCTCATTAATCAATCTACAATGCCATTATAAATCGAGTGCCGGCTTTTTTTTACCAAGGTTCATTACAACAAAACACCTGCGTCATTCAGGTATAACTTTTACTTCCATCAGATTTAAAACAGGAGGGATTTAATTCTGCCATAGGTTATTCTTTGCTTGGTAAAGTTGTCAAAATCATCACCTCAGCTATGAATGTAATTGATTGTTTTTCTTCGTTGGTGTAACAAAGAGTTTGTTCAAGTACTGTACATATCCAATTAATAAAGTTATAGTCTATAAGAAAGAAATGTTTTTAAAAAAACAATGGGCAAGTTAAAAGATCAGTAACCAGTTATCTGTATGCAAATCCAAGACGAGTACTAATTTTGCAATCCAGCGCAAAATAAAAGAATATACTCCATGTCGAGTGCAACTGAAAGGGAATTGGCCAAACTCTGTGTATAGATGGCTCTGGACGCGTCTAATTCACACCTGTAGGTTAGGTATCAATTGAAGGTGGGAAGATGTAGAAAACAAGATAAATGATCAAATTATTGTGATTTAAAGACGAGCTCTTGAAAAGAACACCTAAGAAGAGAAAGCATGGTAATCAAGATTTTGACATTTTAACGAAGCTTTTCTAGAAATGTATTTAGAGCTTAGGTGTAAAAAACGATTTTGAGTAAATCTGCCGACGAAGATTTGTCAACAAGTAAAAGTAACAAAAACTAAACCTCATCACTTAAATTCTTATATCATATTTACCTATTTTAAAGTATATAAACATATATATTTATCTTTTGGGGGTCTCAGAAAAAATGAAACTATCAAGCAATGTCTACAAATACGTCGAGGCAAGGAATTTAAAAATATATTCTCGTTAGAATAGGGAAAATAAACATTCAATGATGATATCCGGAAAGAAAAATACAAATTTTGCTTATTGATGTGCACTTCGTTAGGCAACATCATGAAAACATTTAAGTAAATAAATGATATCAATCATCGAATGAATGAATGAACAAATAAATAAGTTAGAAAATAAGAGGCAAAAATCACTACGGGCACATATCCGGAAAAATTAATAAATAAATTATTATTATGATATTTGACACATGCTGCGAAATGCTAATGTGATTGCATTTAGGTTTAATCCTTACGACCAGAATTATCGCGTACATGACGTCAAGCTATATTTTGCATATATAAAACGGGGTGTTGATTTACGAGGACGTTTACCACATATTTCTAAATCCATGTCCATGTGAAACAAATTGTTGCACTAATTTTAAAAAAAATGGTTGGTGTGTTTGTGTTTGTGTGTGTGTGTGTGTGTGTGTGTGCGTGTGTGTGTGGGTGTGTGTGTGTGTGTGTGTGTGTGTGGATGGGGAAGGGGAGGCAGGGAGAGAATGGGAGCGAGAGATAGCTTGAGAGAGAAAAGTGAGATTTAAAAAGAATATGGAGAGAACACGAAATCAGTGAGCGTAGGATCGGTCCACCCTAATATAAAGGTCCAACCATTGAAGAAATACAGGTGTGTGGGCGCGCGCGTGTGTGTGCGTGTGTATGTGTGTGTGTGTGTGTGTGTGTGGGGGGGGGGGGTAACTAGGTGAATGAAATGCGAAAAAACAAACATACAAGAGAGGAGAGGGTGTGGGAGAGGGCTAATCATTTTCTTTTCATGTTTGCTTTTCCCATCTCCAAATTTCCTTCTCTTTGTCTTTTATTTCTTCGCTTTTTAGCTTTGGTATGTGAATTTTCCCCAAATACCCCTCCTCCCATATTTAAACCACTCTTTCTTGATGAAAAGAAAAAACGTTTCCAAATCACGCGACTGTTTACCTCGTAGTAAGTTAGACATGAACTTTCGTCCTGATGTTATTTTGTCCTTTAATTTGGAATAGGTTCATGCGTTTTAATTTTTTCACGATTCACCCGGTTTGCAGTCCAACTTATCGCAATGTAATATTTAGCATTATAAAGAAACAAAGCAATCATCACGTAAACTGCCACAGTTAATAGGGACTTTTAGATTCGCACCAAGACAATAGGTCTATGCTACGATCGACGTCCTTTTAATGCACTGCCTTGAATGGACGACACACGTATCAGTCCACGCAAATCTAAAAGTCCCTACTGTATCAACGAAAGCATCGTTCACAGAGTTTCCAAGTCAGGAATACTGTGCAAACGACTTTTGAAGAGATATGTTATTATTCAAGTGGCCCAAACATGTGGAGCATTGAGCGCTATTTCAAATACATTTTGGATTTTAATGTATTTGATTGGACTTGGTGAGACGGTTTCTATTTAAACAACCAGACTAACTGTAAACAGTTTATTTTGAATGAACGCTAACTGAATGTTTATTCAATCGACAGCAACATTATTTTAGCTTTAAAAATTGGCGATTTCAAAACTGTCTATAATAAAATGCCCCAAACTGCCTTTCAAATGTCGTGATTGCGTGATGCTTCTGTTTCTCTCATTAGTTGTTTTTCAAGCTTCTGTTTCTTTTATCAGTTGTTTAAACTTGGAGCTTATAAGAAGGAATATAAACAAAAGTAACAAAACCTCCGAAGAAAATGCAAACAGATATAAAAAAAAAATAAAAAAAAATAATGCATGGTCATTGCATTATCATGTCATGAAAAGGAGTTCGTGATTCCATGAAAGAGTCGTTCTGTTTGCCTCGCAGACGACAATTACCCTTGAGAAAATGACCAGGTCAGAAGATCGTTTATTTGAAAGCGCGGGGCGCCAAAAAGGCAATATCATCCGTCGATTTATAATGAAACCGGAGAATTTTAAAGGTTTCGAAGGAACTGCTCAAGTCGGTTGTGACACGGCGGGCTGAGCCTCCCTAGCTATCTAAATCACTGACCCATACTGATATTTCTATCAATTGGCAATTATCACTAACGATGACACGAACAAGGTAGTTTCACGTTCAGTTGCAGTTGATTGTTTCATAATTATGTCCAATTTAAAAAAATTACAATGTTTTCAACAACAAAAATTTTTACCAACAAACATGAATTCTATTGTCAGATACAAAAACAAAAGTAAGTACAAACTAATTTGTTTCCATTCAGTATGAACTGTAAAGGCTAAAAGAAGATTAAAATATGAAGGAGCCTAAGTTAAAGGCTACGCTTGTGGGTTGTAGGACCCAAAGGATTGTACAATTTATTGCGGTCTTAAAAGGGGTGCGAACGAGTAAAGCATGATACATCAATGTTTAGATAAACATTAATGCAAACTGACGTAATGGAAAGATGGTAATGGAACGAAGAAACTGCTGCATAATGTATTGAAAATAGAGAATGTCAATATACATAATCTTATTTTTTATGTTTTTGAAGAAAATGTATGTGTTACTTTGAATTTAACTAAAATTGAATGCTATTGATGAAGCACTGATTATGAATTACTTTCAAATGTTTGAGGAAAAAACGCCGATATTTCATAAAGGAAAATATAAAGTAAATGCCAATATTTTTTCTTCTTTGTTTTCTATGTTCATTTTGGGCCATGTACTTAGAAACATGGTTGCAATGTTAGACTTTATTGACAGATTTCTAACTCGGCCTTTGGTTTTCGGGGTTATGTCACTGACCATAACACTGGTACAATTCCCTCCTAAAGATTGAATTAAAAGGAAAGAGCTACTTAACATTATACTAAAGGTACATGTATTACTAATTTTGAGAGTTTCAAAAGATAAACAGAAGCATGACTACATGGATGGTGACTACAGTTGGCAATACTTTAAATTCTTTTTATTTATGCCTATTGACGTTCCTATTTCATTTATTTAAATAGTTCAATATTCTTTATACAGGGTGGCCCATTCAATGCCGAGTTCTGATATTACAGGCGGCCCTGTCTGTACAATTTAATAAAAAATTGAATGTAAATACGATGAAAATAAAAACATTAACAAAACTTTCGATTAGTTACAGCCAGCCTTACTTTATTCTACATATATTCTTTTGCGGAAGAGGTTTACGGTACACCATGTGTAAAGTCCTAGAAGGACTAAGGAAAGTGGATAGAAATAGAAGTGAAATGGAAAGGCGAGAAAGTGGAGGTTGGAAGGAAGAGTATCTTTCGGAAGTGAGTATAGTCCTGAAAAGGACTGTAAACCAGAAAGTTGTAGACAGGATGAGAGGTTTGAGTAGAAGACTGGATTGAGTTGGAGAGTTGAGTAGATGAGAGAAGCTGGCTTGAGTCGGCGAGTAGAGTTGCAGAGCAGGAGCAGGAGAGTAGACTCGACGTTTCGGACAGGTTGACTGTCCCTCTTCCGCGATTGTTCATACCACCGTGCAAACCTTCAGACATCATATATTCTTTTGTCATGTTTAAATTTGCAATATTTGTTTGTTATATATTTGTAAAAATGCAAAAGAAAAAGAAAATCAAACAGAAATAAATAAATCAAATCAAATCAAAACTTAAATATAACTAACTAAGATAAAGAAAAAAAATATAACATAAGTCCTAACACATGTCAACAAAATATGAAAATACAAGTTAATAAGAAAAAATGTAAACATAAATAGATAGAAATTGCTTATCAGAAGCCACAGTAGTTATCTGTTTGAAGAGTACTTAACATTTTCTCTCACTAAGCGTTGATAATTTTTTCGTAAAAACTTTAGGGGTGATCTTTTGTCTTTTCTGTATAAAACTGATGGGTTAATCAACTACTTTTCACCACCATATCGAACGTTGAATAGTGCCTCTAAGAAGATCCTTTAAACAGTACCTTTAAACAGTACATTTCGGGTTTACAATCATATAATACTATTATAATAGTGCGTGCAGACGATGTATCCGCAGGCGATTGTTTTGTTAATTGGACTAAACATACCTCCGGTGTGTATAATTATACTGACTAAACATCATGCTTCTTTCCTGAAGCGTCATTTTGCCCCCCAAAAACATGGAATAATGGAGAGGAGAGGCGTATACAGTAGAATAATAGAGGGGGAGGGGTCGAAAACCGTGAATTTTTACGATCTCTAATGCCTGATGTGGAGTGTAGCGTAGATAGCAAATCACTAAACATCAAAAATGCATAAATTAATAAACACTAAGTTCCTTCTAAAAATAGGGCCTAGCTCTGTTAAACCCTAGATCGACCCGGCTATGAAGTGGTGTGACACGCCCCCTCAAAATGTTTTACTGACTAAACAAGGCAACACACTTTTAGGCTTTTGAGGGCCCAAGAGTGCAGCGTTTAGACTAATAAAAGTACAAAAAATCTTCTCGCTCGGTCGCTACGCTCAGGCTCGCATAATATCCTTCAAAATGTACAAGTACTGAAATATTATATTCCGTTGGTATCACGTAAGCACAGTTTACACTGTATGTTTACAAGATTAAGAGTTATATAGATAGATCAGTGCTACAAAAATGAGTATTCCGCTTGTTCTTTTAAAGGCCCACTGCACTACTTGTAGCTACTTGCGCCCTCTATGTAACAAACAATGCCTAATCGGTGACCATTGATCCCCCATGATCCTCTTTTTCTTATATTAACTGAGAGCTGAGTTGATGAGATAACCACCTGTCCAGTGACCTTGCAGGGCAGCCTAATCCCTCCTGTAAACTAGATCTTAATGGTATGATTTTTTTTCTTTACTTAATTAATGTTGATTTTTATATTTTGATATGGGCATTAAGTATCCATGTGTTTGTTGTAGTAAGCAAGTAAAACGAAACCAACAAGCTCTTGCATGTACAAAGTGTGGGGAAAGGGTTCACATTAAGTGTGACCGAATCCCATTATGTAAATGTAACGATCCACTCGAGGAGTTTGTAGATTGGCAATGCCATAAATGTTTGTTACAGGTACTACCATTTTTGGGATAATGCTAGTAATGGAAATGAGTCATCTACAGCTGCAGAAAACAATAATTGTGATAAAGATGATCAAAATATAAGTACAGGAGAAACAAGGAATGGTGAATTTCCATATGGAAAAGGGATGAAAATTGCCCATGTTAATATCAGAAGCTTAAGAAATAAGGTGATCGATGTTCAGAATGTTTTGACAAGTAATCAATATGATTTGTTCAGTTTGTCCGAAACATGGTTAGACGATGACATATGTATGAACTAAATCAGTTGACGTGTGCCTGGATGTAAATTCGTGGGTAAACGGGTAAACATATAGAGGGTCATTTGGAGGAGGAGTGGGTTGCTACATAAAGAAAAATATATCTTACTTAAGAAGAGAAGATTTGGAAAGTGAGGAAATTTAACTGATGTGGTTAGAAATAAAAAGGCACCAGAGCAGTTCTTATTTTGTGGGAGTATAGTATAGAAAACCATCCAGTGATGCAACTCTTTTCTTTAATATACTTGAACAAAATATTGATAATGTATTTCTGTCACAAAAAACATTGTTATTTTGGGTGACTTTAATTGTAATCTGATGACAAGCAACCGTTTATCGGATAGAGTAGATGAATTGCGTATTAATTTCAGTATGCGTCAAATGATCAATGACTATACCCGTATTTCTCCTAATAGTAAAACACTAATTGATTTAATACTGGTTTCTGTTGCAATAACTTGTTTTAAATCAGGAGTTCAAACAATTGGAATCAGTGATCACTCTTAGGTTTACTTGGTAATAAATGGAAACATTTCATTACTAAAACCTCAAATAAGCAGGTTCCGATCATTTAGAACTTTTGACGAACACAAATTTAAGGAAGGTTTGAATAAAACAGTCTGGTCAGAATCTGAATCTGACAATGATGTGGAACATCTTTGGCAGAACTTTAAAGCCGCGTTTCAGGAAGTAAGTGATAAACACGCCCCGTATATTACGGTTCGCCGGAAACAAACGGGGGTACCGTGGATTAATCGTCACTATATTCAGTTAGCCAGACAGCGGGATTATTTTCATACAATATCTTATAAAACAAATGAATCTCAATATTGGGAAATATTCAAGCACTTTCGGAAAAAAATCGGAAACGATATTCGTGGTCAAAACTGGCGCATCCCACGTGCGCCTCATGTATAGTTTATTCAAATGTATAAATGTTTTTATATATTGAGTTGTATTGATGTTTCAATTTATATTTCGTATTTCAGTTTTATGTTATTGTTTGTATCATGTGGAGGGCTACTGTTTAACAATTGTAATAAATAAAACATGAATAAATAAATAAATAATAAGGGGAAATGGTGTACATTTTTCTAAAAACATTGGTTGGTTTTAATAGTTCACTACCACATAGTCAGTATAATTATTTGCCATTTCAACTCCCATAGCGAGTTCAATGTACATGACAGAGGCCTAGAGTTGGAAATAGAAATCCCATCCATGCCCAAGCTCTCTACTTACTAAAATTACCTGCTAAATATTTAAAACCCTTCGGACTGCACACTATTGCCGGCAACGGAAAAGTGAAGTGTGGAAAAAGTATATTGCTTGTTTTTATACTGTAGTTTTGCTAAGAAATGTAATTTTTTAATACAACAAAACTTTAAAAAACCTCTGAGGGGGTAGTCACTTTCGTCACCCTCGCCCCTCTCGTTCACTATGCTCCCTCGTCCCTCGCATTTCGTCCCCCAGGTCATGAAAAGAAACGCCGCCCCTGCCGTCACCAATTTGAAGGTTCGATTGTGTTGTTAATTAGCTTGATGGATAAACTGAGCTTAAAATATCAACGACCATGGACTACGAGCTTCTTGATATAAGTCTGCGCAAAATGTGTATAGACATCTATTTCCTGGTGCTATGTCACAATAATTATAATAAAGAATGAGGATAGAGGATGTAAGACGAGACGGGAGTGTACAGAGCAGAACGGGAAGGAGAAATATGGGTACCGAGTGAAAGGGCAAAGGCGTATCGCCCCCCCCCCCCTTCATCGGTGAAGGCCCATAAAAGGGCAATACAACATTAAATGGGTTAACCCGTGGCTACTCAGATTCAATCGCCTCCCTGTCCCTAAAGATGCCATAAGTTACGTTTAATTCGCCATAACATTCGGAAAGGAGGGGGGGGCGTGGTACCTAATTTGTAAAAAGCTGTCAAACGATTACAAGTTTTGAATTATGGATGTTACACCGCAGCACACTCCCTACATTGCCACCCAATGATTCTACCCCCTGTTTTATCAGTGTCTGGATACCCCATTGTAAGAAAGACACTCGATACGGAATTGGAAGTAAATGAGATCATTAGGAAGTGTGGATAGCAGAGCGGACGGTTACAGAAAAAAAGGAAATGCGAAGATGGTCACCTAAGAAATTGATGGATTGTGTTCTACGCGAGAGCAGAGTAGTTGATCTGAATGGCAATTGTGGTGGTGCAATATAATGTGTTCTGGGCGGCTTTGTATTGGCCTAGAGCGCGAAATCAGGTTAGGTTATAGAAAAGTTGGGGTCAAGCAGTTTTGGATAAACGAGGCACAACCTGATTGTGCCTTTCATTTTGAAACTCAACCGGCAAAGCTCAAGCACACACACACACCCACGCACACGCACACACACACACACACACACACACACACACACCCATACGAAAAACAAAAATACCCGGTCATTGTGAATTATAAAAAAAAGATTACCCCCCCCCCCCTTTAACCATGGATTCGAACCTTCCCCTGCAGAAACGTGAAAATACTGTATGTACATAGTTACGGTTGTTGTTTAAAGTAATATGGCTCGTAAAACAATTGAGAATATTTTAACGGATCACCGTTGCTGTTGGTCCCATAACAAAATTCTCTACGATTTTCTGTTGTCAGTCCGCTTCTATTATTTAAGGTTCACTGTGTGCAATAATGTTTGCAAAAGAAGGAAATGATCTAGGCTATACCTTCAAAACTTGGAACTTTCACTTCACCTCAAGGTTGCTGTTGATTTACAAGTATTTATAGTAACACAATCGTAACTATTTCGAAAAATCGACTCAAGGGCATTCCCTCTTACCCTTTTGTGTTTCCAGTGGCGGATCCAAGGTGGGGCATGGGGGACCTGCCCCCCCCCCATCCCTGGCAAACTTAAATTTTTAACAAAAGTTGATAACGAAAATTTTACCTTTAAAAAAGAGAAGAAGACGGGGCCCTACCCCTTGGAGGAAGAAAAAGGGGGAAATGGTAACCACAATTTTCCCCTTTTTTTTGAGGGTGGGGGGATATTTTCTCACGAATTAGGTCCCTCACTCGCCGCCGGCTGGATCCGCCCCTGTGTGTATCTCATACCGATCATGTTCGGATAAGGTAATACGTTGTCATGTCCACACATTTCAATAGGTGACGCACAAGACTATTGAAATAGACTCTCGCCTCGTAATGTTAATATCAAATTTAATGCATTAATCTTTCCTAAGTGCCTCTTTTCAAATTATTTCATTCACCTGTTATGGATAATTGTATGTCAATATAAACAGATTGAATACGAGTTGTTTACATTGACTGCTGATAGATAGGACACATTATGGCTTGTCCTACCTCACAACATGTAATAAGGCCCTTGACAAAGAGGTGTGCAATTAATTTGATTACATTACAAAAATGGCATATTGCCTTATATATTTATTGAGTTGATTTTTTCGAAAGTAGTCGTTCACATGAAGATGGCGCTGTTCAAGTTCAACTTTTGTAAATGGGCAGCCATTGGACATCGTGTACAGTTATGGGAGGATAAAAGGAAATTAGCATTCAATTCAATTTCAATTCAATTCAGAACTTTATGACAGACTCAACTGCACAAGGCAGAGGTCCATAAAGCATATGTTACAGAGTTATATAGGGAAAAGAGCGGAGTATAATCATTTTGAAAAGTCCCCAAGCTACTGAAATGCCCTCATCTATTGCCAAGCTCGTTAGCCAAATATTTGTGATTGATTCAGAAAAGAGACCTTGGCAAGAGAGCATTTGAAGAAAAAAAATGAAATATCAATTCCATAGCAAAATAAAACGATGGTACTAATGTACTGATCCCCGGACAGATCCATTAATGTCGATTTTTTTTCTTCTTCATCCTAACATTTACATTGTCATTAACGCAACTGCAATTTTATATTGAACTTTATGTGGAACAGCATAGAATTATGAAGAATTGCAGTGTTGCAGAGCGGCATGAAAAAACCGTGTGAGTAAAAAAACACCTAGAAAATTGCTTATTATTTTTAAAATCATCTATGTACAGTAAATTATTATACATCTTACGAAAGAGAGTTTTATCCCAAATCATTTAGTACCATTTTTGTGTGGTATGTGTTCACGCTTGGAGGAACAAAAGGCATTGTTTGCGAGAGTGCAAAAATCGACTTGCGCCAAAGTTGCTTATGTGATGTTTGAATAAAACAATTGGGATTTCGGTATCAATTCGGTCTTTGCAGATCCAAATAGCATCCTTAACAAAATGAATCATGCCACACATATCAAATATCGAATGTCAAATATTAACGAACATGTGTGCGCGCGTGTGTGTTTGACTTTGCTTCTGCAAAAAGCATATATGCAATGCATTTCATTTAATACATTCAATTCATTCTCACACTCCGCTAATCCCAACATAATACATACTGTAGGCATCACGTTCGCGCCATACGATTTTTGCACTCTCGCAAACAATGCCTCCTGTTCCTCCAAGCGTGAACACATACCACACAAAAATGGTACTAAATGATTTGGGATAAAATTCTCTTTCATAAGATGTATAATAATTTACTGTACTTAGATGATTTTAAAAATAATTAGCAATTTTCTAGGTGTAAACTTTTTTTTGACTCACACAGTATACTTTAGTTGAGTTTGAATGGTTTTCTACTCTTATTATTTCACAAGTTTTCACACATACACACACACAACAACAACACAAAGGTAGTTTAAATTTGAGTATAGCATATCCAGATTTATTTACAAGGATATAATTGAATATTTGTCATTTTTTAAACAAAAATATATCGGAGGTTCAATTGTTAGAATCCAGTTTGAAGGCGACCTCAGAAATGATTTCATCTAGAAAAGTTGTTGCAATGATAAAATCACTTTCGATTGTTTGGTGTCTACCATTGATAAGTTCGTATTCATCTTTGGTGAGGGAGAGATCAAGTATGACGTCACTGCTGTCGTCATCGAAAATATCATGGGTGTAGTATGTCAAATCGGTGACGGTCGTAAACGTGTCGTTATCGTCTTCATTGTCGGTTGTAATGCTGGACACGTCTGTGAAACTATCATAGTCCATTTCGTCCATGAATCTGATCAAACTAGAAGTAGTGTCAGATAACAATGAATCGTTATCATCTTCATGATGAATCTCGATTAAGACTTCGTTATTGAGCTGACAGCAGTCGGATGCGGTACTTGTTCCGTCATCATTATCATAGTCGACATCGTTGTTATCGCTGTCGTTTTGCTTTGAAGCGATGATTGGGTAATACGTGATGCTTGGGAAGCCCTCTTCCAAACTCCACAATGATGTCGAGTCACTGAATGTATCGTTGATATTACATGTAGTAGAGTGGAACTGTGTTTGAACGAAGAAAAATAATTATATGAGATGAGAGCTGAATAATGTGTAATAGCTTTAAAGTTGCATACAGAGAGGCGGACAAACCAATACGGAGAGAGAATATTGTATATTCGGAGAGAGAAGATTAAAATAAAAATCTAATTAAAGTAGGAGACCGAAAGGCGCGTGAGAGCAAAAGAATGATTTAATTCCAACTATGATTGTCTTGGTTGAATAGAACTTTTACGAATATTGAAGAATTGGGTTTTAATAGAATTCTTACCATTTTGAGGGCTTCTGCTGTCAAAACATTACTTCGGTTGGCAGTACTGTCATCCTCGGAGGCTGTAATTAAATAAATACCACCAAAAAAAAAATCGTAATTTTCAAATTTGCTGTAGAAAATAATGATAGAACAAAGCTGAACAGTGAATGGTGGTCAAAAGAGTACCAACCTATTTTCGGGTCGTGCTCGACGAAGCTTGGTAACTACAGGAACAATAAATCTGATTTATATTAAGACACTATTCAAATGTGAATACTGTGTTTATGTGTTTAATAAGGTTATATGACCATTGGGGGAGCTTTAGGAAAATATTCCTACCTGACAAGAGACAACACAGTCTCCTCATACTCTTTCCCATTCTCTTTCGAAGTCGGGCGAAAAATCGTCGCTTACGAGAAGATCGGCGAGCCATTTCTCTTTGAGATATAAAGACAGGAGCAGAGCAAACGTCTTCAATGCAAGGGGAATTCATAAAGAATGAATCTCTTGTAGGTAATGCGTTACTAATGAAAACACAAAACTTGCGCATTTCATTGTTACGTATGATTTTTGGAGTAGGATTTTAGTAACGCGTTCCTGATTGGTCAAAAGTTTCTACTCGAACGCATTGGTGATGAGTATACATTATTACGTAGTTCAATGCGCGTAAATCTGTGAGAGGGCTTTTCCTATAGGTTGAAGTGAATGCACGCGATGACCTCACAATGATTGTGTAGGTTTTGTCCCTTATAAACTGCCAAAAGCTTGAAAGACAGTGGTGGCAGTGACTGCGGGGGGGGGGGGGGGGGCATAGGTGGTACGTGCCCCGGGTGGCCTTTAGAGGAGATGAACAAATCCGCAAAAAACTACAGGTGCAAAACACGAAGGGAAAAAAAGAAAGGAAAGGGGAGAAAGGGAAGACAAGATTATTAAGATAATAAGGATTATATGCGCTCCCAATACGTTAGGTAAATTGCATCAGAAATAACATTTTGTGTGGGTTTACAATGAAATCTTTTGCTAAAACTCAGTCACTTCACTCTCTCACATAATGCTGTTACACTAGGATCTCGTTATTGCGAAACCCAATATAGTCTACAATTGGTGATTCTAGATTGGTCATTTGTTTTGGTTTTTAATATATATCTCGTTGCTTTGCCCCAAAGTCGCGAACAATTTGATAGCAAAATTTCATTTAAATTTTATCATAATGTGAAAGAGGACGTCATTTAAGATACACTTCTGGAAAGATTTCCCCCCAAAATAATGTGTTTAAAGTCGAATATTGATAAAAGAATACAAAATTTAACTACGGATTTGAGCGGGCTACTCAGGCCTGGTTGACAATAGATCGGTTTACTAACATATTAAAATGTATGGATGTTTTCACTGGGGACCTAGTGACATGTTATAAATAAAATAATAGGAATCCATGTCGGGCAATCATTGGGCAAGCTTTCAGGCTGTCAAGTTTGTTTAAAAAGGATGAATAAAATTGTTAGATATTAGTCGGCCGGTTTATTAGCTAAATAGCCTATACCGTGAGAGTCAAAAAAAAAGTTTACATCTAGAAAATTGCTAATTTTTTTTTAAATCATCTATGAACAGTAAATTATTATACATCTTATGAAAGAGTGTTTTATCTCAAATCATTTAGTACCATATTTGTGTGGTATGTGTTCACGCTTGGATGAACAGGTGGCATTGTTTGCGACAGTGCGAAAAATCGACTTACGCCAAGGTGATGCCTACAGTATGTATTATATTGGGATTAGCGGAGTGAGAAAATGGATTGCATGTATCAAATGAAATGCATTGCATATGTTTTTTTGCAAAGGGCAAAGTCACACACACCCACACACGCGCGCACAAATGTTCGTTGATATTTAATATTCGATATTTGATATGTGTGGCATGATTAATTTTCTTAGGGATGTTATTTGGATCTGCAAAGACTGAATTAATACCCAAATCCCAATTGTTTTATTCAAACATCACATAGGCAACTTTGGCGCAAGTCCATGTTTGCACTCTCGCAAACAATGAGGATGTTCACACCGGCAGAGATAGCGCGCGCTAGACCGCGCTATCTCTACGGTTTGGAAGGTACAACGTCGTTTTGGTCCGCCCAACAGCGAGCCACGGCGAGCCAAAACGGCGTGCCACAGGAGCACCTCTTGGGGGTGGTCCACGAGAGAGAGCGCGGTCTAGCGCGCGCTAGAAAAAAGGGGGTGCTACGATAGACCGCGCTATCTCATTGCGGTGTGAACAGCCTCAATGTCTCCCGTTCATCCAAGCGTGAACACATGCCACACAAAAATGATACCAAACGATTTGGGATAAAACGCTCTTTCAAAAGATGTATAATAATTTACTGTTCATGGATGATTTTTAAAATAATTAGCCTCGCCTAATTTTCTAGGTTTAAACTTTTTTTGACTCACACGGTAGTGCCCCCATGTAATAATAATAATAGTTCGTACTTATATAGCGCTTTTCAGGACCACAGGCCCTCTCAAAGCGCTTTACAGATATGTATTATTACTCCAGTCATAGGATTCAGTCTTCAATCGCAAACAATGTATGCACATTCTCCACTCCCTGGGAAGCATTCCAGCCAGGCATAATTTTTACAAGCGCAAACTTGCTCATCTAACCACATTAACTTTCGCATTCTACCGGGTACCCATTTAACACCGGGGTGGAGATCGAGTAGCAAATGTAGATCAATGCCAAAGGACATTAGTGCCGCGGCAGGACTTGAACCACGGACCTTGTGATTCACAGTCCGGTGACATACTCACTCGACCACGACACCTCTATGTATTATCAAGCTCTTTAGCCAAATATTTGTGATTGATTCAGTGAAGAGACCTTGGCAATTTCTTGTAATTTTTCTAAAAAAAGAGCTTTTGAAAAAGAAAATGAAGTGTCATATTCCATAGCAAAACAAAAATGATGGCACTGATGTACTAATCCATTAATGTCGATTCGTTTTTCTTCTTCTTCATAACATTTACATTGTCATTAACGCAACTGCAATTTTATATTGAACTTTATGTGGAAAAGCATAGAATTATGAAGAATTGCAGTGTTGCAGAGCGGAATGATAATAATAATTATTGAGTGAATGATAAAGTACAACTACCGGTATAATGTTTGGTATCAGATAGCCTTGTAACAGAGGGGATACCAGCAATGGTGTCGCGAGAGTCTCTATTTTGATAGATAAGAATATCGCTTTCACCGGATAAGAGGTATTGAATTATAAGAAGAAGAACTATTAATAAGTAAGGAGGCGGCATGTTTGTATTATAAAGTTGAGGGGTTAGACTCAATTAAGTGGAACTTTCATAATTCTATTGCGAAGTGGGAGGGGTGGGGTGGGGTACAAATCCGAAATATGTCATATCTCTGTCAAGGAAGCAAGCACTTAAAAGGGAAAAGGTTTTCATATATTATATTTCGGGTTTCAGGTCCCTATTTGGCCGGGGTGACTCATACTATTACACACTTATTGCGCATTTATATTAAATGAACTTACGGTATTCAAACTTGGATTTTGCCTGAATATGCAACTATGAATATTTTCTCCATCACTATTGAAGAAAAAGCTCTCATGTACACTATATTATGTCTAATAAATATCGTTTTTAACATTACGGTATCAAACCTGAGAAAGCCAACAAGCAATGGCGACGATTTGTATTCATGACTGGGGGGGGGGGGGACGAAATGCGATATTTGCCAGTACATTTTGAAGGATATTATGCGAGGGAGCGTAGTAAGAAGATTTTTTCCTCATTTTTATTAGTCTGAACGCTGCACTATTGGGCCCTCCAGAGCCTTTAAAGTGTGTTGCAGACTTTGATAAGTATTTGCTATACATTTTTATGTGCATTTTTTCAAAATTTCCGGGAAGGAGGGAAGATCCCCCCTAGAAAAATTGAGGTTTTTCCTACGTTTCTTAAAGGTACATTTAGATGGTTCTTTATATCTTTAAAAGCTATCTGCACTAGTTTGGCGGGGGGGGGGATTAGACCTCCCTGCGTGGTCACTGACATGTGGTTATCTCATCAAATCAGCTCTCAGTTAACATAAGAAAAAGGGAACCATGGTGCTCAACACGTACTGCTTAGGCATTGTTGGATGTAAAGAGGGCGCAAGTAGCTACAAGAAGTGCAGTCCCGCATTAAAAAGTAAGATTTCTGAGAAGAGATGAATAAGATGTGTTGGGGACTGATCATGTTGTGAATGTGATCGACCGTTATGTCAAGGCAGGATCACCTTACCTGAGACCATACGGTCCGCCATACGCTGCATGTTCACATCCTGTCTACGCCATGTCTACGCCAGTGTTTGCCCCGAGAAAAAAACATAAATGGGGGCCCTGCAAAAGAAAACAATCATTCGCCAGCCCGGACCTCGACAAGAGCAACAGAACCAACCTTTCTTGCACCATACTATAGAGATCTCTAAACCATCGTCTTCAACAGTCTTCATCTGACCGTTCCTGTATTGGTAAGTGATAACAGTCATGGAGGTGTCGTGGTTTAGTGGTTCATTTACTTGACTCTCAATCCAAGGGTGTAGGGTTCGCATCCCATCCAGATACTAATGTCCTTTGGCAAAACATTCATCAACTTTTGTCACTCTCCTGACGGGTGATATTTTGTTGCTCGGTAGGATGCGAAAGTAATAAACAATTTGGCGCATCAGATCGATGTTTTTTTTTAACTCCGCCTCTTTAATCTGTTGATGAGAAAACTAATTTTATTCTGATATTTTACATTCAACAAAAAGGCGTTTAAACATGTTAACAGTTTGTTGAGCATTTTGATATGGTCGTGAGAGTTATTGGATTGTTAATCATATTGGCTAAGAAAGTGAGAAAAATATTTTTGGGAGTGTTAAGAAAATAATTTGTGGTACAAATAGTACAATAATCATTCAAGTATCACCATGTCGAGGGGCACTTTCACGGGATTAACATAGTGTCCCTTGTTCCAATTATTATTATTATTATCATTAATTATTCGTCGTCACCTGTGCCTGGGAGGCGAAAAGCGAACTGAATCTTTGTAACCCTCTTGTCTCCCCTCTCGGCTATTATACTGATTGGAGGTGTGCAGGTGGACCACTACACTGTGGTTTAGTGCAGCGGGTTCCGTGCAAAGGTGGTGACTCTCCTCTACACGGGGAGGTGGGAGGACGTAACGTCCTATCCGAGGGTTAGCAGGGCTGAATCTCTTGCTCGATTATCAAATTTCCATATGCTCGATTTGCATGCGAGCGAGTGAAAATATATAGTGTTATTATATATCAAAGATATATAAAAATATTTTAAAAATAGACTACCTTGCTACCGGATGTTTAGCGGTGATTGCTCGGATATTTATCATTTTGAATTTTTGGATGGCGGTTCCGGCCCCTCCCCCCCCCCCCCGCCTCATACGCCTATGTCAAGAACTTTATCGTGCTTTCCATTAAATTAAAAGTTGATTTAAGTTTCTTAAAATATCATGGTATGAATCTAAGATCTAGAAAATAGTGCTGAAAATCATTTAAACATTAATTATTTTCCTTCTATTTTAACACTTTTTTTTTTTTTTATAGATTTTCTTTAAAAATGAAAGGCACCATACTCGTAACCGTGGTGGTCCTTGGTTTGGTGATCGCTCACGTGACTGCGGCCAACTTGGAACATCTCTTCGATGATGAAGGGGACCTTCAAATGTGTAAGTTCCAAAGACCAGAGAGAATAAGAGAGAGAGAGAGAGAGAGAGAGAGAGGGGGGAGGAGAGAAAGAGAGAGAAAGGTAGAGAGGAAAAAGGGAATGTAAAATTGAAAGGGATAGAGAAATAAAGCGAAAGAGAGGAAAGAAGAAGAAGAGAGAGAGATTAGAGAGGGTAGGTGAGGGAGAAAGCAATAATAATTTATACAAAACACTAGGCGTAGCACTGACGTATTAAATGAGTACAATCTTTTTTGTTGTTGGGGAGGAGGGGGTGGGGGGGGGCAGAACAAAAATCCGCATCACCGCCAAGCGGCACAATGGGCAATTATTTTATAAAGAGGGGATGCGGATATTGACAATGACGGTCAAGATGTACTGTTTTTTTAATATTTTTAAATAAGAGGCACTCACCAGAGAGGAAAAAGGGCACTTATTACAAATGAGAATTAGGGGCAAGTACCAGAAGGAAAATGGCACCACTTAAGAAGGATAAAGGAACACGTGCAAAAATAATAGGGTCACTTATCAGTGATGAAAAGGGGCACTTTTATAAAGATAAGGGGGGCATCTCTCAATTTTGAAAAAGGGCAATCACCGGAGATAAAAAGGGGCATTTATAAGAATAAAAAGAGGACCTTGTCAAAACATAAGGGACACCTCTCAGATTTGAAAAGAGGCAATCATAATATAAGAGGTGAATGGGCACTTATCAGAGGTGGTAAAGAGCACTTCTTGTACTTGAAAAGGGGCACTCACTTGAGATGAATAGGGGCACTTGTGATGATATAAGGGGGCACTTATTACAAAGCAAAATTGCCACTTGTTGTAGGAAAAGGGGCACCTATGAGATTTTAATAGAGGCATTTATTAGAGGTGGGGGTACGGGCATTTATGAGAAGGGGAGGTGGATATATATTTTTTTAAACAGGCATGTCTCAGAAGGAAAAAGGGCTCTTATTAGAAAGAAAGGGGGAACACGTGTTAAAATAAAAATTGGCACTTATCAGAGGTGAGAAGGAGCTCTCATCAAAGATAAAAAGGGGCACTTGTCTGAAGAGGATCGGGCACTTATTACAAAGGAAAAAGGCATATAGCCTATGTTAATGTAAAATGGGCACCTCTCAGATTTGAATAGGGCAATTATCAGAGGTAAAGGGGCATTTATCTGAGGTAAATCAGTACAGATATCTCTCAAGTACCACAATCTTTTCGTGATTATATGAAACAGTGTGAAGATAATGCATCTATGTTTCTAAAACCAACTTCAAACTCTGAGATCATTGATATTGTGTCATCTTTGAAACCATCTAAATCTAGTGGTTCTGATGATATTTCACCTAGAATTATAAAGGAGTGCATTCACCTTTTTATTGATCCCTTATGTAAAATCTTTAATATGTCTTTATCTCAGGGAGTTGTTCCAGATAAACTCAAGGTAGCTAAAGTGGTACCAGTATATAAAAAATCTGACCGTAAAAATGTTATTAATTATAGGCCAATATCACTGTTACCAATCTTTTCTAAAATTCTTGAGAAAATAATTTATAAACGCTTAAATGAGTTTTTATCTAAAAAGAATATCTTGATTCCTCAGCAGTGCGGTTTTCGTAAGCACTTCTCCACACAAATGGGTGTGTTTAATTTATTAAGTAATATCATAAAAGCTTTTGATGGAGACAAGTATTGTCTGGGGATGTTCTTAGATCTATCTAAGGCGTTTGATACCATTGACCATGGTATCCTCCTCAGAAAACTAGAGCATTATGGAATACGTGGTGTAGCATTGTCTTGGTTCCAAAGCTATTTGTTTGACAGATCTCAATTTGTTGTGGTGGATGGTAGTAGTTCCCAACTTGCTTCTATTAAATATGGTGTACCTCAGGGTTCTGTTCTTGGTCCCCTGTTGTTTTTAATTTATATAAATGATATAATACACTCGTCAACATTATTCTCATACTCCCTGTTTGCTGATGATACCAGCTTGCTGCTGGTTGATAAGAAGGCTGAAGATTTATTACTAATTGCAAATCAAGAGATTCAGAAACTGTATGCATGGTATTGTTGTAATAAGTTATTATTGAATGTTCAAAAGACCAAATGTGTTATTTTTCGCTCAAAGGGTAAAAAGCTTCCAGATGGTATTACTTTTCTTAATGTTGGAGGCCATGATGTTGCACTTAGTGAAAATGTTCAGTTCTTAGGGTTAACTATGGATGAACATTTATCTTGGAAGAATCATTTAGATGTTGTATGCACTAAGTTGTCTCGAAGTGTAGGTGTCATTTTTAGATTGAAATTTATTTTACCTGAAAGAGTGCTGATAACATTATATAATAGTATTATTCTTCCTTATTTGACATATTGTAATGTTGCCTGGGGAAACACTTTTAAGTCATATCTTGATAAGTTAAGAGTATTGCAGAAGAAGGCAATAAGGCTTATTACTAATTCTAATTATAAACATCCAAGTTCTCCATTGTTCCTTCGATTAAGAATGTTACCACTAAGAGGACTTGTGTCAATCAATTGCGTATTGTTTATGTATAAACTTCAGTTTATGCCTCATGAATGTACGTTAAAAGATTTATTCCGTAAAAACTCACAAATTCATAATTATAATACACGTCAAAGGGGTCTTATTCATCAGCCTTTTGCAAGAACAAATATCACTCTGACCTCTTTCCATATCTCTTGCATCAAAGAATGGAACAGTTTGCCTGATGATATAAAATATAGTACAACTCTTTGTAGGTTTAGAAGGTTATCTAAAACGTACCTACTTGGAAAACTGACATAATTCTACTTTGTATCTTAATAATTTCTCATTCTCAAATGCTTATAGACCACTAAGGACTGTGTGTGTGTGTGTGTGTGTGTGTGTGTGTGTGCGCGCGTGTGTGTGAATATTTTTTTGTGTTCTATATTCTGTAGCTTAGTTTGTTTCCATCCCTTGTATAAACATTACATTCTTTTTATTCACCTTGCCATATCGTTAATGTATGTATTTTGTTGACTATAGGGCCCCGCTCACAAGCTTAGCTTCTACAGGGGTCCTAAAACCATTCACTTAATGATGTACTATTACCAGTCTCTTTTTCATGTAAAAGATTATATCATGTTTTGTGTGGTTTTGAATAAATGAACTTGAACTTGAACTTGTAAAGGGGCACTTATCAGAGTTCGTTAGAGACACTTATAAGAATGTGGAACGGGCACCTATTTGAAATTTTAAAAAGAAGTGTTTAATTAAAGTAAAAAGGGGTACTTGAGGGTTTTTTGCTTGACTACAAATTTGGGAATTTAATTGTTTTCCAAAAAACGTATACAAAAGTATAATTTACAAAAAAATGAGAAAAAAAACCCGGAAAGTCATTTCACTTCAGTAACAATTGTAAATCACTGGTATTGAATAAGAAATAAACCACGTTTGAATTGTATTGGGGGGGGCAACTGCCCCCAAGCCCCCACCCTCATCAGTACGCCAGTGGGGAGTAGCATGATAAAATAAAACTTACTCCAAAAAAAAAATTTAAGTATAAAACGTGCAATCTCCATTCTGATAAAAGTTTAGAATGTTTAGTGTCAATAATAAAGTGTCCCTTTTATATATTAGTATGCATTCTAAGAGTGTTATATTTCTATGTTATTTTTAGCGTAATATTTTAGAGTCTTTTAGAACAAGATAACATACAATCATTGCATTTATTTTCCCCCATTACGTAACACATTTCTAGATCTGGATGAAGAGGCCGTAGATGACGTCCTGGCTGCTAGCTGGTTCTCACATGCGATCCACAATGCCGGTTCCTGGACTAAGAAGGCGGTCCACGATGCCGGGGATTGGACCAAGAAAGCCGCACATGATGTCGCGGGTGCTGTAAAGAAGGGGTGCGGTGTGGTCAACTCGCTGCCTTTTAAGGAGCTGGGTAAGTTAGTAGTATGAGTGAGTCAGTGGGTGTCTGATTAGTGGAATGAATGAATAATTGATTGATTGATTGATTAATTGGTTGGTTTATTGGTTTTGATCATCAAGTAGTGAGAGAGAAAGAGAAAGAGAGAGAGAGAGAGAGAGAGAAAGGGAGAGAGAAAAGAGAGAGAGAGCGAGAGAGAGTGAGAGAGAGAGGGAGAGAAGGAGAGAGAAAAGAGAGAGAGAAAGAGAGCAAGAGGGAAATTAAAACAAAAAGAGGAAAGACAAACAATTTGAAAAACAAGTGAACGGTCTTCATATGTCTATGTTTGGTGGCATATATTTGTTTTAAACTTAACGTAGTCGCAGAGGGAGGGAGGGGCGTACCCCCATGCCGGGCCCTTCGATCTGCCACTGCTGTTCTACTTAATTATTTTTCTCTTGATTTCACGACAGTTATGCGTAGGAATGAGGCTCTCCGCAAACGTGGGATCAGTGAAGACCAGCTTGCCGCTGCATTAGAAGGCTACAAGGGCCTCAAGCAAGTCTGCCACGTTGTGGGTTAAATATCAGTAAGTATATATCCATGGGTGTCGATCCCGGGGGGATGGGGGATATATCCCCCCCCCCAAAAAAAAAATAAAAAAAAAAAAATAAATAAATAAATAAATAAATAAATAAATAAAATAATATATATATATATATATATATCCCCCCAATAATTCACCATAAAAAAAAAATGAAGAGAAAAATTAACGATGAGAGCCCGATGAGAGTAGTTAATGGTTATTACTCGCAAGATGACCATCAATATACACATTTTGCTATCTCATTTTCATAATACATACATATAGAAATAGAAAACGAAGTAAATGAGACAACCGTATATGAGACAAGAATAAATTGAATTCTCGCTCATACGGCTTCATCAGGAATTGATGAATTTATTCAATTTATTCAATCAACAGCATCATAGAAATGCAGTGCGCCAAATGCAAAGCCGCAGCGTTAAAAAGCAACGAGCTAAATGTTAAGCGCGAAGCGCAAAAGTGCAAAAAAGAAGTAGAGAGTGGGAGAGAGAGATAATGAGAGACAGAGAGGAACCCAGGTAGCAAGCCCGTGTGGGACCCACATGGGTCCCATATTCTCTCAAACATGGCCCCATATGAAAAACCATCTGGGGCCCTAAGGCCTCTGCACCCAAGAAGCATATGGGTCCCATATAAGACAGATGGGACCCGGATGGGACCCATACCAAACTGGGCCCAAATGGGTTATGCCCAGCTTAATCCCATCTGGTACCCATTTTGGTTAACCCAGATATATCCCATGTGGGTTATACCCAGAATTTTCCCCATGTGTTACCCATATGGGCATATTCATATTCTGCCCATATGTGTACGCCCAGCTCATTCCCATCTGGGACCCATAAGGGCAGGCCCAGATAGATCCCATATGGGTTACGAAATATTGGCCCCATATGGGGTACATATAGGTTCCATTTAGCCCAGATGGCACAAGTGACCCAGATCATCCCCATATGGCCCCATATGGGCTTGCTACCTGGGAAAAGGGAAAAGGGGAAAAAACGGACAGAAGAGAAAAGGAAGAAAGACAAGAGAAAGACGGTTTTGTCCAAATGGCAGCATGTAGGAGATGAAACTTAATAAGCCAGATCAGAAATAGCTTCGGAACGCATGACCCCCAAATATCCACAGATCTTTTACACTATGGATACGTCCCACTTGTGCATTTTAGAATAATCACTGTCGAAGTGATGGAGGTGCTTCACGAATACCTTTTGTTTGCCCTCTTTAGAAGAATACTTCTACCTGTGTATCAGATAAATGTACTGTTGGTGCATAAATGAATACTGATAACATAACTTTCATGAGCACCATACCAGTATTCGTCTCAATGGTTTCACAATTTGGGACCGAATGACCTTTATCTGCACATGCGCAAATTCTAATTACGAACTCGCTTATTGTTTCCTGATTCATACTCGGTATCTATTTTGTTTTATTGATTTCATCCATTTCTTTGTTTATTTATATCTCTCAGTGGCGGATCCAGGGGGGGGGGGCACAGAGGGCACGTGCCCCCCCCCCCGGCCAAAAATATGTTAAAATCAGCTCTTAATTCGCTCAAAATGTACTGAAAAACAGGGGCGTGCCCCTCCCCCCCCCCCGCTCGGCCAATTTGTTTCTATTTTTTTAATTTATTTTTAAAAAATAAATAAAAAATAAAATATGCCAATGGCTAACCAAAAAAGGTGACCTTACCCCCCCCCCCCCCCAACGGAGCAAAATGTCAAATTTAAAAATTTCGTGATCAAAAAAAAGAATTGCCCTCCCCCTCCCCCCCCCCCCCCCCCCCCCTCTCGCTTATTCAGCGGCTGGCCGAGTCGTTGCGATTTTTTTGGGGACTAAACATTATATATATATATATATATATGTTCTCTTTTCCACCGTGTGCCCCCCGGCAAGAAATTCCTGGATCCACCCCTGTCTCTACATGTAAAACATATGAAGAGCTATTTTCCGAAAGGAGCAAAATCTTTTAATAGCAAATGGAAATAAGGATACACCTTTTCCTCTATTTACCTTGAACAAAATTATTAACCTAAATTACGAGAGAAATTATGAAAACATGCATCTTTTAATAACAATTTTCCATAGACACCTGAACAAAATCGGGTAAACTTAAAAAGTTCTTTCTTAAGTTACACACATGGATCTAGTGCCTCTTGAAAAAAGCTCTTTGTATGTACATAAACGAGCAATACAACAGAATACTCCAGTTCGATATTTTGAGAAAGATTATTATTTCACAATTTATTTTTGTTTTATTGAAAAGCTGATATAGGCCTTTGTATTGTATTCAAACGTAACAGGCATAAGATAGTTAAGGTGTTTTTGAAGGTTGAAGTTTTGTTTATAACACCCTTCCAATAATAATGCACCTTCTAAGACTGGTTATAGTTTTTGAAGAAAAAAATAGTGCTCTGGTCAGGGCCTTAGGGGAACATTATGCTTATATTTTAGAATTTAGAGCGTATCTGGTATGATAAGTATATCTGGGTGAAAAGGGAGATAATGGAAGTTTGTTGTTTGGTATAGTTGGAACGTAAGTTTTATATTATGTTTTTAAGAAACAGACAGTTTGTATGAGATCAGGAGTGGAAATTTTCTGTCTACATGAACCTTTCCTGGTTGTTTATTAATGCATTTGCCCACTGGTAACATAATACTTTCACAAGTTGATATCCCTCACCATTGGATTTTTTTTTGGTAATGTCTAAATTTCGTTTCAAAATAGATGATATCAGTCTGGTAGGCCTATACACTGCAGGCAAGAGTCAGGACTAACATTTAGCATGTTATTAATTTTATTACCACTCTTATATTCTCTGAAATGTTATATTTATTCAGAGTGACTTGAAAAAGTTAATAACTTGGAAATCAAAAAAAAAAAATCCAAGGGGGGGGGGGGGGGGTTTACACATATAAAAATACCAAAGGGGGAGTTTAAACCCCCCCCCCCCCCCCCCCCCCCCCCCTCTGTGTACGCGCCTGCACCCCTGTATATATCCATCTTCTTTTTCACAAGATTGCATGATGCGGCAATTTTTGACGCGTCATGTTGAAGTAAAATCACGATGTGGATGCAATTAAACAGTGCGAAAATTGGGTTGTGTTTATTTTACTAACAGTTACAGTTACTTGTACCGTGCTATATTGGAGGGCGTCAGTGCCTGATGCGGCTGTCTTTGACACGCCTTTGGGAGTAGCCTCATATACAAAGTGGATGCAAATAAACAGTGCAAACAAAATTGATTATCTAAAGCCTCGGTCACAAATGCCATTACGAACTGCTACGAACGCCGTACGAACGATTTTCAGACAATGGAAATTCGGGAAGACAATGGAAAAACAGGGAGATTCGTAAGAAATTATTGTCCGTACGAACCTTTGTGACCGTAGCATTACTGATGTCTTGTATCGGGGTAATTTGCCTGTACAATCATGCTTGATAACGGGTTCAAAATGACGTTCATTTGCAACTGACGTCAAAGTTTAAAAGTGTTGATTTATGTGTAAATATAGAATAGAAGCAGCCAAGAAAGAAATGAAAAGTGCTATTTGTGGGCAACACGGTCATGATCCCCAGATCTCTCTCTCTCTCTCTCTCTCTCTCTCTCTCTTTCTATCTCTCTCTCGCTCTCTCTCTCTCTCTCTTTTTCTTTCTCTCTCTCCGTCAAGTCTATATTCATTATTAGATTTTTATTTGGACATGTTGGATGTAATTGTTTGTCTTTCATGTTGCTATCAGATTATGAAGTAATATTATTATCGATAATCACTATTCATATTGCAGAAAGAGGACAAGGACGATTGAAAGGAAACACACGGAGCCCGCTTTCCTCATGTAAATTCATCAACATTTTGTCTGTTTATCATTTCCTCATACTCAGACACTTTAATTAAGCCTATGATGTCTGGTCGCAGTTGATTTACCGATTAGCAAAATCACTGCAGTTCTTAATTTTTGTTTTCCACTTCAAAATGAAATGTATTTAAAATCCAATAACGGAAAGGGATAAATATGAATGATTGACGTTTTGATGATCATCGTAAGTATACAAATTTAAGAACCCACCGATTCTTCCCCTCCGAATGCAGCTTGAAAAAAGTATGATGACTAAGAAACTCCCGTACTAATTTCACGAAACTTCAAATTTAAAATAATAAAGAATAATTTGTTTACATTCCATCAAAAAGAGTATTGCTGATCGTTCGTCTGAGGAGTAGATTATAATAAATTTTCGAGTAGAAAAGAAAATATGTGCATTGTTGTGTTATCTTTTGTGTGATACTGTGTGATAATGACAAATTATAAACTATCAAAGATGTGGGAGAGAGAGAGAGAGAGAGAGAGAGTAAAGATAGGGAGAGAGAGAGAGAAACATGAAAGTGAGAGAGAGAAAGAGAGAGAGAGAGAAAATATTTATAGGGCTTTCATGTGAACGATAAAATCCTGTTTCTCTTTTACCAGTCGATAATTCAGAGTACTATTACATTTGATTCCATTATCTGGTTTAATAATGCAAGGCAAAGTGACAAACAAAAGCTGAGAAGGGTTGTAAAATAAGCCAGCAAAATAATGAACCATACTGTTGACCTAGATGAAGTCTGTAAGGAAAGAGTAGTATCTAAGGCCCTATCCATTATGTCTGATCTTACCCACCCCCTTAATGACCAGTACATACACCTGAAAAGCGGACGAAGATTGAGATCTGTTAAAGCAAGAACTAGTCGCTGCATTAATTCATTCATTCCACTTTCCATAAGAGTTTTTAATGAAACCCAGTAAAGAGAAGAGAATGTGAAAACCATGCAAAATACCCTCATTGACATGTTACACGCTACTGTTATACTATATCAAGAAATAATTGTTAACACAAAATACCTACTTCAGATTAGAGCATATAAGAATACAAGAAAATGGAGGATAATGTAAGAAGAAAGAGAGAAGAAGAAGAAGAAGAAGAAGAAGAAGAAGAAGAAGAAGAAGAAGAAGAAAAGGAAGAAAAAAGAGTATTTAAATGTATATTCATCATGATCATGTATATTATATCAAAATATGTATACTAAAACAGGGCCCTATATGTCAATTATATGTTGTTCCTATGCTCATATGTTGAAGCAAGATTGTTCATGTGCATATAAACAATTATCCTATATGGACACAATAAAGAAATGAAATGAAATTAAATATAGAGCCCGGGTGTCACTCATACATAAATGCTGCCCAACCGTGTCCATCAACCTTTGACATGAATCCTAATGGCGTATCGCACCTTTTCTGAAAAGGACCCTAATGGCGTATCGCACGTTTTCTTAAATGCCCCTAATGGCGTTCGCCTATGTATTTCATATTTTCCGAAATGGACCTGCGAAACGTTTTTTCAAAGTGGGGTGGTAAGCGAGCAAAGCAAGTGGAGCATAAATTGGCGTAGGGTCCAGGGGCATTGCCTCGGCGGGGATCAAGTAGCGAAGCCCACGGAAGCTCAGGGGTTTTAGGCGATTAGGGAAAAGAGCGGAGTATAAACATGATGAGTATTTAGTCTCAATGTCTCACATTGTTTTCCTTGCACTAAAATATATATTCGAGATCATTTTATCCTGTGAATTTTCGTGTAAATATAATAATATGAAAAGAGCGCTAGCTATCACTGCTATACCCGATCCCATGCTCGGACCCTGCCACCCCTATACGTAACACTGTCATTTTTTCTGCAACAACAATTTTTCGAAATTGATTAAAGGTTGCCTAGTTGAGCAGAACATTATACACGCAAACATTTTAAAAGTGCCCAGGCTACCGAAATGCTTTCATGTATTGCCAAGTTCGTTAGCCAAATATTTGTGATTGATTCAATAAAGAGACCTTGGCAGTTTCTTCTTATTTGTCTAAAAAAGAGCATTTAAAAAAGAAAAAGAAGTGTCATATTCTATAGCAAAATAAAATGATGGTATACTGAGGCCTGGACCCCATGCCAATGTATGCTCCACTTGTTTTGGTCGCTACACTCTACCTGATAGTTACCTCCCCACTTTGAAAAATGTTTCGCGGGTCCATTTCGGAAAATGTGCGATACATAGGCCTACGCCATTAGGGGCATTTAAGAAAAGATGCGATACGCCATTAGGGTCCTTGTCAGAAAAGGTGCGATACGCCATTAGGATCCATGTCAAAGGTTGATGGACACGGCTGGGCAGCATTTATGTATGAGTGACACCCCCCGGGCTCTATATAGCCCTATAAATATTATTTTTTTCTCTCTCTCTCACTTTCATGTTTCTCTCTCTCTCTCTCTCTTTCTCCTCTCTCTCTTTCCTTCTCCTCTCTCTCTCTCTCTTTTTCTCTCCCCTCTCTCTCTCCCTATTTCGCTCTAGCTTTGCTTTCTCTTCCACTCTCCATCTTGCCCCCTTCTCAATCTCTCTCTCTCTCTCCTTTCTCTCTCTCTTTCTCCTCTCTCTCTCTTTCTTTCTCCTCTCTCTCTCCCCCTCTCTCTCTCCCGCCCTCTCTCCCTATTTCGCTCTAGCTTTGCTTTCTCTTCCACTCTCCATCTTGCCCCTTCTCAATCTCTCTCTCTCTCTCCCACATGTTTGATAGTTTATCATTATCACATAGATCACACAAAAGATAACACAAAACTGCACTTATTTTCTTTTGTACTCAATAATGCAGACGAACGATCAGCAAACTACAATATACCCGTTTGTAATGGAATGTAAACAAATTATTCTTTAGTATTTTAAATTTGAATTTTCATGAAATTAGTACGGGAGTTTCTTAGTCATCACACTTTTTTTCAAGCTGCATTCGGAGGGGAAGAATCGGTGGGTTCTTAAATTTGTATACTTACGATGATCATCAAAACGTCAATCATTCATATTTATCCCTTTCCGTTACGCAAATATATATACGGTGAGCTATGAAAGATTATTGGATTTTAAATACATTTTATTTTGAAGTGGAAAACAAAAATTAAGAATTGCAGTGATTTTGCTTATCGGTAAATCAACTGCGACCAGACATCATAGGCTTAATTAAAGTGTCTGAGTATGAGGAAATGATGAACAGATAAATGTTGATGAATTTAAATGAGGAAGGCGGGCTCCATAATGTTTTCTTTCAATCGTCTTTCTGCAATAAAGATATAAATAGTGATTATCGATAATATATTACTTCATAATCTGCCAGCCACATAATTATAAGAAAACAATTACATCCAACATGTTCAAATAAAAAAAGTCCAATAATGAATATAGACGTGACGAAGAGAGAGAGAGAGAGAGAGATAGAAAGAGGGAGAGAAAGAGAGAGAGAGAGAGATCTGGGGATCATGGCCGTGTGGCCCACAAATAGCACTTTTCATTTCTTTCTTGGCTGCTTCTATTCTATATTTACACATAAATCAACACTTTTAAACTTTGACGTCAGTTGCAAATGAACGTCATTTTTTAACCCGTTATCAAGCATGATTGTACAGGCAAATTAGCCCGATACAAGCAATGCTACGGTCACAGAGGTTCGTACGAACAATAATTTCTTACGAATCTCCCTGTTTTTCCATTGTCTTCCTGAATTTCCATTGTCTGAAAATTGTTCGTACGGCGTTCGTAGCAGTTCGTAATGGCATTTGTGACCGAGGCTTTAGATAATCAATTTTGTTTGCACTGTTTATTTGCATCCACTTTGTGTATGAGGCTACTCCCAAAGGCGTGTCAAAGACTGCCGCCCTCCAATAAAGCACGGTACAAGACAGTAGTCACTGTAACTGTCAGTAAAATAAACACAACCCAATTTTCGCACTGTTTAATTGCATCCACATCGTGATTTTACTTCAACATGACGCGTCAAAAACTGCCGCATCATGCAATGACGCAGCCCTGCGTCTCCAAAAAGCAGGCACGGATCCAGGATTTCTTAGAGGAAGGGGCCCAACTTCTTTTTTTTTTGCTCCCGAAAATTGAAAATCGCGCCGGCCGAAAAGTCGCTCAGTGGGGGGGGGGGGGGGGGGGGGGGGGGGGGGGGGGGGGGGTCGTGAGGAAATTTTTTTGGGGGGTCCTCGAATATTTAAAAATTTGCACCCCCACCCCCTTTAGCGCAACCCCACAAAAAGGTAAAAAATCACGTGTTTTTACATGATTTTTTTTTCTCAAGGCCCCCCCCCCCTGGATCCGCCACTGCCAAAAAGACGCTTCGCGTGCGTGCAACGCGGGCATAAATCTACTAATCATTAGACTTTATGAAAAAGAAGAAGATGGATATAATTATACTTACTGATATTTAACCCACAACGTGGCAGACTTGCTTGAGGCCCTGGTAGCCCGCGTACAAGCCAGCCTGGTCTTCACTGACCCCACGTTTGCGGAGAGCCTCATTCCTACGCATAACTGTCGTGCAATCAAGAGGAAAATAATTAAGTAGAACAGCAGTGGCAGATCGAAGGGCCCGGCGTGGGGTACGCCCCTCCCTCCCTCTGCGACTACGTTAAGTTTAAAACAAATATGTGCCACCAAACATAGACATATGAAGACCGTTCACTTGTTTTTCAAATTGTTTGTCTTTCCTCTTTTTTGTTTTAATTTCCCTCTTGCTCTCTTTCTCTCTCTCTTTTCTCTCTCATTCTCTCCCTCTCTCTCTCTCTCTCTCTCTCTCTCTCGCTCTCTCTCTCTCTTTCTCTCTCTCTTTCTCTCTCTCTCTCTCTCTCTCTTTCTCTCTCACTACTTGATGATCAAAACCAATAAACCAACCAATTAATCAATCAATCAATCAATTATTCATTCATTCCACTAATCAGACACCCACTGACTCAATTACTACTAACTTACCCAGCTCCTTAAAAGGCAGCGAATTGACCACACCGCACCCCTTCTTTACAGCACCCGCGACATTGTGTGCGGCTTTCTTGGTCCAATCCCCCGCATCGTGGACCGCCTTCTTAGTCCAGGAACCGGCATCGTGGATCGCATGTGAGAACCAGCTAGCAGCCAGGACGTCATCTACGGCCTCTTCATCCAGATCTAGAAATGTGTTACGTAATGGGGGAAAATAAATGCAATGATTGTATGTAATCTTGTTCTAAAAGACTCTAACATAACGCTCAAATAACATAGAAATATAACACTCTTAGAATGCATACTAATATATCAAAGGGACACTTTATTATTGACACTAAACATTCTAAACTTTTATCAGAATGGAGATTGCACGTTTTATACTTGAAATTTTGTTTGGAGTAAGTTTTATTTTATCATGCTACTCCCCACTGGCGTACTGATGAGGGTGGGGGCTTGGGGGCAGTTGCCCCCCCCCAATACAATTCAAACGTGGTTTATTTCTTATTCAATACCAGTGATTTACAATTGTTACTGAAGTGAAATGACTTTCTGGGGGTTTTTCTCATTTTTTTGTAAATTATACTTTTGTATACGTTTTTTGGAAAATTATTAAATTCCCAAATTTTTAGTCAAGCAAAAAAACCCTCAAGTACCCCTTTTTACTTTAAATAAACGCTTCTTTTTAAAATTTCAAATAGATGCCCGTTCCACATTCTTATAAGTGTCTCTAACGAACTCTGATAAGTGCCCCTTTACCTCAGATAAGTGCCCCTTTACCTCTGATAATTGCCCTATTCAAATCTGAGAGGTGCCCATTTTACATTAACATAGGCTATATGCCTTTTTCCTTTGTAATAAGTGCCCGATCCTCTTCAGACAAGTGCCCCTTTTTATCTTTGATGAGAGCTCCTTCTCACCTCTGATAAGTGCCAATTTTTATTTTAACACGTGTTCCCCCTTTCTTTCTAATAAGAGCCCTTTTCCTTCTGAGACATGCCTGTTTAAAAAAATATATATCCACCTCCCCTTCTCATAAATGCCCGTACCCCACCTCTAATAAATGCCTCTATTAAAATCTCATAGGTGCCCCTTTTCCTACAACAAGTGGCAATTTTGCTTTGTAATAAGTGCCCCCTTATATCATCACAAGTGCCCCTATTCATCTCAGGTGAGTGCCCCTTTTCAAGTACAAGAAGTGCTCCTTACCACCTCTGATAAGTGCCCATTTACCTCTTATATTATGATTGCCTCTTTTCAAATCTGAGAGGTGTCCCTTATGTTTTGACAAGTTCCTCTTTTTATTCTTATAAATGCCCCTTTTTATCTCCGGTGATTGCCCTTTTTCAAAATTGAGAGATGCCCCCCTTATCTTTATAAAAGTGCCCCTTTTCATCACTGATAAGTGACCCTATTATTTTTGCACGTGTTCCTTTATCCTTCTTAAGTGGTGCCATTTTCCTTCTGGTACTTGCCCCTAATTCTCATTTGTAATAAGTGCCCTTTTTCCTCTCTGGTGAGTGCCTCTTATTTAAAAATATTAAAAAACAGTACATCTTGACCGTCATCGTCAATATCCGCATCCCCTCTTTATAAAATAATTGCCCATTGTGCCGCTTGGCGGTGATGCGGATTTTTTTCTGCCCCCCCTCTCCACCCCCTCCTCCCCAACAACAAAAAAGATTGTACTCATTTAATACGTCAGTGCTACGCCTAGTGTTTTGTAAAAATTATTATTGCTTTCTCCCTCACCTACCCTCTCTCTCTCTCTCTCTCTCTCTCCTCTTTCCTCTCTTTCGCTTTATTTCTCTATGCCTTTCAATTTTACATTCCCTTTTTCCTCTCTACCTTTCTCTCTCTCTCTCTCCCTCTCTCTGTCTCTCTCTCTCTCTCTCTCTCTCTCTCTCTTATTCTCTCTCGTCTTTGGAACTTACACGTTTGGAGGTCCCCGTCATCATCGAAGAGATGTTCCAAGTTGGCCGCAGTCACGTGAGCGATCACCAAACCAAGGACCACCATGGTAGCGAGAACGGTGACTTTCATTTTCAAAGATAATCTGTGAAAAAGTGTTAAAATAGAAGGAACAATAAATTATTAAATGATTTTCAGAACTATTTTTTAGATCTTAGATTCATACCATGATAAATGATATTTTAAGAAACTTCAATCAACTTTTAATTGAATGGAAATCATGATTAAGTGTTTGGCATAGGCGGGGGGGGGGGGGGGGGGGCTGGAGCCGTCATCCAAGAATTTCAAAATGATAAATATCCCAGCGATCATCGCTAAACATCCGGCAGCAAGGTAGTCTATTTTTTTTTAAGTCTTTGATATATTTTGTAACAACACTATATATTTTCACTCGCTCGCATGCAAAATCGAGCATATGAAATTGTGATAATTATTCGAGCTAGAGATTCAGCCCTGCTAACCCTCAGATAAGACGTTACGTCCTCCCACCTTCCCGTGTAGAGGGGAGTAACCACCTTTGCACGTTAAGAACCCGCTGCACTATTCGTAGTAAGGGGAAACCCCGGTGTAGTGGTCCACCTGCAAACCCTTAATCAGTTATAGTCGGAAGGAGAGACCCGAGGGTTACAGAGATTCAGTTCGCTTTTCGCCTCTTAGGCGCAGGTGATGACGCCAAACAATAAAAAATTACATAATGATAATACTTGGAATTAAGGACACTAAAATATGTTATTCCCGTGAAAGTGCCCCTCGACATAATGATATTAATAATTGTATGTTTAATGTATGGTGGGCGGTATGAAAATAATTCTTAGTATCCTATTGAAAATGACTATTGATATTTCCCCCTTACAAAAATTATTTTCTTGACACTCCCAAGAATTTTTTTCTAACATTCTTAGCCGATAATGATTAACTTGATTCAAATAACTCTCACGACCATATCAAAATGCTCAACAAAATAATTGTTAACATGTTTAAACGCCTTTTTGTTAAATGTAAAAATATCAGAATTAAATCATTTTCTCATCAACAGATCGAAGAGACGAAGTTGAAAGAACGTCGATTTGATTCGTCAAATTGTTTATTACTTTCGCATCCTACCGAGCAACAATTATCACCGGTGAGGAGAGGAACAAAAGTTTATCAATGTTTTGCCAAAGGACATTAGTGTCTGGATGGGATGCGAACCCTACACCCTTGGATTGAGAGTCAAGTGAATGAACCACTATACCACGACACCTCCATGACTGTTATCACTTACCAATCCAGGAACGGTCAGATGAAGACTGTTGAAGACGATGGTTTAGAGATCTCTAGAGTATGGTGCAAGAAAGGTTGGTTCTGTTACTCTTGTCGAGGTCCTGACTGGCGAATGGTTGGTTTCCTTTGCAGGACCCCGTTTATGCTTTTTTCCCTCTCGGTGCAGACACTGGCGCAGCCTTGGCATAGACAGGATGTGGACATGGGCGTATGGCGGACCGTATGGCCACAGGTAAGATGATCCTGTCCCGGATCCTGACTTGACATGATGCTCGATCAGTCCCCACCAGAACAAATCTTATTGATTTCTTTTCAGAAATCTTACTTTTTAAAGATTGAAAAACCATCTAAATGTACTTTTAAGAAAGGTAGGAGAAATCTTTTCGACCTTTCTTATACAAATAAAATGATCAAGAGAGACGAGCGAAATATTTCATTTGCCTCCAGTGTTTTGTGCCCCTTGCCCTATGACTCTGCCGATGGCATTAGAAAACAGAAATACATATTTTATCCTAATTATATTTTTACAAGGGTCTACCACAACTCTTTACTAATTTGTCAAGTATCATTTTATTTAAATGATAGACTTACAGTCTACCGAAATACTATGTAGGTCGATTCTGTTTTCACTTTTAAAAATGTTTATCTTATAGGTTTTCTCAGTTTTTATACCGTATAATGTTAAAACGATATTTAGTTGACATACATAGTGTACATGAGAGCTTTTTCTTCAATAGTGATGGAGAAAATATTCATAGTAGCATATTCAGGCGAAACCCAAGTTTGAATACCGTAAGTACATTTAATACAAATGCGCAAAAGGTGTGTAAGTATGAGTCACCCCGGCCGAATAGGGACCTGAAACCCGAAAAATATATAGTAAAACCTTTTAGTTCTTGCTTCCTTGATTATGACATATTTCGGATTTGTACCCCACCCCAACCACCCGCTTTGCACTTAGAATCATGAAAGTGCCACTTAATTGAGTCTAACCCCTCAACTTAATAATACAAACATGCCGCCTCCTTACTTATGAATAGTTCTTCTTCTTATAATTCAGTACCTCTTATCCGGTGAAAGCGATATTCTATCTATCAAAATAGAGACTTAACTCGCGACACCATTGCTGGTATCTCCTCTGTTACAAGGCTATCTGATACCAAACATTATACCGGTAGTTGTACTTTATCATTCACTCAATTATTATCATCCCGCTCTGCAACACTGCAATTCTTCATAATTCTATGCTTTTCCACATAAAGTTCAATATAAAATTGCAGTTGCGTTAATGGCTATGTAAATGTTAGGATGAAGAAAGAAAAAAAAAAATCGACATTAATGGATCAGTACATCAGTAACTCCAGGGGCTCATTGCCTCGGCGGTGGTCAAGTGGCGAAGACCCGGAAGCTCGGGGTTCTAGGCATTGAATTACGGTCAGATAACCATATTTTGATACCTAATTTGTGACATTAGCAGATCGATAATTGGAGTGGGGTCCAGGGGGCTGAGCCCATGAAGCTCAATGGTTTTAGGCATTTAATTACGGTCAGATGACCGCCCCCGGCCTGCACCCCCACCCACCCCTCCCGCTTCCGGCGCCCATGAAATCAACAGGAAAGAAAAAAACTAATTAATTCAAATCGGATTTAAAAAAGTACGTTCGGGTGAGGGGTGCCATATATTATTCTCTTTAAAAAAGAAGAACAAAGAACCCCCTTCCAATCCCTTTGGAGGAGAGGGTGGTAGGAAAATCCAGGGACTGTACAGCGCTAACTGTAGAATATTAAGTTTTAAAGAATACCTAACGTGCCAATTTCTACACCACAGTTAATTTTTATTCATTTTATACTGTTTAGATCTACGGTTTGAAAAAGAAGAAGTTCGAGATTGATTCGAATCTGATGCAATTTACACCGGATCGGGGAACATTCTGTAAAATATAGCGGAATGCGTTTAATACACGACTTACTATTGGGTAAAGAGTAGACCGGTATCAAACTATTCACCAATAAGATTTTGGCTTACATATGCAATCCTCATGCAGGACGTGACCGAAATTACCGAAATCATCATGGCACTCGAAGACGAACAAATCATGGCCGGAAATCCTCCAGAGGTGAATTTTCTTTGAAATCAATTATGATTATTTAATCATTTTGAAGCTTAAATGTTAAGTTATAGCATGGTTTGAAAATTATATCGTTATTTGTTGTTGAAATTCGTATTCAGAAGAAGAAGATTTGGGGGTTGTGAAATAGTCGTGGATGGCGCTTATTCCAAGCCCCATGCCTTGAGATATGCGTAGGGTAAACTGGGTGATCCGACCTTTGCACTGCACTGCCTGCGCCTGAGGCTGAGCCCCGGCTTAAATTTTTGCAGTCCAGGTTTTATTTCGTCAAAGGTTTAGGATTAGAGTGATGATTGCGATTAGGATAATGCAAGGTTTAGGGCCTTGTTAGTGTTTAGGCCGAAATTCACTTAGTCTATTTGATCTCATAATCATATAGAATCATATGAAGCTGGACTCCTGGAGCGTGTCTTGCAAAAAAAAAATATTTTGCTAATTATGCATCATGCATGCAGTCTGTCTGTGCATGCCATCTGTGCACTGAAATTTTGGCGGTAGTTCAGAAGTCTATCTAAACTTTGACCCATAACTTTGGCGTGGAGATACCCTACTAAAACATACCCAAAATGAAATAAATATTCATCAAAAAATGTCCAAATAAAGGTCATGATTTAAAAGTCGATATAAATAATACCTGTTTCGTGTCAATTTTCTTATCTTTTTCAGAGTATTTTTCCTAAAAACGAAGACTTGTAATATGCACATTCTCACAGGATTCATGCCAAACTGCAGCACAATACAATTGCATATCGTACCGGAGCACTAACTAGGGTGTCTGATCATGCACTCAGTTTTGTGTGCTAAAATCCTTCCAATAGAGATTGCACACATCCCTATTCAGTCCATGTGCATTGCAAAATTGGTCAATGTTTTTATTACCAAAATGAGATTAAAACCAATCTTGCTCGTGATCCTGATGGTGAAACTCAATAAGTGAGGTGTCGTATGAAAGAGCAGGTTTTTCTCCATATTCCCCAAAGGGGCTCACCCCCAAAATTCTAAAAATATCTTTATCAAAACAGCGATTTAAACATTTTTTCATGGTAACTCAGAGATTTACCAATTTCACGAAGTGAGCCCCCGAGGGATAAGTTGGGCCAGCTGTAAGGAATATATCCATGTGCTTATTTTTTTCTCTAGTCCCAAGGGATCACGAGCAGTTACTGTTTGAAAATACCCTTACTCCACACTTTGCATAACGTGCTGTGCAGCTTTTGAGCAAAAATTATAACTCGGTGTGTACCACTTTTTCATCCATTCTGACCAAAATGCTATGAATATTGACTAGATTGGGGGGGGGGGGGCTGTATCTTTTGATAGAAACATCGGTGAGTCTTAAAATTTGAAATGTGTAGTTCTGAGTAAATGATTTTTCCAAATATCCAACCATAATGGTGACAAAACGATCCAAAAGGGAAAATTGAAAAATCGTCCAGACACTCTACTATAACACTGAGTTTCAATAAGACATGCTGTATATTTATTCAGATGGTCATATCTCGGCCAATACTTAATATATTCAATTGTTTTTCGACATTTGGACATTATTTGTATGCTCTTTCAGAAAATGAAGAAAAACTTGAGAAATTCAAAAAATAGATTTTTGATGACGTCACACTTAACCACTCTATTGTCTTTTGATTGTCTTCATCTCTTCTTTTGATAGGACGAAGAGGAGGAGGAAGAGGAGGAGGAGGAGGAGGATGAAGATCTTGTGGTAAGTGTGAATTTATCGCCATTCCCTTATTTATATGTATCTAGATACATTCAGAAAAAGCTGTTCTAAATCCTTACTAATACGAAGAAAAAAAAACACCAGTTCAGTATGTGGGTCTGGGTCAATGACAGCCATGTTTTACCTCCATAATTTTTTTAAAATCACTGGAGGGCTAAGCAATTAGGCTGTGGACAGCTTCTGTAGCCTCATACATGTCTCTGTGAGTAACTCGCTTACAAGAAGATACCGTCACTGCAAAAAGTTTTTCAGATGTATAGAAAATTTCAAAATGTTTGACAGTCCAAAGTTACATGTAATTATCCATAGATGTGTTGTGGTAATGTGGATAAGTCATCTGACTGAGAACCACAAGGTACAGGGTTCAAATCCCTGCCACAGCTGTAACGTCCTTTAGTAAAGCATTAATCTACATTAGCATTACTCACACAGGTGAGGTATGTGTAAATGGGTACCTGGTCGGAGTACTCCTTTGATACAGGATACCTAAGATACGTAAAGCCGGGTAATAATTTCAAACGCTCTTTGGAAGCACTTAGGGATGGTATCATAATGTGATATGAGCTATACAAGAACAGAAAGACCGTTCATGGAAGACAAGAAAAGCAATCTGTATAAGCAGTCTGTATACCGATAGACAGGTTTCTTTAATACAGGTTTCAATGAGAAGTGGCTTTGGGGGCATGAAAAATGTGGTCTTTCTATCAGGTGATCACTACAGCCTGGGCCCGTTTCATAAAACTTTTTATAACAACTGCTAAATTTCTATGACAATTTTGCTCTCGGCCAATCAGATGCCATGATTTTGGTAGCTTATAACAGTAGCTTGTAACTTGTTATTGATATCAAGTTTTATGAAACGGGGCCCTGTTTGATGTTTTGTGTGCATTGTTTATGTTTACAGGACCCAAGAGATAAGATCAGGGAGGATTGCGAGGCAACAGGACACTGTGCCGCCTTGAAGGAGACCTTTGATGCCTGCACAGACCGTGTCAGCGCCAAGTCTAACACAGAGGAGACATGTACAGAGGAATTCTTTGACTTCCTTCATTGTGTGGATCATTGCGTGAGTACCGATGACTATAGATTAAAGCCCCACTGCCCCATACTTATAACTACTTGAGCCCTCTATATAGCAAACGATGCCTATGTGGTGCCTGTTGGTCCCCCATGGTCCCCTTTTTCTTATGTTAATTGAGAGCTGATTTGATGAGATAGCCACCTGTCGGTGATCTTGCAGGGAGGTCTAATTCCCCCCTTCCCCTGGCCAAACTAATGCAGACAGGCTTTAAGATTGAGGTGCTCATGACCCTTGTCAGTCAGTATCAAACCCTGTTCTAAATCATTTTTGTGGTTGTACTGCCAAATAAGTATTGGTGTGTACTGCAAGGTTCTGGAATCATCAAAATGATAAGAAATTTGACCTAGTATTTGTAAAGTTACAAGCACTGTACACAGAAAGATGTATATGGGACTACACACACATGCGCGACACATGCGTTTATCTCTCACATACCAATAGATAAACTAATTTACCAAATTATATCAATTAGTAGGTGGTTTCCCGGCAAAATTGTTATCATCATGTATTAGTCAAAACATATTCTTTCACATGATTGGCAATAAGAGCTTCCATTTCATTTTTTTAAATTGGGGCGTTTCCAATACTGGTCTTTACCTTTAATGTGATGTACATGTACATGTTAACCTATATTCATTACCCCAACCATGGACCTATTACGGATGGACATTCATTGTTTTCTTAACGAATTCATTGTGATTGTCTCCGTCAATGACGTCTCAATAAAATTCTGTACATGTTTCTTCCCTTTGGTCTCATCATGGTCTCCGGCAAAAAGCCGGGACAGAATCAAGATAGTGAATTTACACATGTTAATCTACATGCGCAGAAGATAATTACTTGCCTAAATCGTGGAAAATAGATGTGCAGTTCTGGCTTATAATCGGAAATTGTTGTTCCGTGTACTGTACATGTATTTTTTTTTGAAAAACATGTTGATATGACCAGATGGAGGTTATTTTTGGATTTTTTGGTTGTGATTTAAAATCCTGTTTCCCCCTATTTCCTCATAATATTCCAGAGTTACAACGCACAGGGCTGATATAGATCATGGCCTTCTAATTGTTTTATAAGGTCATAGGTGTGTGCGAAAGTTTGCGAATCAGTAATAATACATTTCATATCACCAAAATCATCTGCTTTTCAACTTTGCTGCTCCCCATTGAGGATGCTTTCATTTAAGACACACTCTTACAGAGCACACCATCCAAACAATTATTATTTCATTATTTATGATTTATTTACTATGTACTGTTTATACCTGGAAGCATTTAAAAGTGTTAAAGCATATAATTATATTTTTATGTCTATGGAATTTTTTTTACCTTGTAAATTCACTTGCATCAGCCTCCAGCTGTATTGTTGAATATTTGAATAAAACCTTATCAAATCAAATCAAACAAAACCCAAGAGAGGGAAACTGTTCCTTTATCAATGAACGAAAATGCTTACGCAGTCGTTATTGTTAAAACAGCTGAATGTTCTCATTAAGATGCACATAATCAGAAGGCGGCGACTATGATTGGATCAAAGAAAGAATCACGTTGAATGTCCATCCGTATTACGTCCATGCCCCAACTCTATCAATATAACATCGAAAGTGTTCCTTATTCAGCTCGATTCAGGATTGTTTTTATAATTTTTTTCTTCTTTTCCTTATCTTTCCTGCAGACTGCACCACAGACGTTCAAGCATTATAAATAATGGCCATCATGGAGTGACCCTTCTCACTCTACAACTTGTGTATCACTAGCTCTGCCCTGTTGCCATGACTACAAAGATGTCCACACTTCCAGCATTACCAAACATCATCTGCATCTTTTAAATTTCATCTCCAGAACCACATCTTTTCTATTGCAAATGTTATTTGAATGTAGAGCAATAAAATTATTGGAGGGTGTATGCGACTTTAATGAAAAGCTCATAGAAGGATTTGTACTGATATGAGGAGCATCTGCATGTTGTTTTCCCTTGCTCTCTTTTAATTCAATATTCTCTCTTGTCTTTGTTGAGCAATGATTGCAATGTTGAAAGAAGGGGATAAGTTGAAACTCCAGCATATTATTTCCTGTATGCAATGTTGTACAATGCCCTGCCTGAATATTTCAAGGCCAGTAGTGTAGCTATTTCGATCCCTCATCCTCTATATCCATATTTATGATTCAGAAAACATTTGTCGGTGATCATGGCTGTACTACCAAACCATTTAACACATTTTATTAGAAAGTGACCATTTCCATGGATTTAGGATTGCTTAAAACCAGATGTGTCAATGAAGTTTTGATAAGTTGTAGAAGTGTGGGGATGATTTCCAGTAATATTCACTTCCCTCTGTAAAATAATTGGACATATGTTCCTCTTTGAGATGATTTTGTTTACCGGTCCAGAGTGAATTTGAAGGAGTATAATTCTGTGATTTGTGAATATAACAGATAGGAATTTACATTCTCTTGTGTGAATGGATTTTTGGGGCATGGCAAGCTGGATTGTTTACTAGTTTAGAATTTGTGCAAAGATGAATTATATGTATTGTTATGAAATTAAATATTGAAGAAAAAAAATCTATGCAATGGCTGGATATTTACTCAACTGAGTAGTGTTAGATTGTATGATAAGCTGTTAAAGGGACTTGGTAACATTGTTCAGATGAGAAAAAATGGTTTGGAAAATTCAAAAGTTGGTTGGGAGAATTTACTTTTAGAGGGTGTCGCACAGTGACGCCTTAAAAGAAAACCATAAACATCTTTGTGGTTTGAGAACTTTGTGCATGTTAGAGGGTTAGTACAGTAGAAGGAATATAATAATTTCATAGAAAAATTCTGAATTTCTTCCATCAACCTTCAACAATGTTACAGGTTCACTTTAATACTCGTATCTGTCATGGTTGTAGTGAAATTGATCTCGAGAAAGAAGAGATAATTTGGTTTTCTGTGATCCAAGGAAAGATGGAGAAGAGAGGAAATTGAAAGCACAAGTGGAAGAAGAGAATGAAAGAAAGAGAGAATGGGAAGTGAAAGAAAAGAGAAGTTGGAGAGATAGAATGAGGATGAGGTGGAGAACAGCAGAATGCCCAAATCTTTGGGAGAGATTTAGTGTTTGTGGTTGTCTTTACTACAAGTCCTTCACATCAGTTCATACAAAGTAAATGATGAACATGTAGTTTATCAACGACAAAAAGGATAACAAAATTCCATTAGTGGATTTTATTATTATTATTTTTTTTTTTTGGGGGGGGGGGGGACACACAAGTGACCCATACCCCTTTTGAAACCCGAGCAGCATACCTTTAGTAAAAAAATCCGAGAATGTGCCTCCCCTTCTTTTGAGATGGTACCTTTTTTTTGGGGGGGGGGCGGATTTTAGGAAAATTGTGCCCTCTCTTGCACAGTCATGCATCTGCAACCTATTACCATATCTCTTATTCAACTCCTCACACACAGTCCTCTACAACAGGCTAGACCCTGTTTCATGAAACTAAGTGTTTTGCAATACTTTTTTCATGCAATACAATTCATATAATTATTGAAAACATAGCATGTCATCAGCTGCCGATAACTAGCCAAATATCATGACACTTGTTATTTTTCAGTTTTATGAAACTGGATCTATGTTAGTACTACACCATAGTAATTGCAAATGTAAAACTGTGTCTGCCAAAAACCAATTGTTTATTATAGTCAATCAAGCGTGAAAAACATGATCGGTATTGGTTCAGAACAAAATACATGTTAATTGAATTAAACTCAACATTATTAGTTTACAAACTGCAAATGCACAAACTAGCATGAAACCACACAATGTATACTAGCAATGCAGCAACTAAATGAACTGCAAATTACATGTAAATTAAAATCCTTGTCGTGTCTTGCAGTATATGTGATGAAGAAAGAAAAAGAAAAGGACAAAGTATTCATGTTTTGTAGAATGTTATGAAGTCAGGGGGAGGGGGGGGGGGGCGGTAGCATATCAGATGAATAGGACATTTTCGTAATGCAACCAAATTTAATTGACTTGATACAAATTATTTCATTCACCTGTTGCAAATAATTGTATTTTAATAGTCAGTATGCAAAAAACATAAATATATTGCATGTTGTTAAATAGGGCAAGCTATTCTTTTTTTTAGGGGGGGGGGGGGCGGGGGGTTATAGCTAGCAACAACTAATGCATGCAATTCCCATTTTGACTATTGAAATACAATATTTTGTAACAGGTGAATAAAATAATTTGCATCAAGGTACTTTACCAAGACGTATGCATTAAATTTGATTATTTTATGAAATTGGCCCAGTGGAAAGCAGTAGCATGCAATAGAAAAGCATTGGCAAACATCTTTCATATAATGTAGTTCATGCCTCTACAATCTTATTTATTTATTTCGTTTTATTTCAACAGGGTATGACACACACTTTCTCAAAGTTATGCAAGAATCTTCAAGGTTGAAGGAAGCAGACTTCACCGAAGCAAAAGAAGAACATCACAAGCGATTAATTTCTATGGTTAGTCCATCTGACAAGATGCGATGAACTGCATAAAACCACTGTGGCAATATTTTATATGTAAATAAATTTCCAAGAGGCAATAATAAATATGTGTGGAGGAGGGGAGGGGGGGGGGGGGGTTAAAGACCCTATCCGATGAAAATACAATGTTATATCAATGGAAAGCTGAAAGAATATAGAATACAAATATAAAGAAATTTAAAATATTTTCCCTTTCAATATTGCACAAAAGCGATTTAAAACCTTTTTTTCTGCACCTCTCCAAATTACAGGTCAAGAGGGTTCAAATTTGCCGCAGTTACAGTGACGACATAATATGTGCACCCATCGGCTTGCCTATATAGCCGAGGCGATGAATCGTGCTAAAATAATGCAAAGTCATTGTGAATATGCGTACTCCACACACTATGATGATTTTATTAAGTCAACAACTCCTGATTTTCCAAGCTTCAGATTTTGAGTTTTCAGAGAGCTGTTACTCGTCTGACAGGCTCTAAAGTACTATATAATAGGTATTTTTGTAATCTATGGCTTGTAAGCTTTAGTTTCCTTTCATATATAACTCATCTATTTCATTTTCACTTCCAACAGGGTCTTTAAGTAAAATAAATGCTGAAGATTCAAGACATGACTTAAATGTGATACAAATTTACACAAAGAAATAATCACACCATGATTTCTCTATGAAAAATTGAATGACTGCTCACCTAGAATACCAGTAAGATCCAAATTTGGTTGGTTAACATTTTTGCACATTGCACAGCAAAATATAATCTATATCTTTCAATCTGATATCTTTCTAAATAGAGTTTGCAATGCCCAATGCTTTAGCAAAATTGGCTACTTTGTAAAAATGCAACAAGTAAATTTGGAAGAATTGCATGATTTCTTTAAATGTGTGTGTGTGCTGTATAAAGTTATAAACTCTGAATATCTTAACTATAATATACATTATTACTGCCACAAGTATATTGCAATACTTCACTATATAACCTCTACCGATAGTTATAAAACTTTTGTTAACAGACATGATTTTAACACATTCAATCTGTTGTTATTGATCATTTCATTACATCTTCTGCAACAAATGTAGAAACTGGGGAATGCTATTTAAACTCACATTTCACATATCGTCACCTTCTTGAAATAATGGCCAAAGTCACATTTTGAAGAAAATTATATTTTTACCCAATTCATCTCTTCATGAGGCTATCCACCTTTGTTAAATGGCATATGTGCTGAATAGTACATATTCATGTAGACAGAAATAACCGTCTGGTATGGGTCATTTCTTTAATAAAACTGACATTTGTTGACATTCCCCAATACATAATCTATAATCGGAGGTCTAGTGGAACAACTGACAATATAGAGAGACTGAAGCTTTGGTATAATATTCATGCTGCTTACACCCAGATAGTATAATTGCCTAAGTCAAGCATTTAAAGAAAAAAAGTATACCGGTATATATTATTGAGTAAACCCAAAGTAACTGAGTAATCTAATCCTCTTATGAAACCTGATTCGACAGACAGAGCTATTTGTATTTCATTAGTCATATATCCCCAAACCTTTATGTGTGAAATTCGATGTTTGGTTCAGTTTTCTTTTTTTCCTTAAAACTTGAAAATATGACTTGGGCCATTATTTTAAGAATATGACAACATGACAATGTAGATGTCATGTACATGTGTGTATGTACTTGGTGCATACATTTCCATTGAACAGTGAGAGTAAACATTTTGAATATTAACAAAAACTTGTAATCGCAAGGGCAAAAGCCCCAGTGATATAGAATTGTTTTTACATTAACAAAATGTAAAGATAAAATCATGAAACATTCAGAATTCATAAGCAGCATTTAAGTCTCCCCCAAATCTTTTAAAAGCACATTTTGCTGAAAAAATGTGAAAATGCTACACAAAATTTACTTCTGGTAATAGCTAACAAATTAGTTCCCTCAAACACCCAAAATCTAACATCTTGCTTTAAAGATAGTATGTCTCTTTTGCAGCCAACATCAAATTCTATAGAACTTTGCAGGAATTACGAATATGTCATGTATGTTCTATCTGTGAAATTTAAACGTTAGCAGTGTCCTAATATTCAAATTATGCAAGGACACCAGTTTACTTGCTAGACTTCACTGTCAGACACTATTGAGTGACTGACTGGCTTTTTTTTCTTCTTTGGTAATAACATACCGTACATAAAATGAACTGTCAAGGGTACATATAATAATGAGCATTTGTCTACATCAATAACCCACTTCTTGTAATGGCCAAAATTAAACTGATTGAATCTTTGCACAGCATAAAACGTACTACCATTCGGTACAATGGTCTGAAAATCAGACTATTACTTACTGGCTCTATAGCTCTTAAGTCGATTCAACATCTAATAGTAGCATTTTCCCACTTAAAGACATTTTCAAGACCCCTTTTTTTAGGGAAGTCCTGAATTAGTATTATCTTTCAAATGCCATTGGAATTTAACCTTTTAATTTTGTTGGCCTGCAAATGGGACATAGTACCTTTAAGACTTGCTTAAAAAGTAATTATTATTCAAAGTTAGCCCAACTATTAGTACTTCATAAAAGAAAGAAACAAAAATTACCTGTCTAAGAGATATTGATATTCCAAAATAAATTCACACCAAAATTAAAATAAGGGTCAAGCAAAGACTAATCGATAGGATTGATTGATCAATGATCATTGGGCTAATGATTTATATCGGTTTTGAGTCATTGTCTACCACTAGGCAGGCAGGTATTTCAATGAGACAAATATAGCAATGTTCTATATCTGCGTAACCTTCCTCTATTTCTTTCAGAAAAAGCTCTGAAAACCTTGGAAAATAAAATAAGAACTGATTCTGAAAAGATAAACAAATGTAAATGGAGAACGATCTCTGAGTCGTAAGAAGAGATAGTGGTTACAGGTTTATCTTCTTGATGCGCACACGGCACTGCCTGGCGCGGCTTCTTCGGAACTTGAGCACGCTATGATGGGGTTTACAGACATGACCTCGACAATAGCTTGGGAGAAGGTAAGGATTCGTTACAAAGCCCAGTTCCTTATCGATGAAAAGAGTGTGGTCGTGGCCCTTCAGAATGTTGTTGAGCTTGAGTCTCCTTAGAAGAACTCGGAAACGCTTTTTGTTCATCGCGGAAAGGGAATGCTGGCATGTCACAATTCCACATTCTTTATCGACGATGATGGATGAATCCTGTATGTCGTTGCTTACTTTCAGCTTGCTGAGAAGTATTTTCAGTTTATGAAGTTGGACATTGGACAGGGTTCGTTCCACGTTATCTCTGTTCTCCTTGTCATGAGCCATGATCGAGCCATCCTTGTTCAGCTTCACCTTGCTAAGCAACACCTTGAATTTGAGGAGCTGAAAATTGGAAAGACTACTCTTCACAGGTTTCTCTTCGTTCTCTTTTGTTACCGTGACGTCACATCGGTCATTCGGTTTCAGCTTGTTGAGAAGCACTCTAAGTTTCCGAAGCTGTACTGTCAAAAGAGTTTTCTCCACTGCATCTTCCCTATGTCCATTGTCCCCCTGGACAACAATCGGTTGGTCAAGTCTGTCCTTGCTCAGCTTCAACTTCTGCAGGAGAACCTGTAGCTTCTGGAGTTGGACGTGGGACAGCTTGTTGCTTCCTCGCTGTGATTTTAGTGACGTCCTGTTGCTGATTTGGAGTCTCTTGATGGGAACGACACACCTGTGCATGGTTGCTTTCTCACCAAGGTTAATCTTCCTCATCACCACCTGGCATTTTCTTGGAGGAGTCTCCATCTTTCTTGAGGTTGGAGACTACAGTATCAGATGCTCAGCCTGCAGTAAATTCAAAATAAATGAAGAACAATTAAAGTCTATCTGCACTAGTTTGGCCAGGAGGGATTAGACCTCCCTGCATGGTTGCTGACAGGTGGTTATCTCATCAAATCAGCTCTCAATTAACATAAGAAAAAGAAGACCAAGGGGGACCAACGGTCAGGTCTTAGTCATTGTTTGCTATATAGAGGGCGCAAGTAGGTATACGTAGTGCAGTGGGGCTTTAAAACATTTTCCTTTCTTGAGGCCATAGCCTGAAGTATTCGGCCTTTAGGCTGGAATAAGTCAGAAGAAATGAAGAATGTTCAAAACATGTTGAGATCATTACAAGTCTACTGCAAACCGTACATCCCGCAGCCCGTTAATTGCATTAAAAATTAATTAAAGAGTTGTTCAGAACTAAAACTTTCAACAAATGAACTAGCCCATAATAGCCACAGACTAATACCAAAAGATAGCCATATAAATAATTTCATCTGTTGTTATTTCTTGTTTAAAGTCTCTGAATGTCCCGTACGTCACAATCCAAATAGCTTGGACCTGCCCCAATATGGAAAGTCGGATACATATATATAGGGCTGGCCCTGGTAACAGTCTCAAATTTGCAAAAATATGTTATCCAATAGGGTTACAATTTACAATGTACTTAAAGAGAGCCCTAAAAGCTAACTGGCATGTAGCATGCTGGTAAATATTTAGCCTTCACATAAAAGTGGCTAGGGTGGTTCACAAAAAATTCTGCCTTTTCAAGTCTAAAATCTAAAAGCTGGGCACAGGAACAAAATGGGAGATTTTATTTCAGGTACTGTATATCAGATATGGGTGTTAAAACTTAGAAGGGGGGGGGGGGGTTGGATGGGTCCTTCTTTAATCCCCTACTGAGATGAAAGAAATACTATACCTCTAGAATCAGACGTTTTCAGCCAACTCAGGATAGGTCTTGACTGCGGTAATACGCCCAGCATAGATCACAAAGCCCCAGGCGATAAGAACAATAGCGGCCAAGGTCTGAAGAAAAAAAAAACATCCAAAACAAGGAGGGGTTGAAACTAGATCATTTTGTGAGAAGATAAACTCTTGGTTTCTGGGCATATCCCAAAGCATAACATGTATTTTATTTTTCATTTTAAATATTCATATAACAGGTTAGACTGAAAGAATCAAGTTGACCATACACCGTTTTACGGTTACAACAGTGTGCATGCGCAGACATGGGCACCATTTTAATTTACGGTTAAACAAAGTTTAGAGTTCAGTGGTTATGCATAAATTAAGATGGTGGCCTTAACCGTAAAAGGGTGTATTCATGTTCGATTTTGCATGCTAATAAACCTACCCCCCCCCCACACCACCATTAGACAAGGTACGTATCTCATTAATTAGCTCATATTATAAAAAAAAAAAATCAAACATTAATCATAATGTCCGACTCTCTCTCCCAATCTTTCCTTGGTTTCTCGACCTCTCAGTTCAGAGTCTCTTGACTAATTTTCTCGCAGCTTCACTAGGCCTACTTGGCCTAGGCCTATTTGTATTATCCCCCTTCTTACTCTTTCTCCCCCCCCCCCCCAATCTTGTGTCTTTTCTCCCTTTCTAATTTAAATAAATATTTTTTTTTTTCTTCACATTTTTTGTTAACTTAATGCTCACGTTTTTTCTCCTCTCACTCTCGGCTCTCCTAACTAGTAACTCTTTCTATCTCCCCATATCTTTCATCTTATTTATTGGCGGTTACATTCGTCTCTATAATGTTGCCATTGACCCCCAACAAGAAGTCTGTAGATCTACTGTAAACAGCGCTGCTGGCTCCACGATCCGCGGAGCGCCAAGGTTCCAAGAAAACTACCGTCCTCGAGTCAAGCCCCATCGGGAGAGCATAGGGGCGCAGAGCTGAGCGGTCATGTAACGTGTCGATCGGGCGTGATCACAACAACTGGCGCTTGGCGAATTGGCCGGAGCGCGAGCGCAAACATATTGTCATATCTCCACATAAATTTGTTCTTAAAATTACTTCAACATGGACACCAATATACGTACTAATGATATAAATATATCAACGGCTCTTCTGCTCAGCAAAATCATGTCTAGGATAGGTCAATCCAAGCGTTCTACCAGCATAATTTCGTCCACAGCTTTCGTACCCAGACTCCACGGCCTTTGATATGAAATTAATGCATTGAGCTAGCTAGCTAGCTAGCTATAGCGCTAGCTATGATTGATATGGTTGTTGTTGTTGTTGGGTAATTGTTTATTGGCGTTCATTCAATGTTGAATATAGTCTATACGCCATAATTATTTTTAATTTTATAAGGAAAATCAGTTATAAATAAGAAAACTGAGGATAAAGATTTGTAATGATATAATTAAAAAGTAACGCAATTTTTTAGGAGTCTCTGGATGGTTTGCAACTTCGTGTTTCTGCTTTTTTTTTTTTTAAAGTTTAATCTGGTCAGCCCGGTTTCGATGGCATGGAAAACTAGCTTTGCCCGATGTGAAACAGGCTTCTCGGCTACTCGGCGTGCGTGCGCAGTGATCTTTTAATTTTATAACGCACGGTGCCTAGACCACTCAGAAACACAGAAACACTATAAATTGAGACACATCGTACAGGGGCGCTCCTGAAACCGAATTTCCAATCCATTCAAGTAAATTGATATACAAATCTTATCACATTATCACTATTTGTAAGCAAACATTTAAGTGGGCTCTTTGTTAGTATCAATGCATAAAAATAGAACAATTGAAAAATTAACGTCTTTATTTAATATTATATATGGCCTATATAGGCCTATATATTACATACCTACATACATTATATTTCTTTATTTATTCCTCCTTTTATTCTCTTTATGAGAATCTCCTAAAGAAGCGATAGGGGAAAGAAGTACTTTTGGCTTATTTTACTTTACTTGTAGGTAAACTTATTAGGTCTCTTGTTTTATTTGAAGCGACCTGTTCTATGGATATATAGTAGGATGGCATATTGAGCCTTCTGTGAAAACTTGAAAAGTATTCTTTTTGTTTCTTCTATTGTTTTGGTGTCTAAATCTGAGAAAAGCATTGCTCGTTCAATGATATACTTATTACAATAAAATATAAAATGTTCTTCTGTTTCACTGATGTTACAATAATCACAATATTCTGTTTCACTTAAACCCACTTTAGCCTTTTGTTGGTTCAGTTGAAGAACACCCATTCTCAATCTATGTAATATTACTTCACTGTATCTGTTTACCTTGATTGATATACATGAATGATTCTCAAATCGTTTTAAAGGTGATTCTATCGTTTTCCATCTTTCTTCCCCAATTTCTCGTACTCTTTTACTCAGTATTGATTTCAGTTCTTGTACATTAAGATCATTGTTAATTTCTATGTTTTTCTTTAATGCTCTCTTAGCAAAACTATCTACTACTTCATTCCCTACTAGTCCACAGTGAGATGGGATCCATTCTAGCGTTATGTTTATACCTCTATAATGAAGATGTGTTATTTTTATCAGTATTTCTATTACGAAATTTTCTTTTATCTGCGATTCTATTGCATTTATTGTACTCAGAGAGTCTGAAAGAATAACTATACCAACATAAATATTCAAGTTTTCAATCCAATCTAATGCCATAATAATGGCTACTTGTTCTGCCCTGTATGACGATGTGTCATTGTGTAATCGTTTCTGTTGATTGATATGGTGGCGACATCGACACTCAACGCGAATAGAATATTCTCTTATCCGGCTCGCTGCCAAATTAAAAGTAAAACCCATACTTAGTAGAAGTCATAAAAACTTATACTAAACAAAACGCCAATAATCTTTTCTTTCCTATTTTGTTTTTAAGTTCCAAGTTTCCTCATGAATATGGAGGGGGGGGGTCCCCTCCTGACTATGAACCCCGTATGCCGGTAGCATTAGGAAAATACTTAGACTTATATAGATCCCCTATAGGCCCTATTTTCAAAACAAAGTTATAATTAGAGGAAAATTACAACAATTAGAAAAACCACTAGCATATTTGAAGCGGAGGGGAAAGATCCCCCACCCCCACAACGCCCTGGTAGAGCTTCTTGTATTTGTATAAAGTGCCCCCATCAGCCATGGTGCTGGGGGAGAAGAAGACAAATCTTTAAACTAGTTGGAGAGTTGATACCATACAGTAATTGCACAATTTGCAATTTTAGATTCTCATACATAAATTAACAGGCCTATAATCATCATCATGTTTAATTTTTTATATGCCGGATTTCTTTTAAAATTCTCGGATTTTTCTATTTTCACTTTGTTTATCTACTACAAAGTTCGGAATGTCATACTTTTGTCATAATAGCCCATGAATACCGATCATATTTTAATTTCTACTCCTATATTCTTGAACTGCTTGTTTATCTTTATTTTTATTCTCTTCTCGGCCATTCATTCTATATTACTCTTGGGTTCTTTTCGTCTCCACTTTGAAAGTTTGGGAAACAAATTATACGCATCAGAATGATATTCCATATAATGTGTATTTCGACCAGAGGCGGCGGAGCCTGCATGGAGGCCAGGGTCACACTCCTTCAGTGCCCCATTTTACTTCAGGTAAGTTCCCCTTTTCATCTTTGATGAGTGCCGCTTCAGTCTTACACAGTCTGTTAAGTGCCTCCTTTTATTATGATACGCGTGCCCCATTTCCCCTTTCTTATAAGTATAAGTGCCCTTTTCCTTCTGATAAATGCCCCCTTCTCCTTTTTAATAAGAGCCACTTCCCCTTCTCATAAATGCCCCTTCTGACACCTCTGATAGATGCCTCTGTGTCACATGTGCCTCTCTTCCTTCGATGAGTGCCCATTTTCCTGTGTTATAGGTGCCTCAGAGTTTATCTCAGGTGAGTGCCTCTTTTTGGGTACAAGAAGTGCACCTTATCATGACCATCTCTGATAAGTGCCCCTTCATCTCTTATAATTTCCTCTTTTCAAATCTGAGAGGTGTCCATTGCAATTGACAAGTACCTCTTTTCCTTTGTACTAATTTCATTCTTATAGGTGCACCTTTTTATCTCCGATGAGTGCCCTTATTCAAAGTTGGGAGGCGCCCCATTTAACTTTGTGATATAGGTTCTCCTTTTCATTTGTGATAAGTGCCCCTTGATTTTGACACGTGCAACTTATTTTTTCTAATTAGTGCCATTTTTCTTCTGACAATTGCCCCTTTTCCGTTCTCATAACTGCTTTTTTTCTCTGGTGAGTGCCCTTTGTTAGGTGCAAGAAGTTGTTCTTAGTTGCTTTAAATTATGAGCAATTAATGGTGAAAGGAAAAAGGGGCACTTATACAAAGGGAAAATGACGCTTATTAGAAAAGAAAAGGAGCACGTGTCAAAGTAAAAAGAGGAATTATCAGAGGTAAAAATGGGGCATTTATCGCACCTGATAAGGGACCCTCACCAGAGATGAAAACAGGCACTTAATATGAGAACGGAGAAGGGTCACGACTCATATTACAAAGGAGAATTATAGGGGCAAAGGTATTATCAGAGGTGGTAAGAGGCACGTATAAGAATGTTGAACGGGCACCTATTTGAAATAAAAAAGGGGCACTCATCTGATGTAAGAGGGGGCTCTTTTCCTATGTCAAAAGGGGCAATTTAAGGTTTTTTGCCTAACTATAAATTTGGAAAGATTTCATTTTCCAACAAACGCATACAAAAATGAGAAAAACCCCATAAAATCAGCCACATTTGTAAATCAATTGTATCGAATTAGAAACAAACCACGTTTGAATTTTATTGGGGGGGGGGGGGTGGAGCAACTGCCACAAGCCCCCCCCCCCCCCCCATCAGTACGCCAGAGAGTATAACCAAGCAGTTATTTTATATTCACGCGTTTCAAAAGAGTTGATTTACTCTGTTTTATTGTTTACTGTTTGATACACTTGGTAATGATTTCAGAATAGGAGAGAGCCTTCCTGTTCTAGTGTTTTGGAGCAGAAACAAAATAAACGATTTCAATATTCTTAAAAGAAATTTGAAATTTGTTCCCTCTCCTTCAAGTACAATGAGTATGCTTAATACAAAATTCCATGTAAATGCAGTTTATTATAAGATGCCAGGTGAAACTTGCAAGTCATGAAAAAAAAGATAGAGTAAGACTTGTGGGGGAGGGGGGAGGGGCTACTGAAAAGTCCACAATCATGCATCTATTTAGATAGACCTATATTACCGACGTTTTCTAGATTTTCTTTGTATTAATGCTTGAAATACTGAAACTTGGAAGTAAAAAGCATAAGATTGTGGACATTTTTTAATAGCAACACGACATTAGTAACAGGTTGACTGCATTCACTTTGACCCCACCCCCGTAGCTGACGTAGTGTGACGTCACGAAATTATGTATTCCGTCAGTCAGTTCGGCTAGACATAATACCAGAACACCTTATAATTTCTTCGTTTGTCGTCCTATTACAAATATTTATAGACATCTATCGAGATTTAGTTATTGAAAGTATACATTGATCTACAAGGTGAGTAATTCAAAATACACGTTTCTGTCTTCATTTTCTGAATATATCCAGAAGTCTGTGGGATGCGAATGTGTTTGGGTGAATGTGTCTGTATTCATTAACATCAGTCCCGTGTACTATAATTTGTGTTATTCATTTTTGAGACTGCTTTGTCTGTGCCCCCGTGATTTTGTATGTGGCCGACTTCACCAGTTAGCTAAAAAAAGGCCTAAAGAGAAAACAGTTTGATTTGAGATATATTTTTTGGATCAGTAAGGAAATATTATGGAAATGTAGTAATCTAATCTGTCAATGTTTTCAAATGCTAGACTAGACTAGACAAGTAAGAATAGATTGAGAAATATGTTAATTATAATTGACTTTTTAATAATATTTGTTTTAGAAATCTATAATTTTTCTAAAATTAAAAATATTTTTTATTAAAGACAGAAAATTACAAAAGATTTTCTAGTTGACCAGAGGAGTATAGACTATTTTATTACTACAGAAAGTAAACCAATGCAAGAGCCAAGAACTTTTGGTCTAGGTCTTTACTCGATGACGCGACGTGACACAATTACAAAAGTCAAAACTAGGTCTAGTGCTGGTCGAAATGCATAGATCTATCTAGTTATCAACCATGCACTAGAGCCTTTTTTTTAGAGGCTTGCAATGGATTAGAAAAAGGTATAAATCCATTGCAAGTACAAAATGATCGGGGGAAAATGATAATTATTTTATTGTTTCAGATAATTAAGTTAGCTGTGATGATGAATTTAACTCTTCCTTTGTATCGATAGACGATGAGAAGAACTTCTGATATTTGAAAAGATTTATAATCCAAGGTAAAAAGCAAAGAAATCCCACTAATATTTTTGCAGTCGAGTGTTTTTTGTATGGCAATTGTCTTGTCTCTTGTTCCTCTCGGCAATCAACTTGGCCAATGAAAGATTAGCCACAAAAATGTCAGTCTTACAATCTTGACTTTTTTTGTCTTTGCAATTAGGACCGTTTTTTTGGTTGCCAATTTTTATTGGGGTCAATTTGCCCCAGCTATTCGAGCTCCCGTCTGCTAACGCTGCGACAAAGAAATGCTTAAAAACAAATATGAAGCGGCACTTGCCAAGATTGGCAATAGTTACATGTACCTGTCTTCACAAGCTCTAATTTAAAGATAAAGTTGAGTTCTGGTCATGCGATTGCATTGTGAAAGAAAAGTGGATCTTGTGGCATGTAATTATTGGTGTGTACTGCAAGGTTCTGGAGTCATCAAAATCATAATAAATTTGGCCCAGTCTTGGTAAAGTAACAAGCACTGTACACAGAAAGATGTATGGGACTACACAAATGGTGTAGGGGCAACTTACATGTACCTTGATTTCCTTATCTGTCCATCAAGGCTCAATATACTCAGGGCGGTGGGCGATTCACCCCCCCCCCCCCCCCCCCCCCCCCCCCGAGAGCTTCATAATCGCCTCCGTCAGATTTTAAAAATCGCCCTGTGGAATTATGAATAAGATTATCTGTTCTGTTATAACTTTCACACAATATTGAGTTTCAGCTTCCAAACCTTAAAGGGATAGTTGAGTTCTGTTCCAGAGGGCGCTACACAAAATATTTTTTTTTGTGAGATAATGAAAAACTGAGTGTCAGATTTGAAAGAACATAATATTTTAATGACAAAATCATCTTTGTTTGATCAAAATCGGTTCAGAGACGGCTGAAATATAACGATTTCTAATACTGTACCACCACAAATATTAGATATTTTGAAAACAAAATAAAAAACCATTGAAAAAAACCAAATAACGCCTTTTACGTTGTATTTCAGCCAATGCCGATGTTGGCTTTTTTGTTGGCATTTTCGTGTTGCTTATATTACCCACAATTAGCCAGCTCATGTATTGTTGTTTTTAATTAAATATAAGTAATTAAAGGTCACCATGTTTTTTTTTACGTGGAGCTGAAATGTTATGATCATATTGGCTAAATTTCACACATTTTGGGGTCTAATATTACCTTTATAGCAGTTTTAAAAGGGCACTATAAATGTCTTAGATAAGAATAAGAGCAATAACCATGCACTTTGAAGGCATTTGCGGTCTGAAAACAGAACTTAACTTTCCCTTTAAACCAATGAAATGGAACTATGGAAATTACATGTAGGTTAGCGTGCAGGATTTCTCGCTCGAATTTTTCGGTGTCTAGAGGCTGCTATATTGTAAACAAATGAACGCTTTTTCGCCGCAAAATTGCGCTTTATCTCCAGTCTCCACATCTCTATGAGTATTACAGATACAAACAACGGAAGCTCGCAGTGCACTGCGGCCGTCAGCAGTTACTATACTAGCTGCGCCGGTAGTATACTGATGTGCACGCTGCCGCCCCATATCTGCTGGAGCTATACCTAGATAGAGGCGATCGCGCAAGGACTGTAACGTGGAGAAGTTTTCGTTGTGAAAATCGTAAATCCTATGAAACCTGGTGATTCCAAAAGACCAGCAAATAATGAACCTCGACTTGTAAAAATCAACCGAAGTCTAAATTTAGTAAAAGGAAACCTATTGGCGAGGAGTCAACTGTACGGGCTTGGACCAGAAATTTCGTACAGAGGGAAAAGATTTGACCATTATATGCATGTTATAACTTGTAAAGTTGTAAGAGGGAAATAATGCTGATAATGATGAAATAGCAAAGAATTTAAGAGTATCATGGGTACCACCAATTCAGTCGAAATTTGTATTAAAAAAGAGCCCCCATCAGTACTAAAAGAACCCCTGTGAGAAGGCTCACGGGGGCTCTTTTTTTTGGAAGAGCCCCTGTGGACAAAGTATTAATTTGTCAAAAAAAGTTACACCTAGAAAATTGCTAATTATTTTAAAAATCATCTATGAACAGTAAATTATTATACATCTTATGAAAGAGTGTTTTATCCCAAATCATTTGGTATCATTTTTGTGTTGTACGCATTCACGCTTGGATGAACAGTAGGCATTGTTTGCGAGAGTGCATCTTTTTCTGTGCTCACCATCAGTGCTCCCAGGTACTTGAAATCAGGTACATTCTCCAACTGAATTTCATTATTTGTTTTTATAGTGATGATCCCCCTGTGATTGAATGACATGAACTTGGTTTTGCCTGAATTCATCCGGAGCCCGACCTTGCCTACCGATGTCTCCACCCTGCTCAGGAGTTTTTGGGCTTGCTCTAATTCCTCAGATAGCAGGGCTATGTCATCGGCGAAATCTAGGTCTGTTATGATTTCCGGACCAACTCTCCTACTTCTCCTTCTTTCTAGTTGGAATCCAAGTTCTTCTTCATGGCCGTCTATAGCTGCTCGCAAGGCATAATCGAGGACTATTACAAATAGGTAAGGTGCAAGCGTGTCACCTTGAAGCACACCAGCCATGATTTCAAAGAGGTCAGTCTCTCCATCAGGTGATATTACTTTTGCTTTGGTGTCTTCGTACATCTTGCCAATAGCATTCACCAGTTGTTCCGGTATGCCATATGCAGTAAGGATCTTCAACATCTTGCCTCTGTGGATGGTATCGAAGGCTTTGCGAAAGTCAATAAATGTGATAATAGCCGGGAGCTGATTTTCTTTTACTCCTTCTATAAGCCTGCGAAGTGCCAAAATATGTCCCACTGTGGTCCTTCCAACTCTGAATCCATTTTGGTTGGTTCTCAGGTGACTATCAAGTACAGGTCTGATCCTGTTCAAAATCAATCTATTGAAAGTTTTGGCCACGATAGAGCTTAGACTGATTACTCGATAGTTTCCTCCTTGGCTCAGGTCTCCAGACTTTGATGTTCAGTATGGACCATTGGTGGGGCTTTTCTTCATTGATCAGAGCGTTGTTGCAGAAACTCAGAATGATTTCATCCAGGTCACATCTTTTTAGAACCTCTGGTGGTATGCCATCTTCCCCAAAGCTCTTCCCTTCTACTAGTGACTTTATTGCCTTTGAATATTCTTTCAGATCAAATGGCCCTGTCTTGATGTTCAGACTCTCTAGTATAGGCAGAATTTCTTCATCCTCATCATCTATATCAGGAGGGCTTCCAAGAAGATTCTTGAAGTGGTTGAACCAGTTTATGACCCTGTCTTTCTGTGTGTCTCCTTTCCAAAAAGTTTGCCTGAAGAGGTAAAACTAACTCCTAAAGTGAAAAGAAAACCCCTGTAACTTGGTCATGGAACTAATGTTACACCATCATGACTTAACTTGAATTTTTATCTTATCATACAACAGATTTGTCTCCTTACACGTTTGCCTTTGTCCAAGTATCATTGACATATATGCACATTTATATTATTATACAGTACATGTTCTTCAGCATTAAAGAGGAAGTGCACCCTGATAAATTGGGATGTATAAAAACAGTAAAAACAAGAGGAACAAATTAATGAAAGTTTTAGAAATATCCGATTAAAAATAGGAAAGTTGTTAATTTTTTAAAGTTGTCATCAGGGAAAAACAAATTTTCAACACTGTGATGTATCTTGCAAGATAGATAGATAGATATTTGGTTTTATTCAAGTACTGATTAAAAAGTATGAAGACTAAACAAGTCAGTTTACAATATAAAATGCATAACCAAAAAAAAATAACAAGGTAAACAAACACATGGATAAATTAAATCGTTAATAAGTAAAAGAAAGTATATAAGTATATAATAATAAGTAAATACATAATTATATACAATTACCATAAATAATTATATATAATATGATCATTGCTAGTGAAAGGACTTGGAATTCAAATAAAAACAAAAAAATTGAAACAGCTTTGAGAGATCACAATACTAATACTTGACATAATCATTATGCAATAATTAATTAACATTTAAAAATTCACAATGGAGAACATAATGAGGGCATAACTAAGAAGTTGAATTCAGAAGTTGTATGAAGTATCCGCTCCAATTTGATCCGCTCCAATTTGCTCTGTACAGAAATTTCATGAACTTTTATTTTCTTAGTTATTGATGACGGAAAAGATTTATTTCATACAGGGATTGTATTTAAACAATATTTGCAATAATTGTAATTAGGGCACATGTATGATTGAGCAATTTTTTAAAGGGAAAGTAGACATTCCTGAATTACTGTAGCACAGAACAAATGGAGGAAACCTTGCAAAATACATCACATAGTTTCCAATTTTTTGTTTGATGGATCAAAACTCATGAGTACTTTCTTATTTTTAATCAGATTTTGCTCCAATTAAAACCAACTAAATATCATAGTGGACTCCCCCTTTAACATGCATCCTCATCTTTATTTTTCAAATTGAATTTTCTAAAAACTTTTTAAATATTTGTATAAGTTCATGGTTTTTTTTTAAAATAATTTGTTTGAAGTATTAAATGGTTATCAATGAAAATACTCATAAAACCCCCTGTGTACCGGTAGTCATATTTCACCATAACTTGGGTAGAGAGTAGAGATGTGATCATGAAACGAGTGTTTTAGAAATAAGAGTGTGGTTTTAGAATATGTACACATGCATGCATACCTATTTATCAACCTAGTATTAACACATTTTAGTTGTCCTCAATTTTTTTTAGTTTAGTTTTGATAATTTGCTTTCATTAATACAATTGTTTTCTCATTTTTCTTCTACAGATTGAAGTATCTGATGATGTCCTGAAGGTCTTCTGCAATGGATGAAGCCAGTGTGCAGAGAGGTTTGCAGAAGGCTTTGAGCGAGGCCTCATCCAAAAGCGTCAAGACTAAGAAGGAGACGGACCTTGCACCCACTGACAGCGATGCATCATCCAGATCAGGTTCCCCTGACCAATGCTGCCCGATCTGCCTGGGCAAGTTCAAAGACAAGTCCTTCTCCGATGGCTGCTTTCATCGATTCTGTTTCCAGTGTATACGAGAATGGGCCAAGGTGAAGTCAACATGCCCTCTATGCAAAACTCCTTTCAAATCCATCATTCACAATGTAGTGTCTAGTGATGTATATGATCAGTACGTGCTACAGCCTACGGAGAATGGGTCTTTGGAGTTGGATCGTAACGGTGCTCGCTTTCGCTACCACACTACCCTAACCACCAACCGAAGATCTGCCTGGGAGACCCGCATGGATCAGCTTTTTAATCGCCAGGCCAGGCTGGCAGAGAGGATCCACCGCGAAAACGAGTCCCGTCAGCGCCGTCAACTGATCTATGCAGCCAGCTTGAGGGTCCATCATATCGCAACCAACCGATTCACTAGGTTCAGGGATACTTCTCCCCAGTTTTTCCGTGAGAACCCTGCTGTAACACACCGTCTTATCCCTTGGCTAAGAAGAGACCTTGGGGTGCTGTTCAATGGGAATGACCAACATGTGCGATTCATGACCCAGTACATTCTTTCACTGCTTCCAAATGTTGACATTCAATCAGAGGAATTCCACAACCACTTGAGGCCGTTCCTCTATGGACGCACTGAACACTTCATCCACGAGTTCACCAGCTTTGCTAGGTCACCTCATGACATGGACACCTACGACCAGATGGCCCAGTATGACTTCCGTCCCGAGAACCCTCAGTTCACTGCCACTCTCCGGCCTCAGCATCCGCTTGTAGCACAAGAGAATAGCAGCAGTGAGGAGAGTGAGAACAACCATTCCAACAATATTGAAGTCATCGTCATTTCCGATGATAATGAAAGTGACAGCAATCCTTTTGTGATACCAGCAGAAAGTTCCCAGTCTGCCTCTCTCAGTCATGACCTACCCGGGCCATCTTCTGCTACAAGCGGAGTGGGTCCATCCACAAGTTATGATCTAGCCTCTACCCATAACCCTGAGCCACCTGCAAGTCAAGACCCTGATCAACCAGGCCCCTCTGGTGTCACTCTTTCAGGAAGCCTGCAGATCAAGCAAGAGCATGACAGTGCCCATGGCAGGAGAAAGTTGGAAGATAGTGCAGAAAGCAGTGGCAGTGTAGAGATTGTTGGATATCAAAAGCCATTCCATCTGCGCACTCCCATTGCTTTCATAACCATATCTGATGATTTATCGGATGGTAAACGGGAGAAAGAGACAAAAGGAAGGCTTAGTAGGAATAAAGACAAGACTGCACCTAAAAGAAACCACGTAGAAGAAAAAGCTGGTGGAAAGAGGAAACAGAAGACAAAACATACCAGAAGTTTGCATTCTTCAAACAGAGCTGGTAACTGGTCTACAGATTCAGATGACAATTACTACAGCAGATCCAGACGTGATGGATACAACAGGAGAGGCAGAGATGCTGCTGATGACATAGACGGTCCTTGCACATCGCGCTATGATTCTCTGCACAGATCTTCCTCTAATCACAAGCCTTCCCACAGTCCAAATGAACTATTCCGTAAAGTAAGAGAAGGGGGAAGCAAATGGAGTCTCTACTATGAGACCAGACATGATAACTATTCTAGCTCTAGGAACCGACGGTCAAGGTCTCGGTCAAGGTCTCGATCAACGTACTCCAGAAGATATGGAGAAGACAGCAGATCACGGGACTGTTCAAGAGACCTCCCGAGACCTTTGAGGGATGAACGAAACTGGCAACGAAGCAGAAGCAGAAGTAGATCGAGAGAGAGGTCAAGGAACCCATCGAGATACTACAGAGAGGAAGATAACATGAGAAGCAGGAGTAGGAGTAGGGGGCCCTCTGTGGACTTCTTCAGTGATGAAAGCAAGTTAAGTTCACGGAATGGCAGTCGTAACGGCAGTACTTCTAGCACCTTTAGCAGACAATCACATCAAGATCGTCATGCTCTACATAGTTCAAAGAAAGACATTTCTAGCTCAAGTCATGTGAGCGCATCCAAAGCATCAAGATCGCCTGTGCTCAAGCGTATGCTAGAGGATGCTAATGATCCTCCAAACAAGGAAGGAGACTCGCACGCAAGCAAAAGGCACAAGCACAAACATAAGCATCACAAGAAGAAAAGCTCCAGACATAAGCACAAGAAAAGTCGAGACAAGGATTCTAAAAGTAAAAAGAAAGACAAACACGTTAGGGACCATGGTGGTAGCCACGACAAGAAGCCTCAGGATGACAAGGAGAAAGCGATTGGTGAAAGCATATCGGACAGTACTGTGGAAGATGTGGACAGGCCAAACGAGGGCGCTACACATAGCAGGATGGGGACTACACCCACTCCCAGTGGTCATGTTGAGAATCATAATATAACCTTGCAGGATTTGTTAAACATGGATGAGAGTATGACCTTTGACCCAGCCCCGCCAGCAGGGCATTCAGATAAAGGATCTGGATCCATGCTATGATCACAACTCCCATTCGATGCACGGCAACCATGGTGACAAAGAATGAGGAAGTATAGAGAAAAATTATAATACATGTAGGTAGACTCTCACCAAAGAGGATAGTAGGTTGAATCTTGAAAGAAAAGAGATATTTAGATAGTTAATGATAGGTTAATAAACTTGCATATGATTTCTGTTTAGGTTAGAGGTCATCTTCTTTGTATTGTGATAGGAATAGGCCTTTGTTCAGATTAATTAATACATGCCTTGCAATGCTTCACTCAGCTTCTCACCTAGACCAAGAAGTCATTTAGGACAAGAGGGGTTGGGGGGGGGGGCGGTGTGTCTATGAATATTTGAACCCATAACTTGTCCTCTTTAGGGCCATTCAATAGTTGACCAACTCTTTGCATATGACCTTCATCATACAGGTGTGACACAGAAACTCGCAAGTTATCCTTTTTGACCAACTAGACATCATTGCATTTGCTTCCTACCCTGCCAGATAAAGTAAAAATTGGTATTTGATCATGTAATACTTTTTTTCAGGGGAACAGACTGATGTATAGGGTTAGGGTTAGGGTTTCCATACATACATTTTAAAGCTTTTTCGCTTGTAAATCTTTTAATTTGTCAATACCTTATAATTTATCAATTATAATAATAATAATTTTAATGGTGGCTTCTTATATAGCACACAAGTCCTTCACGTTGTGACACTCCTAGCGGCACCCCGATTATACATATTAGTGTGGAAAAATGCCAGATGAAATTTAGCTATTCATATTACGAAATGTTTTTTTTGTATGACAAAATGTAGTACTTTGCTCTTGTATTTCAAATTGATTTTAGGTAGAGAATTTGTGTGTATTTTCGTTATAAAGCTAGAATGTTAGTTGTTACACATCAAACTGGTCTAGTTGCATTACAATTTTCGTTTTGTATTGCAGACCATAGCATTTGTACTGATACTGGTAGTGAAGGTGAAAAAAGGACAGATTGACAAGAAGATGTTCTTGATTTCATAGTTAAAGACCCTGTTGAAATAGATGATTTGTATATCAACGGAAAGCTTTTATGCCATAGATTACAATAATATCAATTATATTTTAGTGTCTGTCAGAGGAGTAACAATTCTCTGAAAACCCGAAATCTAAATCTTTGAAAGTCGGAAGTTGTCGACCTACATGTAAAGACTAGCTATCGACTTGATGACATCAAATTATGTGGAGTAGGCATATTCTCAATGACTTTACCATTAATTAAGTATTGCTCATCGCCTCAGCTATATGGGCGAGCCGATTGGTCCCACATGTTATGTCGTCATGGTAATTGCAGCAAATTTGTCCCCTATTGACTTGTAACCTTGAAGGGTGCGGAAAACAAGTATTTAAATGCTTTTGTGCAATACTGAAATGGAAAATATTTGTTATTCCTTTATATTTGTATTCTGCGTTCATCCAGCTTTCCATTAATATCAAGTTGCATTTTCATGTGATAGGGTCTTTACATGTAAGTTTAATCATTAACTTTTATAAAATTAGAATAGGGATCCCCTGCAATTAGTTGTTTGGTATTTATCTTTTCAAGAAATCTCTTACTGGGGCAAACAATATTTGCATACTGTGTCCTGTCTTAGAAACTGCTTGCAGGAGTTTCTTAGTTTAACTCCTCATTCCCTAGGGATCGTAACCCCGGACTGCTACATCATCTGGCCAATATTTTTTGTGTAAAGGTATTTTCACTGATCAAGGAGAGTTCAAGGACGAATTCGCGAGATGTTACATCCATATGAGGCCACAACCACAGCCGATTGAATACTTTTCAATGATTATCAATTTTATCATCATATTTGTGTTGAAAATGAACTCACTACCGAGTATCATAATCGTAATATAAGAATTATTTCGGTAGAAATAAATGAAAAAAGTGCCACATTATGTTCATTGTGGTCTCAAACTGCACGGCATGACCCGGCGGCATGCAACAGGCTTACAGAAGTGATTTCGACATGTGACATTCATACTTGCTGGACAAAATTTGCATGTTAAATTTTTGATCAATGAGTGTTTCAATAAGTTCCTGAAAATTACCCCCCCCCCCCACTCCCCCATGAAAATGAATAAATGCTTATACAGAATTTGGTACATATACACTCACTGTGTGACATCAACTGGCAGTCCTCTGCTTGTTCAATTAGTCAGGTTATTAAAGAATCTGGGCTTCAGAGTAAAATACCTTTTAGAGAACAAGGCACAATTTGTTCCCAAAGAATTTTTTTTTTTTTTAAATTTTTTTTATAGACCAGGTGAGGTACTACATTTATATCAAATCAGTTAGATTTGTGGATGGTGGGGGTTGGATTAGGGATAAATGGTCTTGACTGGAACATAATCAACTACTGTTGCCTTACATAATATATACAAATATGTAGCTCCTACAAAATGCACAGAGCAGTCGATAGCCTTAACCAAAGCTGAATTTTTACTCTACATGCCGAGAAGAAAAACGCCTCTGCAAGAGAAAGGGAAAAAAAAATTCCTGACCTTTGACCTTCCACTTTCCTCTTTCCTCAAGGCCATTAGGTCATCCTTCATTTCTATACCTCACAAATTTTTGTCCAAGGTTGATCTGACATAGCTAAGGCTGAAGTATATCCAACAGTTGTGATGACATAATTGCAGCTACATGCATCTATAGTTACTCTACAAAATTTAAATAGTTTGTCATGACCCATATGGCCTGGAAGAAGAAAAAGAATCAAATTATCAGATGATATGAAGAGAAAATGTATAATTCTTATCTAGGCAGGAAACCGCTTAAACTAGAAAAGAAATGTTTATAATAACATGCAGAGCGATATTGATAATGGTATCTTGCCAAGTATTGTTTATAGCACTTCTAACGTATCTCAATAAGTTATATTGTATTCTATTATGTCGGGCAACAAGATTCACATCTGATAGGATCAATTTATTATTCATAGGTGTCGTTTAAAATAGAATTTAAGTCCAAAAAAGTGAAGGGAATCACAATTGTGTGGGTGCTGACAATGATATACATTAGAATTCCATCAAAATTTCCTCTCTAGTACTGAAGATATCTATGAATGTATTGTTATTCCTAATGCACTAAGAATAGAATTATTGTTAATGTATCAAAATAAACATTAGTTTTCTCTGTTGAGCAGTGATCATTTTGCATAAGATTTCACCCAAAAGGTTTAAATTAAATATATTTTCTTAACATTATTTTTAGCGCTGAATGAAGATCATCAATTTAATACTAACAGGCTACTCTGTGAACATTATTGAGAGTAGTTTGGGTCCAGTGTACACACAAAATATCGTCGCTGTTTTCACGAAGTGACGGTAGTGAAAGAAAAATGCATTCACTTTGCGTGATGATTTTCCTCACTACCGTCACTTCGTGAAAACAAGGACGATATAAAGAAAGGGCTCGTTATGAGTCGTTAAGGTATTGTGCGGTAAACCGCCGATGTTTTTTAAAGTGTAAATGAAAGGCAACTGTGCGCAACAAAGGTCATACTCGTCTTCACTTAGCTTTGTGTTATAAGATATAGAAAAAGCGTTATACGCCTTTCCATGAAATCTATAGATGATTTTTCAGCAAACTTGTGTTTTTCAAGAGCAAAATCTTTCCATCCATATATAATTTGTCCGTAATTATCAGTTGTCGTGAATTTTAGTAGAGTGACTACTTTAAGAGTTTAATTATATCTAATTATCTTTCTCGGTATATATTTTGTAAGAAGAACCATGGTATTTTAAGTCGTATGAACATATAGAGGAGTAATGGACAAGTGGAGTACAGTGTAACACTTAAAAGACACTACTGTATTTCAAAAGTATATAGTTGTGTAAAGGAAGGTGAAAACAACATTTTAGATAAGATGACTTGTTTTGAATATTCACTTATTTAATTTCATAGTAATAGTACTTTTAATTTTTTTAGAAAAAAAATAAAAGTGAAAAGTATATGTTGTGGTCTTCTAGGTCAAGCTCTAGAACGTGAGGTGCATGTAGATGAAATGCTCTCTAATTGTTAAATGGAAAACGAAATTGTTGATTTGGATGTAAACCACCTTTATTGGTCATAGAGCACTATTATAGGTAGGTCAAAGGTCAAAGTGATCTGAACTTTCTGAAGGTGTGTCAAAGGTCAAAATCATATCAACTGAACAAGGAGTTGGACTGATATTTTGTGACTCCTGATGAAAAGAAATTGTTGATACAGAATGAAATTGTAAATTTAGATATGGACTGCCCGTAATGGTCGTAGAGCGCTCTTGTAGGTAGGTCGAAGGTCAAAGGTCTAAGAAATGTGTAGATATGTCAAAGGTCAAAAGTATTTGTACTGAATTGAGTTGGTGTGATAATAAGTGACTTCATGAAGAAAATGTCTGTTTGCATGATACCCTGTGTGAGTGAGTATGATGAATCGCTGAAATGATTCAGGGAAGTGAATTTGTATTAAAGAAAAAAATATGAAAATTAAAGATTGTATATGAAAGCTGACTTAAAAATTGTACATGAATCATTGATTTCTAATATGCTATGGTATGAATATTTATACAGTAATTCACTGGTAACTCACTTGATTGACAATTTTTTTTTTTTTTTCAATCGTTTAACAATGTTAAATCTGAGATACACGGCCCTACGAGTTATCAGTGTCTGTGATATGGTGTAATATAGAAACCCTAAAAAAAATTGGCTTCAAAATGATCAAGAAGTGCCTCAAAAAAGTAAAAATCTCTGAGTGACCGGTTTTACCATACTCGTTTTCCCCAATAGACTGTAGTGTTGTGAAAACCGTCAGGCAAACAGTTTTCAAAATTTGTAATTTCAATCATAAATATCTTGATAATCAGACAGGCGATCGGCTTGTAAAAGTCATGGGGTTCCTGACTGACCTAAAGGTTTATAATTATAATTGCAGCATGAGCTAAATCCAGAATTTTGTTTCAGAATCTGAGACAAAGTTACCGGATCCCTTTAAGTCCACCCACACTACATTATCTTAATGACCGATGATCTGATTGGTCATATGATTGATAAAATCTCAAATTCAAGGGATTTCAAAACAGTCTTGGTGGAGGAAAAGCTAAATTGGCTCAGAATCGCAGTGATGTCAGACCAATAGTGAGATTGTCTATGATTTGTTGCCGATTCAGCTTTTATTTTGACCAGAAGGCGTAAACGCTCTCAGATTCCAGTTGGTAATATTCTTACAATTTTCAGGTACCGGTGCTAGAGAGAGACAGAAAGAGAGAGAGAGAGAGATAGAGAGAGAAAGACAGAGAGAGAAAGACAGAGAAAGAGACAGAAAGAGAGATGGACAGACAAAGAGAGTGAAAGACAGAGACAGAGAGAGACAGAGAGAGAAAGACAGAGAAAGAGACAGAAAGAGAGATGGACAGACAAAGAGAGTGAAAGACAGAGACATGGAGAGAGACAGAGAGACAGAGAGAGAAAGACAGAGAAAGAGACAGAAAGAGAGATGGACAGACAAAGAGAGTGAAAGACAGAGACATGGAGAGAGACAGAGAGACAGAGAGAGAAAGACAGAGAAAGAGACAGAAAGAGAGATGGACAGACAAAGAGAGTGAAAGACAGAGACATGGAGAGAGACAGAGAGAGAAAGACAGAGAAAGAGACAGAAAGAGAGATGGACAGACAAAGAGAGTGAAAGACAGAGACATGGAGAGAGAGAGAGATAGAGAGAGAAAGACAGAGAAAGAGACAGAAAGAGAGATGGACAGACAAAGAGAGTGAAAGACAGAGACATGGAGAGAGACAGAGAGAGAAAGACAGAGAAAGAGACAGAAAGAGAGATGGACAGACAAAGAGAGTGAAAGACAGAGACATGGAGAGAGACAGAGAGAGAGAGAGAAAGACAGAGAAAGAGACAGAAAGAGAGATGGACAGACAAAGAGAGTGAAAGACAGAGACAGAGAGAGAGAGAGAGAGAAGGCAAGAGGTTAAACCGGACCCCCTAATACATGCATAATATGAACTACAAGTAGTGAATGGTCATCGGACCAGTTCAAAGTTATCGCGTGGTAAAAATTACCCCAGATATCCACAGTTCTTAAAACCTTAGAGAGGCCTCATTCAAAATAATTGCTCCCAGCGTGATGCAGGTGCTTTATAATTATTGCTTTTGTTTCCCCTTTTATTTGAAAAGAATACTTCCACCGTTACTCATAGAATGCGATGCTGATGTATTAACGAGGAAGCTTCTAGTACATGTATCGTTTTGGTGAGTTTCACATTCTGGTACACTAATGGCCTTTTTCTGCTCATGTGCAGACTATCTCTATAAACTGGCTTTTAAATAAATATCGAGTAGTATCTGAAACACTCATTCTTGTTACAGACAGAGGCAACAGTGACTTAAGATGTACACCAACACATGTCCTCATATCTTCTAGAATAAATACACCCCTTAAAGGGAATGGTATAAATACTATATGCTCTTATGTTAAAAGAAATTAGATAAATCATTTTGTTTGTATATATGGTGTAGTATAAGCTACGACCACTTCCTCTTTCTTTTTCTCTCTCTCTCTGTAATGCTGTCTGTCTCCGTCTCCCTCATTCTGTCTGCATTTCTCTCTCTCTTCCTCTCTTTTACCCACTCTCTCTCCCTCTCCCTCTCCCCCTAATGCATTATGTCCGTCTCTCTCTCTCTCTCTTTTTTCCTCTTCCACACACTCATCTCTCCTCTCTCTCCTCCATTTCCCTTTAACACCTCAGTCACACCGACAAACCGACTCCACATTGACTTCAACCGATTTCTTGGGTATTTACAGCGGTACAATTGTGTGTTCAGTCCGTTGTCAATCTTGTATCAGTGTTGTTAGTGTCACTGGGTTATAACCAATTATTTTGCTTACTGGTATTCATTTACATTAAATTCATCCTCTTTCAATGAACTTTTAATATCTTACAAACACTACGTCAAAACAAAGCACAAAAGGCATACAAAATGAAAATGGAAGAATAAAATCACCTTTTCACATAACAATTTACATTTTAATGAAACTTTTAAGACTGTTCCAGACAGCCTCGCTCATAATCATACAAACTTCACATATGCTGTACTATCCATAACATGCCCAAACTAAACTTTATATCAAATATGAGGGTGCATGAAGAGGAAACATGATGCCTCAGTTGCTAATTTTTTTTTTTTTAAAGATCTTGAAACTGGACGTTTTAAACTGGACGTTCCAGTTCAGAACCAAGTCTTATGCTTTCTTTCTTAATACCAGTCACATAAAATAAGACATTGCTCTATGGTTGTTTCTAAAAATGAGAAAAGTTTGTTCAATAGTACTGATGGATCATGACCGGTCTCAGAAATATGGTCTTAATCCACAAGAGCAAAATACTCAAAATTCCAAAAAGCTGTTAAATCATTTTTTATTCTTCAGTGAAGTAATATCAGCAGGAGTTGCAATTTTCTCAAAAGCCTAGAACTTGTATACCTAACTCTTTTCAAATTTGAGCTGCAAAGTGGACTCCTTATTGACTTCTTAGATATATATTCAAAATATTTGTTTACTTTTCATGGGATCTAAGAACTAAGATTCCTGTTTTTGAATAATTGTGACATATGAAATAAATAATAATGAATTGAATAATCACAAACAATCCTAAACAAGTTCCTTTCTGGCAATTTTACTGACTCATTGTAACTGTCCCTACATAAAATTGTCCTATCAAACTTTATGCTTTTTTAAAGTCTGATAATTTCACTAGGTGATATATTATACAAATATACAATGTGTGAATAGTTTTAGCTTGTTCCGAAAATGAGTCATTTTATATTTGTTTTATATCCCTCACCATCTGTTCATTCCTTGTACACTTCTGTAACATGTACCGTATACTCACATTCAGAAAATAAATAAAAGAAAATTGCACGGCTCAAATAAAACATTGAAGGATGGATTATGTTTAGCTGGCCCACGCCGCCTATACAGGTACTGTATCAGTGTAGTGCAGTTATCGCACAGAATAAATTTCATGGCTTGAGCGCCATGACACCACACGAGTTGGCCGTGCGCAGGCATTTGATATGGGGGGGGGGGGACGCGCGCGCATAGGGAAAAAAGGGACTATGCGTGACGTCAGCAATAAAAAATGAACTATTCCGATGTAGTCAGCAGGAAACGTCTTTTATAGCAAAACTATTCTTTTTCTTGTTGTGTACACTTCTAATGAAACAATCTTACGATAAGGTATATTATACATCGTATCCGATTAATGTAAGAGTTGTCGTCCAATGACTGTGTAAGTCAGTGCACTATGGATCACATGGTACATGCTTCAGAAAACCCTTCCCGGCACAGCACTAATGTGGTTGGCAAGACATTAATCAACATTTGCTACTCTCCACCCAGGAGTAGTAAAAGGGCAACCAGAAGGTAAGAATATTCTTTGGATGCTTGAGCACCATACCATGAAGTTCAGCCAATTCTGGGGTGATAGAATAATACTTTGTATTTAGTCAAGTCCTTGGTATTTTGTTCCATATGTTACCAACATTGCAATTTGTAGTATAATACAAATTTTGATCAAGCTGATAGCCTTACTAGAGCTCAGGGTCCTGTTTCATAAAACTTGTTATCAATAACAAATGCTACATTTCTATGACAAATTTGCTCTCAGCCAATCAAATGCCACGATTTCAGTAGCTTGTAACAGTTATTGTAGTAGGTCGGGGCAGAGGATGCTCACGGATTGTACAAAAATCGTGCAATTACAGTGCAGAGGTTGCGCAGAAAAGGCGCAGTGACCGTGCAGCTGCCGTGCCGTTTTTGAGCGGTTTTTAGCTTTCATGTTCACAAAAAAATTGTGCATTTACTGTACGATCAGTGCAATGCCACCTACGACATGTTAACGGGCTACGGGATTACCATTTTTCAAATTTGTATAACTTCCCACGAAACAAAATCGTAGAGGCCGCGGAACCCGTGAATCTGTATAAAGTATTACGCCCGCCTCCTGCCTCCACATGGAGGCCGCACGGAAAAGGTGATACGGGCAGGATACGGGCTCCGTAGACTAATCGCAGGCCAAATGTAATCCAGGCATAAGTCACGTGGCCAAATACCTAGGGCTTGCACATCTATGTACAGTAGACTAGCTTTGTATAGCAGCAGCAGCATCATATCAATGCATCTATTATCAATAGCAATATTTCGGAAACGTTAGTGGTGACTATATTCATTCTAGATATTATAAACATACAAAATAGAGTCTCTATATACATCCATGACTGCGCCGGCAATATGTCACGTAAGAACGTCTTGAGGAACGTAATACGTCTCATTGTCAACCCCCATCTTGATCAGCTTTGGGGCGTAGAAATCCATCTCGTATTCTGATCGATCGGCAGGTCCAACTACCTGAAAAGCGAATAAACAAACAAACAAACAAGAATGATAAAATAAATAATGACAAGAAGACTTATTAATATGCGGATTTATACGTTGCAGATATGCTTACTGAGCTTCATTTTTTTTTAAACAAAACCTTTGAGTTAGGAAAATTTTTTCACTAACTTAATACATAAGAGTTTGACACTTGTACATAACTTTAAACAAATACTTTTCAAGCGTCAAATTTGAGATAAATTTGGGGATTTTTTTTTTTTTTTAAATTTTTTTAAGGGGGGGGGGGGGTTCAGTTGTATTGGCTTTAAATAACTTATGTGGGAACAGCCTTTACATTTTATCTGTCTCTGTTTTAGGAGGAAAAGCAAATCTGCTTTTAAGCTAAACTTTGAGTAAAACATCAACAATCCATGGGTGTAGTTTTCTGTCCGTGTTATGGAAGTGGTTCACTGTTTTCTCTAAACCAATAATGAGAGCAAAATACTGAAAGCTGTAATAGAGTACCTGTGTTGCAATCAGTATGACATCCACAAAATGGCCAACGAACAGTAGCCCCATGGTGCAGAACTTGAGTAGCCCTAGAGCTGGGTAGCCCAGATACATTCTATCTACGCCAAACATACCCAAGAAGATGGATAGAAGGAGAGTTGTCCGGTAGGAGTAGCCCTTCCTGGATAAACGAACGTGAACATTTCAAGGAAAGGTTAAAGAATTAAAGCCTAATAGTTTTGCAGACTTTGAAGTATCACTTATCACCAAAAATACAAGAGGAAGTCCATCCTGATATTTAGTTGGTTTTAATAGAAGCCGACAAATGAGAGGAGCAGGTCAGTGAAAATTTGAGCAACTTCTGATTAAGAATAAGAAAGTTATGAATTTTAAAAGTTACGATCAATCAAACACAAATTGGCAACACTGTGAAGTACCATGCGAGGTCCTCTCCAATTTGCTCTGTACATAAAATGTGATAAACTTTTGTTTTCTTTGGTATTGATGATGGAATAGTTGTTTTTTCCTATACAGGGGTTGTATAGAAACATATTTGCAATAATTATATTTAGGGTGCATGCATGCTTGAAAATTTTCTTGAGGGAAAATAATAATTTCTGAATTTTTTTGTACAGAGCAAATGGGAGGGGGGGGGGGGTCGCAAAATATGTCACAGAGTTGCCAATTTGTGGTTGACTGATCACAAAACTTCAACAATTCATCATTTCTAAATTTGTAATCAGAATTCTCTCAAACTTTCACCAACCGGATCCCCTCATTTTTCTGCTTCTATATTAAAAGCAACTAAATATCAGGATGGAATTCCCCTTTAACAACCTTGGAATGACTAATTAAAGTTTGTAATTTAGTCAGGAAATGCAGCAACCTGAAAGGATGAAGCTCTAAAATTTGTTATGAAATAAATGGTTTGAAATTCTCATTAAATCCATTCGAACTTGTGTTCCTTGAGCATTTAATTTCAAGTGGATCTGGCGCCTTACAAATCTCATATATACTATCATTACTATCAAATTTAACCATAGCTATGATCATCCTGTTTTATGCATAACGTATTATGGAAATATGAAATTATGGTGTTACTGAGCACAGAAAGTAAATTCCTTCTATGATCACTATCAAGATTTGATGATTTTGTTATCAAAAAGATACCAAAGAATCAAGGCTAACAAGTTAAGACTTACAGGGGGGGGGGGGGGGGGGGGGCGTTTCACAAAACTTGTCATCAGTGACAAATGACAGATTTTGTTATAAGCTACTGAAATTCTTGCTTCTGATTGGTTATCAGCAGATTTTTTACTGATTTTTGTCATTTGTGATTGAAAAAAGGCTTTGTGAAACGGGTCCCAGAACTTACAGGTCAAGGCCCTCTGGTTGCCTGTATGATAACATACACGCTTGGTAACCAAATGAAAGTTCAAATGCAATTTATATGCACTTCTCAAGACAGGTTTAAACCTAAATATATTCAATAGATTTGTCCTTGTAATAATTTATGGTGACCCTGTCATATGATTCAAACAACATTTGATCAAAAACCATGTACAACCTATAAGATATAAGATTGAGAATTAAGGCATAACTTGGTCATGGTACGTGTTCCAATTGTCTATCCAGGGAGATGCGATTTGGTCTAGCGGCACGTTCACTTGATCAGCTCTCTGTCTTTGCCTACAAACAGGCTCAGGCGACCCTGGTTCAAAACTGAGTCACGTCTTTCAGATGGTGATGTTAAAGGTCGGTCCCCAGACATAAATAATCATATCTGATTGATACACACATGTTAAAACCCAATTACACACACACACACACACACACACATAACTTACGTGTTTCTACAAGGAACTTGTTTTTGGTATCCTGGAGTGGTGCCGTTGTAAGTGATGCCATCACACGTTATATCAGGAGCCGGGTAACAGTCAACTATATGTAGAAAATCAACAAGAAAGACAAATTCTGCATGAATTTTTCATAATACATTCATAATGTTCATGAAAAGCCTTAACTATATTTCGCATTCAAACATACACACTGCAAGGGCAAGACACCAATTTTCTTTTCAGAAACACTAGGGCACACTATGCATGAAAGGAAAACATTTCCTTTTGAAATCAAATTCATTGAATTTAAAATGTAAAGTTTCCGTAACAGATATTAAATCTGCAGGCAATTTGAAGTATTTTAGGTTGAATTAGGTGCCCATGTCTTCTAAACTCAATAAACATATCACACCTTTATGTCTTTAAAAAAAAGTAACCAGGGACCCGTTTCTCGAAATCGTCATTAGTCTAACTTCTTGGACATCACGTTGAAACGTGTGTTATAAGATTAACACGCGTATATATGGGATGTCTACGAACTTGGACTTATGCAGGTTTCGAGAAACTGGCCCCAGATACTAAATAAGTATGAGTCATTGTGTTCATACAGAGTCATCTCTAGCTTGGATTATGATAGGTAACAATGAAAGCTGGCTAGCATTTTAGAAGTTGGTTGAAACCATGAATGTTTTCTCACCGTTAACACTGCCATCCGTACAGCCGATGGCTGCCTGAGTAGTGGGGTCAATGTCAGGGTCACTGCACTGATATCTGATAGTGTGTGGAGGTCAAGGGTCATTTAGAGGTAAAGACCAGTATTGGAAATGCCCCAATTTCAAAAAATGAAATGGAAGCTCTTATTACCAATCATGTGAAAGAATATGTTTTGACTAATACATGATGATAACAAATTTGCAGAGAAACCGCCTACTAATTGATATATTCGGTAAATTAGTTTATTTATTGGTCTGTGAGAGATAAACGCATGTGTCGCGCACGTGTGCGTATAGTCCCATATACATCTTTCTGTGTACAGTGCTTGTAACTTTACCAAGACTGGGCCAAATTTCTTATCATTTAGATGATTACAGAACCTTGCAGTACACATCAATACTTATATATGCTAGATGATCAACCTTTTCTGATCGTTTCCACAACGTTTCTTTCACAATGCAATCGCATGACCATAACTGGTCTTTAGCTTTAAGGTATATTTTTTGGGTACTAAATAATATCTGAAGAAATTTAGATGATTACAGGGGAGTGTTTCATAAAGACTAAGATCAACTTTTAGTTGGACTAAACTATGGCAGGCCGCTCATGCCACTGTATGCTCTCATCATTATGATCTTTAGATAATATACTTTTCCTTCAATAATGAATTATCAACAAATGTAAATTATGTAGATTTGTGACCATGATTTGTACGTCCCTTCAGAGACCGATGCCAGTACATGGTGAGTGCAAACAGTGGCATGAACGGCCCCCCATAGTTATGTCTATCTTAAAGTCGATCTTAGTCTTTGTGAAACACCCTACAGATCTGAATTAAAATACCGCTGCTGCTGTTACACCTAACACTATTGCAGGTAAAATCGTCTTTTGAAGTTTCTTTTTCTCCTCTCCCTCCCTCTCTTTTTGTCTCTTTTTTCTATTTGACTAACTCCACAGGCGGTCCCTTCTTTTCTAGTAAGTCCTATCATTGATATAAACGACTGAAAAAACATTCTCAGAACCCCAGTCATACAAATAGTGCAATCTTAGGATTACAAGCAAATTACATACCTAAAATTACCTAGCCAACCAATTTGAATAACTAAGAACATGATGATGATGATAATATTGTCTATTTTCCCAGGGTAGACAAAGCATATAGTTATACCCTTCTCCAAAAGGGCCCTCTAATCATAAATCCCATTCCACCAACAATTAGCGGTAGCCCAAATACCATGGTAAGATGCTGTTTGATCTCACCATTATGATCTTTAGATAATATTTTTTCCTTTGATAATGAATTATCAAAAATTGTTAATTCTGTAGATTTGTGACCATGATTTGTAAGTCCCTTGAGATACCAATACCAGTAAATGGTGAGAGCAAACAGTGGCATGAACGGCCTGCCATAGTTAAGTCCAACCTAAAGTCGATCTTAGTCTTTGTGAAACGCTCCCCAGGTAACCATGCACCTATAAAAGAAATGTATATTACTTATCACATGATATCTTAGAGCATATAAGAATAAAAGAAAAGGGAAGGTATGTAAGAAGGCAGAGAGAGAGAAGAAGAAGAAGGAGAAGGAGAAGGAGAAGAAGAAGAAGAACAACAACAACAACAACAACAACAACAACAACAACAACAACAACAAGAAGAACAAGAAGAAGAAGTATTAAAAAGTATATACATCATGATCATGTATATTGTATTAAATGTATACAAAAACAGGACCCTATGATTGTCAATTATATGTTGTTTCTATGTTCATATCGTCCTTGTTTTCACGAAGTGACGGTAGTGAGGAAAATCGTCACGCAAAGTGAATGCAATTTTTTTTCACTACCGTCACTTCGTGAAAACAGCGACGATATGTTGAAGCAAGATTGTTCATGTAAATATAAACAATTATCCTATATGGACACAATAAAGAAATGAAATGAAATGAAATGAAATATCAGTGTTTTCACTCCTTTGGAAGTAAGGGTGATAATAAAGGATACTGTCCGAGTAGAAGCTCAGAGCAAGTGAATTCAACATCTTCCAGACATGCCATGTCCAACAGCACACCAATGAAGATACTCAGGCATATCCACAGCTTCCGTTCGCTCAGTTGCCTCACCAGAGTTTGCAAGTACCCCATCCCTTCTTCAGTGCATGAGCTTTGCTCAACAGGAGAAGTCTTTCCAAGAGTTTGAATCTTTGAGTGGCAGATTTCTTGTCGTTGTTCTATAATGATGGTACACAAAGTGCTCTGAAAATTAAAAGAAAAGACAAAGGTGCATAATCTATTGCTCTGTATCAGTACACATTTAGAATAAATGCTCTGAAAATAATATTAAAGACAAATTAGGGGGCTTGATCTACAGCTATAATGTGATACAGGGAATAATTTTCCTGGTATCGCATCGCAATTTGCTATGCATTTTTGCATGACTGCTATACAAAATATCTTTTGTGTAGCAGTTTTCTTCCATAGAAATGTACAGAATTTCATTTGAAATATTTATCCATCGGCTGAAATTGCTAATAAAAAAATTTGAGGAAAATTATTCCCTGTGATAACAAGGGTGACAGACACAACATTTTTGTTCAAAGTCAATGGGGGGGGGGGGGGGAAGACATGTCTGCACATCTAACATTTTACTTGAAATTTTCAATGATTTTTCTTTAAAGTGAAAGATAGCATTTTAAATAAATATATATATTTGTTTTTTCTTCTTCTTCTTCTTCCAGTGCAAGAACAGTCCTCTGAACGAGCGTGCCATGCTGCATTGTGTGAGCCTGCAAAAAAGAGGTCCCAAACGGTTTTAGAATTGAGTAGTAAAAAGTGTTCATTGCCAAGGGGGAAATAAACATGCATTAATGATCACTGTAGAACTAGACAGATATTTTGTGATGGTTGATTGTTTTGTTTTGTCAGAATCGTGCAAAACACGACTACACGTAAGTATGCACGGTCATGGGCACTCTAGTCTAGCCATACTTTTACACACCGTTTCAACCTATTTTTAATCACAGCACCCTTTTATAATATTAGTTTCAGTAAGAACAAAAATTGAATCTGTTGAATTGAACAGACTTGAGTTTAGTTTCTGCATTTTTCTAATAGACTAGATCTAGATTAAGCTTTGCATTTTACTTTCTTTTTCAAAAGGTTTTGGAACAGTTGAACTTGAAAGAGTATGGATTAATCAGTATCAAAGTCCAGAGGCGAAGCGCAACTTCATTTCGGCCTCGGCAGTGAGAAATTACATTTACTTGTCAATTATAAACAAAACAAAAAGAGCCCCACACGCCGATAAACATGTGGGACTACACAAATTTATAGCGACATAAATTCAAGCTGGTTTTAAGATCATTACTTTGTGATAAACTGACTAACAATGCTACATAGTGGGGCACTAATATAGTAAATTGAATATTGCCTTAAAAAACGCATATTTGATTCATAAACTAGACGAGAATCTTACCAGAAATTTATCGGGGTTTCGGCCCTGCTAGCTGCTCCTGATTCGGTTATTATGACATGACGTCACCGCACGCATCCATAATCTGCACCCCACCCCCCCCCCCCCCCCCCATTCTCTCTCTCTCTCTCTCTCTCTCTCTCTCTCTCTCTCTCTCTCTCTCTCTCACTCTCTTTCTCCTCTCTCTCTCTCTCTCTCTCTCTCTCTCTCTCTCTCTCTCTCTCTCTCTTTTTCTCTCTCTCTCTCACCCTCTCACTCAATTTACCCCCTCTTCCCCAATACCTCCCCATAATAAAGGCCCATGATATAATATCAGACTCTCAACATCATAATGACCAATTAGACCCTACTAAAAACAAGAGAAAAATAGAGACATAATCAGCGAATTCAGAGGAGTATCAAGGAATAAATTTTACAAAGTGTTTGAAATCTCCCGGAAGGAACGGACTAAATAAATAAGATCTGGTTATTTGTGTCAGTCGATCAGTAGACTTCAACAATGATCACGATCTGTAAACAAATAAGATAAAAGAAGATACCTCGTTAATTAAGATCAAACTATAACATAATCCTTGTACTATAAAGGCTATTATATTAATAACCAAGAGTCACTGGAAATCGTAAAGATGAAAGACGAAATAAATCCGATAGATTTAGCCCTATGGATAAAGATATGAATAGACAAATTCGTTCAAAAACTAAAAGTAACTTTTATTATGGTATCTGGTATCAAAATAATATTCGATCAGTTGATGATTTATTGAATCCACCTTTTCCTGGTTATAAATTGTTTGAGGAATTAATCTTGGATTTTGATATTCCTCAATCGGACAGACGAAAGTATAATTTCTTGCTGAAAAATATACCCAATGAGTGGCTTGAAAACCCAAATGGTCAGGATAATGATGTTTTTGACACCTGTTGATGAGTACAAGAAAAATACCCAGTTATGTATACAAAGTACTTTGTAACCAGTGTTCTCCTCAAAATCGATATGATTATTGGCATGATAAACTCACAATACCACAAGATACAAGCTGGGACAAGATTCATGTTAATAATTTTCGTTGCACCATTGATACTCGTTTACGTTCGCTATCGCTTTGAATGCATTTTTGTATAAACTCAAGAGGAAGGACTCCCCTAATTGTATTTTTTTTAACAAAGAAGAAGAGACAACAGTTCACATATTTTGTGAATATGAGAAGGTAACACCACTTTGGAATTAATTATTAACCTTAATTCACCTCAAAGTTGATCCAAGGTTTGATTTAACCAATTCTGAAAAGCTTTTTGGTACCCCTTCTGACAAATTCTTGTCATATTTATTCCTGCTCTTAAAATATTTGATATACACCTGTAAATTCAAGAGTAGTTTACCAACTAAGATATTTTGTCAAGACACATAAAGAAACTGAGTATTTCCTTGCAAAAAGGAGAAACAAACTTTCCATCCATTTAAAAAAAATGGAAATTCGATGTTTAACTTTCATGTAGAATGTAATGTACATATAAGTTGTATGTTTATAGAATGTACATTGGATCTTTTTTAATCTTTTTTTGAACTTTGAAGTTTTGATGTAGATTCATAACCGTTTCTGATTATTCGTTGCCATCTCTTGCTCAAGGAATGCGCCGCAGGGGATTTGGGGAGCGATCCCTTTTTGCGGAAGTCTGCTCGTGGTCACCTGGTCGGGTTTTTTTTTTAATGTGTGTTATCGGGTTGTTCATGCTGGAATTGCAGGAGCCCGTTTCCCCGAGCCCCCGCGGCTGAGTAGGACTTTAGCTTTACATTGTTTTATACTTTCGTATAAATTATTGCTGCTTTTTTTGTTTGTTTTGGTTTTTAGTTTTTTCTTTTTGTTTTAACTGTAATTTCTCCTATGATTGTTTGTAAAAATGTGATTATAAATGGTCAATAAAACATATAAATAATTAAAAAAAAGATATGAATAGATATAATTATTGATAAAGGTATGAATAGATTTTTATAAACAATTATAATGAATGATAGATTGAATGATTGATCGTGTGGTTGATTGATTGGTTGGTTGATATAGAATCTATAAAGATACATGCAGATAGATCATAAAATGATAGGTATAGGTATTTTATTCCATTCCACCGATAGATAGATGGGTAGATCGTAGATGTAAATAGATGCGTGGGGGTGCATGATTTCTGTTAATTCTGAATTGGATCGTATAAAATCTAATGGACACACGCTACCCTAGATTAGTGGATCTAAAGCAAACATTTTCAAGATTTCAGTTCTATGTCCAATTCACTTTTTGTCATCGTTTCGAAATTTCACCATTCTTTCCTGCCTTTTAATAATTTCAACTTTGCTCTCATTATAGAAAAACATATTTTTTTCTTTGTATAAAAACATTCCTGATTTGAATGTTAGGCTTCATCGGGAGGGTCAATTTCAAAATGAAACATTACTGATATTCTCCACTTATAACAAGCAAAAGGAGAGAGAGAGAGAGAGAGAGAGAGAGCAAAATATACAAACATACAGTCCATGTTAACAGAACTTGCATTGGCATTTACGGGGGCACTTTGGCATATCTTACATTCACCAAAAATTGACGCCCCCCCCCCCCCTAATCCTCGCAGTATTTTCAAAATGTTGTCCTCGATCTCCCCCTTCAAGAGAAATCGAGATCCGCCACCGAGTTGAGATGACAAAGTTCTAGCAATGACAAAATTGATTGCTATACCGCCATCTAGTGGCGGGCTAGGCAAAAGCGCTGCGCCAAACTATAAACTGTACACCACTAAAAAAGATCATTCATTGTAAATAACCAGTTGGCTTTTATGTTATTTTTGATTACCAAATAAAAAAAAAGAAAAAAGATCATTCATCAATGTATATATATATATATATATACAACAACAATACACACCAATACACACCAATTTACCCATGCAGATTTCTATGCAATCGAAACCGGGCTAACCAGATTAAACGTTTTAAAAACGAAGTTGCAAACCATCCAGAGACTATAATAAATTGCGATACTGGTTAATTAATTATATCATTTCAAATTTTTACTTTCAGTTTTCTTTATGGATAACTGATTTTCTTATAAACGGAAGATATGGTGTATATATTCAATACTGAATGAACGCCATTAAACTGTAACCAACAACAACAACTACAACCCAAGCATAACTTTAGACATGAAGGCTTATTTTGTTAAAATAGGCTGGGCTATCCCAAAGCATTTGTAAAGAGTAAGAAAAAGATATGTGTGAGAAGTATAACACTAAGTTGTCAGGGTATTTTTAATTTTTACAACTAACCAAAACATTTAAAAACTTGTATTCCAAGAAATAATTATATCAATAGGTTCCTTAGTGAAACGCATATTCAGAACCAGGTTATTCTCTCTACTTCATAAGAACAATTACAAATTTGATACGGCACCGAATTACTTTGTAGGCCTATATATTGTTGTAAATTGTCTGTAAACACGGGCCTCCCTCATGAGCTAACTATATGTTTTCATGATTTTTCTATCCAAATTTCTTTCATAAGCCGCAGCGGCTCATCATTTTCATGTTTTGTCACAATTCGCGTAAGAATTTTCGGGGTAGGGCCTACTATCTTAAACAATCGCGTATGCAATAAGCCAGTTGCAATGTATCTTGATGTGAATCTTAATTCGGAACATGACCTTAAAGCTGTCTTTAAACTTAAACATAAAGAATTGTCATCCGGAACACGGTCAATCACAGTAAATTGAATTCTCCTTCACTAATTACTCTTGGAGGAAACGTCATAAATTTAAATAAAAGTTGCATTATAGTATGAATAAAGATCTATTCAAGAATCCAACAATATGAAAATTGACCGTTTACTCAAATTAATGTTTCTTTCCTGGGGATTTAGTGGTGGGTTATCCCAGTAACCTGATATAATGAATGAGCTATATTAATTGAAATCCAGTCTGTATACATTACGTGTTTTTATATATATCGGGCAATTATCGGGCAAGTTTTCAACATGCTAAAAAATATGCATAGCATTTAAATAATTATGTTAATTAAGTAAACCTGTCTATCGTGTTATATACATTGTGATAAAATATACGCACTTCAACGCCCAATACATACAAACCTGTATAATTCCGACAAAATTTTTATTTTTTTATTGCAAACGGGGGTCTACACATCACTACTGTGTGTCGATCTACTTTCTCGTTCGACTTTTATTTTATTGGACGACTAGTCCCATGCATTTAAATTAGTGTTTGCCCAATGCCTGGATGATAATCGTGTCGGCAAACAGCAACTCTCATCCCCACGCACAACAAACCTCCCACTTTCGATGCAATATCGAGTGTTTGCCAACCTTGCGCCGCCAAACTCTTACGTAACGCAAAGAAAGCTGGCACTAAATCACATTTGCACACTCTCTATCTCTATTCTCTCTCTCTCTTTAAAAGAATGCATTTTGAAAGCACTTATTCAATATTCTACATGCTATGTTGTCTGTTGGCAATAGCTAGCTTCTCATCATGAGTCTTGGTAATCACGGAAGCGTTGTCGCTGGCGTTGTTCGCGATGTATGTTGTCGTTTAAAAAATAATGTAATACTTTCTCCATCCTTTAAGAACGAGAACGCTTAGACAACCTCATTTCAAATAGTTTCATAGTGAGCTTAACAAGATTTACGGTTGCAAAATGGATACAAATGTTATTATCAGGCTCAATTGTGCAAGACAATCAAACTCATTACGTAACTCCTAAAAAACATGGTGGCCGCAGAGCAAAGTGCAAACATTTTTTTTTGCATAAAAGTAGACTGGAAAGCCATTGAAGAATATGATGATAAATATTTTATATAGTCCATACCTTGACCAAGGAGTTAGCCTTGACTTACTTTGCAATGTACAGTCGCTCCGAATATGGAAACATAATGAGTTATTCCTAAATTTCATTGTTTTAATTGTCTTTTCTTACGATGTTTTTATTCTAGGTGTCATATATACAGGTTGCAAACCTCAGGCAATCACTTTTGTTGAAGGCAAAATGCGAGGACTATAACAACAAAAAATGTCTTGGATTCAATGACTATAAATCGAAAGATGTTTGGTCGGACCAATTTCAGGAAATCTTTTTGGTCAACCAGGTTTGGAAACGCCCCCCCCCCCCCCCCCCCCTCAAAAAGCGAAATGGAAGCTCGTGTTACCAATCATGTGAAAGAATATGTTTTGACTAATAAGTGATGATACGAATTTTGCCGGGAAACCGCCTACTAATTGATATATTTTGGTAAGTTATCATATATCCGGCCTGGATAGATATCGCGCAGTCCCATATACATCTTTCTGTGTACAGTGCTTGTAACTTTACTAAGGCTGGGCCAAATTTCATATCATTTTGATGATTCAAGAACCTTGCAGTACACTTCAATACTTATATGCTAGATGATCAACCTTTGCTGATCGATTCAACAACGTTTCTTTCACAATGCAATCGCATGACCAGAACTGTCTATACCTTTAATGCGAGGTCTATAATCTGCAATGATTCCATGAAAACATTTGTTATCGCTATGTCGGGCAGGCATTTCCGTCATTTATTATGCCTAAAACTTAAATACAACACTGGTTTGTATATATATTTGCAGTGCAACCTGCTTAGCGACCACCTGTCTAAAACCACCCCCCCCCCTGCGTTTCTCATATTGAATCGGGTACTATAGAGGAACCTGTAAGACCTGATTATGCCTGACCCCTTAAGTGGTCTTTGTACACAGGTTTCACTGCATTTTACGTTGAATGCCACCGTTAATACACTTAAGAGACCGTTTAATAATATTCGAAGGTTGTTTTTCTTCATTTGGTAACACATTGCCATTTTTGTCCTCGTCCGATCTTTTCATTGATCTACGTATTATGTATCAGTTGTCGGTTGAAAAAGAGTATGGCTATCAAGAAAACCTTTTTTTAAATTGGCCAATGGCCTTTGTTGATCCCTCGCGTCCACCACTCTTCATCCCTCTTTCATAGTACCATGTCAATGAAAGTTTTTATATGTATGTTGTTTAATTTATACTGATTTGTTTGTATATCTTCTGGTGTGTTTTTAAAGAGATGTGAAATAAAATTGAATGGAGGTGAATTGAAACACGTGACAAAAATAGGCTATTTGACACGAGGAAATAAATCTACATTTGTTTCCTTATATATTTCAATGTATCTATGTATGCATGCTTCTCCCCGACCCCCCACCCCCCCCCCCCCGACCCATGTCCTTGACTGTTCCATTCACATGCTAAACGTATAATGGTATCTTCGTGGAAAAAAATCTATTCCGCACAAATTAGTTGTTGCTATGTTGGGTGAGTGGCATCTGACAAGATTTTAGTTATAAAAAAAAATTGTTAAAAAGAAACTTGCATTAAATTATTAACATAGCAGAATGCACGACCTTACTTTTCCAGTTATGCCTTTCATTTTAAATAGAATAAAATAGATGAATTGAAAAGAGTCTATTGACACTGGTGACGTGCATGATTCACGACTCTCTTCCGGTGGAGTCGATAAAGCAGCTGCATTTTGCAAGGTATCTGAAGTATTATACCACTTGTGTAGATACAGGGTGACACGGGGGACACGTGCCCCTCCCCCTCCCAACCTATTCAAGTGGTGAAAAGGAAAATGAACAAAAAGAGAGAACGAGAAAGGGAAAACGGTAAAGGTTTAACAAATAGACACATGGACCATCTCCCACACCTTCCCCTAATCAGTAGCATTGTAAATCTCCATTTAATTTTCCAAGTAAGACGGGCGCCCCCCCCCCCCCTTCTGCCTTTTTTTCCCTTTGCCCCCTTAATGGATTGACTCACGTTACACTACGGGTCCATTTTATGAATGAAACGATAGCATTGACCTTATTCGCAATAGGGAAGATGCCGAGAGAAGCGGCCATTCACATTGAACTGTTGAAAGGTGGCAACATATTGCATAACTTGCTATGTATAATGCGCAACGTTAGGAATATTAATGAGTTGGTATTTAGCAATAGGTCAGATCATAAACATATTCAAATTTATGGACGATTCTGCCTTAGGTAAGCAACGAACTTTTATTATAATATTAGAGATATTTTTAATTTCTGAGAGCCATTTTCGTAATGTAATGAAATTTAGTGCACAAATCTTTGACAAGTGCCTCGTTACAAATTATTTTATTCCCCTGTTACAAACATTATGGCTTGTCCTATCTTACAAAAAGTAATATATGCAATTCACATTCTCTGACGATTGAAATACAATCATTAGTAACAGGTGAATGAAATGATTTGAAACGAAGCACTTGACAAAGATGTGTGCATTCATTTTGATTACATTACAACAACGAGTTACATGCATAATTATTTGTCGCTATGTCAGGCAATTATCTGGAAAAGTCTAGTAACAATTATTGAAGAATAAGCATGCATAAAATGTTAATGCATAATATGCACTGGTCTAATTGTTGATATGTCAGGCGCGTGGTTAGAGGTTCATCCGACCTAGCAACGGCTTCTGCATCCAGAATGTCGATTTCTAAAAACGTCTAGTCATTTGGCTAATTATAGGACACCAGAAATGAATTTTCATCACTGTTAATTTGAATGCATCGTTAAAATGGTATATATTTAAATATATTTGCTTTTTAATTGTTTCCTCTTTAAAACCTAAATGTGAACTTGACAAAGGCATGACTGGCTTAGCAACACTGAGGCCTTAATATCTGTTTCTATAGATTTGCCTGAAAGCCTTTTCAAGGGGGGAAATTCAAGTATTATTAATGTGGTCTTTGGGAAGGATACGTGTATATTCTTAGAACATGATGATCTGACATTAGTTTGCTCTGTTCCAAATTGCTCTCAAAGTTTGTTTGTTGTTCTTCTTCTTCTGTATAGGTAGCAATAGGCCATTTTCTTAATGTAACCAAATGTAATGCATAAGTCTTTGTGAAGTGTCACAACACAAATTATCATTCACCTGATAAGAATAATATTAATTCAATAGTCAGAATGCAAACTGCATATATCAAGTGTTGCTAGGTAGGTCAAGCCATAATGTTTGTCCAACCTGGCAACAATTAATGTATGCAGTTTGGATTATGTCTATTGAAATACTATTATTCTTACCAGGTGAATGAAATAATTTGTATTGAGGCAGGCACTTCACAAAGACTTATGCATTAAATTTGGTAACATTACGAAAATGGCCTATTAAGACACCAGAAATGAATTTTCATCACTGTTTATTTGAATGCATCGTTTAAATGGTATATTTTAAAATATATTTGCTTTTTTAATTGTTTCCTCTTTAAAACCTAAATGTGTAGTTGACAAAGGCATGACTGGCTTAGCATCATTGAGGCCTTAATATCTGTCGTTATAATAGATTTGCCTACAAGCCTTTTCAAAATAAGGGGGAAATTCAAGTATTATTAATGTGCAAATCTGGAAAGATTCGTGTATATTCTAAAAACATGGTGATCTGACATTAGTTTGCTCTGTTGCAAATTGCTCCCAAAGTTTTTTCTTCTTCTTCTTTTGTATATGTAGCAATTGGTTTAAGGTTAGGGTTATGATGATGATGTTAGTGTTATGTGAAAGATTACTATGATTGCAGACTATAACACCGTGTACATTTGCATGACAAAGACGCCAAGAATGTGACATGCCCATGTCATATTCTGCGGCCAGTATATGCAACAATTATCCCTTAATTATGTTTGATTTTCTGCTTGTAATTAGCGCCCTGCAGAGATAACCGATTACGTAACACCGATCGAGTCAAGTACGCACCTATCATGATGTGATCAGTCATACCAGTCAATCAACACTTGTTGCCAAATTCATATACAAGTCATGTACCATGTGATTATATAGGCGGATCCATAATTACAGGCAGGGGCAGCCGAGCGACTTCCAAAGTGGGGGGGGGGGGCAGCAAGAAAAAAGGGCACTTTCTGGAAAACAGGGCACCTACAAAGGGAAATCTCAAAGCGAAAATATACCATCTTTTTTTAAACATTGGTATATACCCCTACATTGTGATGACATTATCAGGGGTGATTTCAATATTTGTTTCACTTTATACACCATACAAGATATTGCTTAAGCATCATACTTTGCAGCTGGGTGTGATGGTCTGAAAAATCATTTGCGAGCGAGCGAAGCGAGTGAGGAAAAAGTTTAAGATTTGTGAGGTCGCAGTGCGAAAAATTACATCTTATAAAGAGGAAAAAACTCAATCCTGATGGGGTTATAAGCACATTCTAATAACGGAAGACTGAAAAGACCTTTGATAAGTAACATAAGTATATCATCTATAAATGCGTGCGAGCGTAGCGAGCAAGCTTTGGCAGAAATTGCTCTTAGCCGCGTGAAATTAGGGGCTTGTTTAATGATGAGAGGAAAAGGGGACACTTATCAGAAAAGAAAAAGGAGCATGTGTCAAAGTACAAAGAGTAATTATCAGAGGTGAAAATGAGGCACTTCTTACACCTTCAAAAAGAGGCACTCACCAGGGATGAACACAAATTTAGTCATGAGAAAAGGAAATGGGTATTTGTCGACGGAAAATGGGCCTTCATCAGATTTTGATAGGGGCATTTATAAGAGGTGAAAAGGGCATTAATGAAAAGGGGATAGGTCCCGTATTAGAATGGAAAATGGGCATGTATCATTGTTATAAGGGAAATTATCAGAGGTGAAAAGAGGCACTTATCGCACCTGAAATTGTGGGGGAACGACCAGATATGAAAAATGGCACTTAATATGTGAATGAAAAAGGGGGCACATAAAGGGAAATGGGCACCGATCAGATTTTAAAGGGCATTTATCGGAGGTGAAGGGAGCACTTATCTGAAGTGAAAAGGAATAACTTCTCGTACCTGAAAAGGGTTATTTACCAGAGATGAAAAGGGGCATTTATGAGAAGGGGAAGGGGCTCTTTTTTAAATGGGGGCACTTATCATTAGGAAACGTGGCACTTATTAGAAAGGTAAAGGGGCACATGTGAACATAATTATAAGGTGCGCTTATCCGAGTTAGAATGGGGGTAGTCAATAAAAAGGGAAGGGGCACATCTTACAAAGGGAAAGGTGCACTTGTCACAGTAAAAAAGGCATCTCTCAGATTTAAATGGGGCAATTATCAGAGGTGAAGGCGGCACTTATCAAAAATGAAAAGGGGCACTTACTATAGAGATTAAGAAGGACACTTATGAGAATGGAAAATCGACACTTTTTGCAAAGGCAAATGGGAAATTGTCGAAGGAAAAGGGGCACGTGTGAAAATAAAAGGGCACTTATCAGAGGTGAAAAGGGGAAGGGGCACTTGTCAAAGTAAAAGGGGCACTATTCCTATGTAAAAGGGGGTACTTCTTACAAAGTTAAAAGGGCACTTTTCTTATGTAAAAGGGGCACTTTTCGGGTGCTTGAAAAAGTGGGGGTACTGTGCCCCCTCTGCCCCCCCCCCCCCCCCGGAGGGCCGCCTCTGATTACAGGGCTTTGCCCCTCCCTTCACCCCTCCGCCGCCCCTCCCTCTTTGAACGAAAATACACGTACCCGTTTCCTGATCATGCCGATATATCTGCCTCCAAAGTAGTACCCTCTCTTCGATTTTTTTCTTCCCCCCCCCCCCTTCCCCCTCTCTCCCTCTCTCTCCCTCCCCCCCTCTCTCTCTCTCTCTCCTCATAAACCATTTCCAACGTCAGGAGAACAAATGTTTTCACATTACACTAAAGGAGGACATCTCGTCTTTTTGTTTAGGGGATGGGGGTATTACAGCGTATTATTTTTAAACTTTTAGGAGAATTTTATAGTAAAGAAATCCTTCGACTTACTATTCTATATCGGTGTAATCTTATACTCTCTTATAAAGTCCATTAAGTTTGGTACCAACGTATATTTGTTATTTCAAACTTGTAATATGTTGTGCAAACCCGTAGATTTATTGATGAAATTAATGCAAAATCCAGCACAAACCAGATTATTCAGTGTCAGTATTTTTTTCACACAACTACACCAATTCCCGCTTCTTGCAAATAATGTTATAGTCAGTGCAAAGTTGTGATTATGGACATGATTAAGTATTGAATTGGGGTGATAGCTTGCTCAGACTTATAGTAAGGATGAAAGAAGAAGAACAAAATCAGGACTTTTTAACCGTCATTATCTTTTTTGCCATAAAGGTCAGGTGACATCCAAATATAAGTTGATTCCTGTTTTTGTTATTCAAGTATCTAAGTATATTTCATAGATATTTGAATATTTGTTAAAGATAATTTTCTCAGACCTGCTCTGAAGCTCCACCTGTCAATCATTAGTGAGCTATTAGAAGAGACAGTCGTTTTTATGTCATAACAGATGGAAAAACAGAGTTTTTCAATATATATAAATATTTATATGATAAATGAGGTATGATTAAAAAAAGATTACGGTTTCAATGGAAAATAAATTGAATTTAAGTTTAAAAAGTTTTAAGTCAGACGTTTTCATCACGCTAGTAGTTTTCTACACCATGTTTGTTGTCATGTAAACAAACCACACGCAATTCTTTGCTACAAAATGCATGAATTGTTTTGGTCTTGTCTTCTGTGACCTGCATAAATACCTACCAATTAGTTTATATCCTTCTACTTTGTCTTATCAAATGGATTTTCGCGCCTTTTAATGTTGCCACCAATTTGGTTCTGAATAAAATTCCAAGTTGAATGGAATCCAATTTAGGAGGATCTTTCTCCCATTTTCCATCTGTAATTCAAGGATCAGATTAATCCCCCTTTAATCCTGTCTAAAGCCAATTCGACTAATCCTAGTCTGTCTTTTGACCTTTGACTTAAGACCCAGTTCAATTGGGTGGATTTCCTCAGTCTCGACTAACAAATTGCAGCAGCATAATAAGCTACGAGTGTAGATGCGAGGGACATGTAAAAATAATACTATATTTATTTTAAAAGAATAAATAATAGTTGAAGTGTTTAAAAGCCAATTAATTCAATTATTTAACATTGATATCCTATTTTTAAGTATCCTTGTCTGTTAAAGGCATCGATTAACAATGTTAAATCTGAGTTGCAAGGCCCTACGTGTTATCAGTGTCTGTGATATGGTGTAATACCGAAGCCCTAAAAAATTGCGCTTCAAAATGATCAAGAAGTGCCTCAAAAAATACATCTTTGAATGACTGGTTTTACCATAGTCGTTTTGCCCAGTAGACTGTAGTGTTATGAAAACCGTTAGGCAAACGGTTTTCAAAATGTGTAATTCCAATCATGAATATCTTGATAATCAGACAGGCGATCGATCGGCTTGTAAAAGTCACGGAGTTCCTGACTGACCTAAAGGTTTATAATTATCATTGCAGCATGAGCTAAATCCAGGATTTTGTTTCAGAATCTGAGAAAAGTTACCGGATCCCTTTAACAACGATTTGTATACTTAATATCCAAATTTTACTACATTTATTCGGTTAGAATGGATATTTCTGAAAGATCGATTTGTAAACTTAATTTATGGAACGTATAGCAAAAAACAGAACAGAAAGAAAAGATGATTTTTTATAACAATTTCTTTCATCAATATTTCGCAATTCAGCAAGTGGCTGCGATGAAATGAGAATAAAGCCTTCAATTCAATTCGATTTCATGATTTATTTAAATAAAGACTTTCGTAGTAAATGTATGAAATGTTATGATGCCGTCTCCTAACCTTTATTTTCAGAGAAACTCTCAACATAAGATCGATATTTCAGTTATTGTAATCCTTGTCAGCATAATAAATGAATGAGTGAATTAATTAATATATAAATAATTACATTTGTAAAAAATATAATTAATAACTAAATACATAGATAAATCAATTAATGCATAAATAAACAAACAAATAGATTGAATTTAAAAAAAATCATAAACAAATAAATATATATCATTATAAATATATAAATAAACGACTTTTCTAAATTTCAAATGGTGTATTTCGCTTATTTTATTTTATTCTCATATAAAAAGCACAAAATATACAAATAGACATTAACAATTTTGATGCAAATACATAAATAAAAACAACATTGAAATGTTGAATAACCTGAATATTAGATTGGAATGCCAAGTAAAGCCTGAGAGGGCTTGTGGGGTAAATTCCCCCAAAGAAAAATGTTAATAGTATGCAGAAATATGTTTAGCTTTACTTTGAACATATAACAAACACAACAGAATAGAACTGTGTCAGGAATATATAGATAAAATAATAAAAATAATTAAGACTGATGTAAATCAGTCATATTCAGTCAAGTATATTCTTTAAGTTTTCTTTTAAATGCGGATGTAGTTGAGCAAGTACGAAAATCATTAGGAATAGTATCCCATATAACTTGTCTCTGCAAAAAGGTAGATTTGACTTTCCGTTAATGAAAGTATGAAACCAACAACTTTTACGACCACTATATTATTAAAACAAAACATAATAGAAATATTTGTTCGCAGAAGTCTTTTGAGATACAAGAATCCGATAATTACTAAATAAAACTTATGTAAATGAAATATATTCAGGGTTTTTAAACAAAGGGTCTGAGTGGCCTAAATATTAAACTGCTAGTTTATAAAAGCAGATTGTTTGAATTTAATGGAAGGTAGAATGTCGAATAAGTTACGTTTCAAAAAGAAATGAGGCATATTTTATCACAAGTTTCTGATTTCTTCTAAATCGCTAATCATTTGTTTATCATTTTAGACTTAGTCATAAGTCTACATGAATATCACTCATGTCAAAATATCGATAGCTATTGTAAAGTCAAATAAAAAGGTTAACATTCCTAACTAGATGTGTCCGACTAGATTTTAGGCAAAATTTATATATATATTTTTACATCTGCTCAATTCCTGTTGAAATGTGATCGTATACGTTGTGCATTTTAATGTCGTTAAACCAAAAAAGTATAAAATTGCCCCAAAATTAGTCGGGATCATTGTTAACCTCCAGTTTGTGAAATTATCGCAGTGTTTTGTTTTGTTTTGTTTTTTTCGGGGTGGGGATAACCCTGGGCTGTCGTTTGACCAACAGTCTAATAGTATGTTGAATAGGTTGATAGAGACAACTATACCTTACGCGTTCAACATTAAGGCGATGTACAAAGCTTATTGTTATATAGGCGTTGGGTGGGGATACTAATGATGATTTTAAAAGGTACACAAACAATACAAGACCAAGTGCACATTCTGTAGTAGTCTTGTTTAGTTTAGGTGACCACAATCTACTCTGCCTTGACATAATGTAATCAAACCGAGGATTAGATCTGAAGACAGTCTTATTGAGACTTTCATTCTCAATGTATAAATAGCTGGACAATAGGTGCGATTGGATAGGGGGGGGGGTTAAAGACGAACTTAATCCTTTATCTAAGATCCCTTTAGTTCCCCTAGATTTACAAAAGGGACTTAAATAAAAGAAATTTCACGAGATGTCTTTAAGGTCGATGATGTAGTACAAAAGAATGGGTGTATACGGCTTTGAGGTTCGGGAATCATCAAAATTATAAGAAACTGCTAAATTTTGCTGAAAGTTGCATGCACAGCAGTGAAAGTAACACAGAAATACGGTGTATTTGATGGGACCACACAAGACCGTGTGGCATGAAAGTTTCGTCTAAACACAATAGATATTTCTCTCCATATTTCGAATATCAAGGCATTTGAAAAGCTATAATTTCTCGACCTCCTCAGTCTTTTGTACAGGTTTTCCCGCCAAACTTGCTACAATTAGTATAGATAGAAATTGAAAGCTTAGAACATCTTTCAAAATCGACTTTTCTCGTACACTTCTTTCTCAGAGCATGGGATTTCATATTTATTTTATGTCATGCAAAAAGCGTATTTTCATATCGAACTTCCAATTTCGAAAAAAAATGTTAAGGGGCATTCAAATTATTCAACATTCGTTGCCACAGCATTCATCAAAATGCCCCCCTCCTCTCTGTGATAATCGTAGATTCATCTATGTTCATTCATTATGAATTCATTTACGAAGTACCTGTAAATTGAAATGAATACACAAAGGAAAATAAAATTCATAGTAAAATAAATGACCGCTCAAGGCTGGTACAATAAAACGTGACCGTTACATAATAATCATCGGACAACATCTCATATTTCATAGAAACCTTGTCCGCGTGCGGGTTTAGCCCAACACTCTTATACCCTTATATCATACAAATACGAGTATCACTTTTAACCATTTGCATAGATATCTAACGCCGTTTGTAATCATATAGTGGTACCAGCACAATAACATTATAATTAAGAAAACAGAGGGTCATCAATACAAAATTAGCGTTGCAACACGATTGTATAGCCCATTGATGCACTTTACAGCTTTCAGGCACAAACTAAGAATTCATGTTCCTTTCCACTAAATTAAATTTGAACAATAATCGAACCAGTGTGCCACCCAATATTTAAATGTGTAACTTCTTTTTTTATCTTCATATATCAAATTGAAATCCAACTACACTGTACCACATAATTATATCTGTGAATCTTGATGTACACCCCCTCTTTCTTTCTTTTCTCTCTCTCTCTCTCTCTCTCTCTCTCTTTCCCCTTTCACCAATATTTGTTCCACCATATTCACATTATTATGTATCCTTTGAGTGTAGTCATGCTATCAAGCTTTGCTCACTTTGTCAACCCTCCTGTTTGATGGTTTCGATTAGTTACTTTATTCGACATTATATTCTTTTGAAATGTGTACAATTTGCAATGTTTTGTTTGATATGTATTTGTAAAAATGCAAAAGAAAAAGAAAATCAAACAGAAATAAATAAATCAAAACAAATCAAATCAAATTTATGATAATATTGATAACTAATACAACTAGATATGTGTAATTTTCTCTAAAAGAAGGGAAAAACTTAGAAATTTTTAAAAGTATTCAAATATTTCATACCACAATGATTTAACATTACCTTTTAAAAGGTCGTCAATCCTATCGTTTTCCTAACTTTTGTTTTCTATCCTTTCTTATCGAGTTTCATCTTCAGTGGCATAGCATTGTATGTTTGTATCAATACACAGAGTTGTGCCAACTTGGTTTCACTGGGCCACAACATGTAGGCGTATATTCTTTTGTTGTGTTCTTGCCCAACAAAGCAGTAGTCGCCATATTGTGTCCAACGCCAACCGGGTTGGCCAAACTCTGCGTATAGGCGGCTCTGGAGACACCAGCATATCTAGAAGCCAAAGAAGTGTGAAATGGGATTGTAACAACGCAACTATTGACTCTGAGACCATTTTTTCTCGTCCCCATCCCTTTTTTTCTAAGTTCCTTTCCTTATCTGTATTTTTATTTCGTTAGAAGAAGGGGCACCTACCCTTTTGTCCCCCGTAGCACTAATTTTTTTTTTGGCTCTCGAAAATTAAAAAAAATCGTACCTCCTTTGAGGGGGGGCCCATCTCCAAAAAAAGGGGTAAAATTAACGTGTTTTAACACGTTTTTTTCCCCCAGGGAGGGGGACCCCCTGGATCCGCCACTGGCAACCCCACCCTCATTCTCCCTTCTCCTGTTCACTTATCTATGGTGGCCCTGAAGGGACATCGCGAATAGACTAAATCGTGAAAAATATGCGATAAAATTCACGATATCGTCAATTTTATCGCATATTTTTCACGAAGAAATTCACGAAATTGACGATATCGTGAACTTTATCGTGAACTTTTCACGATGAAATTGACGATATCGTGAATTTTATCGTGAAAAGTTCACGATATAAAGTTCACGATATCGTCAATTTTATCGTGTACTCTATCGTGTACTCTCCTGACGGGCGCTTCGTAAACAAAACCAGCCCTAGCTGGGGGAGACAGAGAGAAGGAAAAAAGGGAAAGGGAAAGAGAAGATAAAAGGAAAGAAAGAATAATAAGAAGAAAAGAGGGAAACGGGGGGGGGGCGAAGGGCTCTTGCCTCCTCCTCACTCCCCCCCCCCGCCAAAAAATAAATAAGGAGAGAGAGAAGGGAAAGGGAAAGGGAAAGAAAATATAAAAGGAAAGAAAGAAGAGGAAGAAGGAAAGAGGAAAACGGGGGAAGGGCGAAAGGCTCTTACCTCCCCCCCCCCCCCCCGCCAAAAAAATAAATAAGAGATAGAGAGAGAAGGGAAAGGGAAAGGGAAAGAGAAGATAAAAGGAAAGAAAGAAGAGGAAAAAGAATAAGAAAAGAGGGAAACAGGGGCGAAGGGCTCTTGCCTCCTTTCTTTTCTTTCTTTTCCTTTCTTTCCTATTCTCCCTCTTTTTCGTTTTTCTCTTTCTTTCTTCTCTTTCCCTTTCCTTCTCTCTCTCTCTCTCTTATTTATTTTTTGGCGGGGGGCGGGGGGACGAGGCAAAAGCCCTTTGCCCCCGTTTCCCTCTTTTCTTCTTCTTCCTCTTCTTTCTTTCCTTTTATCTTCTCTTTCCCTTTCCCTTTCCCTTCTCTCTCTGATTTATTTTTTGGCGGGGGGAGGGGGGGGGGGCAAGAGTCCTTCGCCCTTCCCCCGTTTTCCTCTTTTCTTCTTCTTCCTCTTCTTTCTTTCCTTTTATCTTCTCTTTCCCTTTCCCTTTCCCTTCTCTCTCTCTCTCTGATTTATTTTTTGGCGGGGAGGGGGGGGGGGAGTGAGGAGGAGGCAAGAGCCCTTCGCCCCCCCCCCGTTTCCCTCTTTTCTTCTTATTATTCTTTCTTTCCTTTTATCTTCTCTTTCCCTTTCCCTTTTTTCCTTCTCTCTGTCTCCCCCAGCTAGGGCTGGTTTTGTTTACGAAGCGCCCGTCAGGAGAGTACACGATAGAGTACACGATAAAATTGACGATATCGTGAACTTTATATCGTGAACTTTTCACGATAAAATTCACGATATCGTCAATTTCATCGTGAAAAGTTCACGATAAAGTTCACGATATCGTCAGTTTCGTGAATTTCTTCGTGAAAAATATGCGATAAAATTGACGATATCGTGAATTTTATCGCATATTTTTCACGATTTAGTCTATTCGCGATGTCCCTTCAGGGCCACCATACTTATCTCTTACTTTCTCAGGGGATCATTTCGAGAATGGACATGGGGGAGGGGGGGGGGGGGGGCGTGGGGAAAACCCTACCATGCTTGTCGGTGTCCATTCAGAATTCCCCCTTTTCAATTTGTGAGTATTGGACCTTCAAAATGATTGAGTTTTATGTCATGACCAGTGAACCGACTCAGGCGCCTAACATCTCCAAGGACAAAGAAGAGTATTGATCCAAAAGAAGAAGGAGAAAAAAGATAGTTTCAAAGGGACGTTCTGCTTTTAAAGATGAATTCGAGTCATGGGCATAAAATTGCAAACTATGGAGAATAGATTGTGAATGAATGATCATGTTGTAAATAGGAAAATAATTGTGTATTATGGGGGTTTATAGTGACCATATATTACAAGAAGATGAGTGAGTCTGGTTAAAAACTCACCACCTATACAAATCAAAAATTCTTTACACAGACATGGGTACACGGGACCAAACCCCAATGTGGCATCGAACTTGGATCCTAAGTTTTGAACTATTTCTAGTTATACTTGTGAATAGATTGATAAATAATTTTATTTCATCATTAAAATCTCATTTGAAATACAAACAAAGTAAAAGAAACTTCGATAATGAAGAAGTTAAAAAAGGTAATAGAAATGTTATAATGAACCTTTTAAGAATTTTAACAATAATTCATATGTTTCGTTTTACTTGTTTTGTAAATAGTCTATACGTATTTTGAAATGGAATAATAACGTCCCCCTGAAGAGGTAAAGAGAGAAAAAGTTATACTTGTTGAGGGCATTTCACTGAAGAGCAAACATTCTCATGTAATAGTGCTACTTTGGCATTCTATTACAAAATGATTGAAGAAAAAGCTTACAAATTATAGTGTAAATTATTGTTTACCTTTAACAGGACTCAATTTTCTCTTTAATCATGTTCTTTAAAAAAAAAATTAAATAAAAGAACAGACTGCTGGAGATATCTTCCATATCTTGTAAGGCTAACTTATTCAAGAATAAAACTGGGTCTACAATCGAAAGGTATTTGGCTGATTTCAGTGCAGACAGGCTAATTGCGCATAAATCTATCCGACACCGTGGCCCTGAACTATGGAATAATCTCCCAACTACTGTTACATCATGTGATACGATATATTCTTTCAAGGCTGCCATGAAGCGTAAATAGTTACCAGCATACAAGTCTAAGCACGCACACTTGCACATGCACATTAAATAACATAAATAAAACGCTTCACAAAAGACTTACATTAACGTAATAACTACGGAAAGTGCGCATAAACGTGATGCAATTTGATTTAGTCATCCGATGTAATTATGTATGTAAATAAAATGAAGACAGTTACAGGCCTCTGTTTACTTCATCGCTGACATTTTTTTTAAAGACGCTTCTGTGATACAATTTGAATTTAAACAATTATATATTTTCGTGAACGTGGACGAAATAAGCCGATTGGGCCACAATAATATATTCCGTAGAAAATAGCAACGATTCTCCCAAATTAGACAATTTCGATATTATTCAAGAATGAATCCCCGTGCTCATGAGTGCATGCAGTTATTTTTTCTTTTCCGTTTAGTATTATAACCCCTCTCTCTTATCTTTCGTTTACATTATTAATTTCACTTGTATCACCACTGATATCTCTTTCTCTCCCTTTCTCGATCTCTCCTTCTTTCTTTCTTCTTTCTCCCCCCCCCCCCCCCCCCCCCCCCCTCTCTCTCTCTCTTTCATGTTACACGACAGAGTAAGGAGTCCGGTATTTGACTCGAGAAGAGATAAGTCCTCGCAAAATAGCCCCTATTGTCAGAAACAAAACCAGGACTCAAAGAGATGACGTCACGAAAATAGGACAAAAGACCTGCGTTCCCGGTCGGCCACCTCGATTAAAAGTTCGGTATCCTCTCCCATTCTGCCTAGCAGCCTCACGTACCTTTGGTTTATTTAGTCGCCGTTTCTATTTGCGTGCTAACTTAATGGGTACGACGAAAGTTGACCCAGCGCATTATGACGAATTATCAAAGAGCAAATATTTATGCTCAATGAAATGATTTCAATAATGACTTACATGTAGTATGTTCATGCCTTCAGGGGGGTGTTTCACAAAGATCCTTAGTTGAACTTATCTCTAAGTTTGACTTAAAAATTATGGAAAGCCGTTAGCATCCTTGAAAATATGTTGTAAAAGTTATTTTAAAAGGCATACAATGTTGATTCAAATCATTCAAATTTCTTATTATCATGGGAGATTTCATGTTCTTGATGTGAAAATTATGAAAAGTCTAAAATACTTGAATTTTGATTTTGAATATATTTCATTATAATGCTACAAATGGCTCTCCATAATATTTAAGTCCAACTTAGAGTTCAGTTCGACTTAAAATCTTTGTGAAACACCCCCCTGGTTACAAGTCATTCAGATCTAGCTTCATAAGATATACCTCGTCAACTGAACATCGAATTGAATGTATTTATCAACATGCAATTATGAGAAAAAGAAAAATGAAGAAAAATTAGTAAACCCATGCATAATTCGGTATCTCAAACAGCTTGAAAATATTTTTTTGGAAAATCGAGTGTAAATATTTTTTGGTCAAAGGGGTTAATTTTTTTTTCTCGCCCGGGCAGCTTTCGGATGGATTATTGAGAACACAAATTCGTCCGTATGATTTAATTTTATTTATCTGTTGCTTTCATCACCATTAATCAGTTTTGTTTTGATTATGAATTGTGTTTGTATGCTTCTGATCGGAGAAATACAGTAATACAGTGTAGTAATAAATAATAATCATCATAATAAGTTAATATTGTTTCTCATTTCCTTGAATTCTATTTTCGAAAGGGTGTTTCACAAAAGGCGGAAAAGGCCAGAATTACTTATGAAATACATTTTTTAGGATAAACATGTAAATAAACTCAAGGCAAATTTCAATACCCTGTTGATTTGCTGACATAACAACACGTAAGCTATGCAATTTGCATTCTGACTATTGTAATAAAACAGGTGGATGAAATTACTCGTATCAAAACTTGGTTACAATACGAAAATGGCCTAATCATAATTATGCATACGTTTCTAAATCATACATGATCATACATACGGTGGATAATCGAGGTTTAACCGACACAGCGACTTGAATTAATTAACGGTGCCAGAAATGTGGTCCTATTCATACGATTAAAATTCTAATGAGCTTCTGTTATGCTTAAAGAGAAAGAATCTTGATACATTCTTGCCTAAGCCTAAGGTACATCCGTGATAGCAACACCCTATCGATATAAACTTTTGTGAACTTTCCTATTTACAGTCCTATTGATCTACGTATTTGGTTATAATAGAAAAGTTTGCATATCCGTTCTACAATGTTAATTACTAAGCCCAGGTAAACTTTCTCAAGCACTGCCCGACAGAGCAACAAACAGAGTATGTAACCAGCATTCCACCCTTCGAAATTCGGAATTTAAGGTAATGTATAAAGTTCATTTCTGGACATTGCCCTTGTGAAATCAATAGAGGAAGCTAGAATTTCAGGCATCAGCAGTAGTGCGTATATACGCCCAGAAGTTAACTTCCCAAGCACCTAATCCTGATCAATATGTGAACATACCAGGAATGTTCCCACGTTCTATTGTCATTTAGATAACGATGAACCTCTCTGTAATGCTCGAGGCTCGTCCGACCTAGCTGCCAGACATGCTTTTTAAGAAATACCAACAATGCTATAATTAAATGCTTGTGTCCCATGCATCAAGTACAAGCGCGGTTAAAAAGAAAAGAATTGAGTCTGAATTAATAGTTTTTTAAAGGTGCAGAACAGGTGTACTATTAATATTTTGAAGATAAAGACCGACGTTTTGTGGATTATTATGTCTTTCAGTATTTTGAATTGTATTGCATTTGACATTTTAAGTCAGGTTATCATTACTTTTGAGAGAAATTTGAATCTGTTTTGGTAACCCCTAGTTTTTAGTAGCCATATACACAACTTTAAAACGGGAGGGTACCAATCATCGTGTATAATTAACATGTTAAAGATGGTGGATCGTTATTCAATTCTATCGCTTTGAAGATTTTGAGTGCGGCCAAAAGGTCATGCCCCCTAAATATCACACCAATGAGAGGTCGGAGAGTGAAAACTAAGAAGGAGATGAGAAAAGAACAATACGGAAGAAGATATGTAGAGTAAGAGAGAGGGAGAGGAGGGGGGGGGGGGGTGAAGAAAAGGCGTGGAAGAAAGGTGGAAAGAGAGAAAAGAGGAAACGGTGCCGAAACGGTGCAAATAGAATATAAAGGAGTGATTATGGATAGCAAAAGGCGGTAAGCGGAATAGAGCGCGATTGAATGAGAGATGGAAGCAATTTTTGTTTTTAGATGAGAGAGAGAGAGAGAGAGAGAGAAGGAGAGGGGATGTGGGAGGAGGAGGAGGAGGAGAAGAAGAATCAAAAGGGAGGTATGACAGAATGAAAGGAGTGATATGAAATGAACGAAATGGAGATAGACATCTTGATATAGCGATATAGAGAGAGAGAGAGAGAGAGAGTAAAAACGCCACGTCAAGACACACAAGTGTGTCTTTGCTTGCCGTATCCATTAGTTACATGTGTTGAGACCAGTATTGACTATTGACCGTCTTTTGTTATATTCCTTTTCTTTTATTTTTTTTTATCGCGAAGGTTTACTCATGCTTTTTGGCCCGAGGGTAACAAAAAAAAGGGGGGAAAGTAGGGAGGTCAAATGTTCATGCACAGGAAATAACTAGGAAGAGAGAAAGATAAATGAAAGGAGAGAGAGAGGGGGGGGGGGGCGAGAACAGGCTCTCAGAAAAGTAGGACTGGTCACGCCAGGTTGAACTACAAGGTATGCGATATAATGAGTTAGATAGAAAGATAAAGAGAGAGAGAGAGAGAGAGAGGGGGGGGCTTGCCTTTTTTAAAGGATGGGTTATTACAACAACAACAAAAAACGCCGTAAGAGAATTACACTTTCAAATTATTTTATCAATGAATATATCGATGAATGTGTGTTTGGGTTCGAGTGTATACCACTTTAATGTGTATGGAAACTATAATCTGGTAGCGTGTATGAAGAGAACATGGGTAGTTTAAAGACTACATGAATAGGATAGCAGGAGCCAGTGGGGGACTGTTGACCACCGGGGCGAGCGGTGACTGGTCCACAACCGGACAATACAATTCCATTGGACTAAAGCGCTCATTTGAATAAGAAAAACCTGAAAACCGTCGAGTGCACGCCCTTCCGAACCCGATCAAAGAGAAACCACTTTTTCTCTCCAGCTTTGCTTGCCATACGCTGACACACACACACAACACACACACAAACAAACATACTATCCACACTCCGCCGTAACCGTGTTTCGGTCCAAGCTTGAATGGACCTCTTTTACAAAAATCATCCTGGTTCCCCAGTTGAATGGGTTTTCACAAAAGACACCCAGCACCACTGAGAGCAATTTAAGTCGATGTAAAGGTGTAAGTGCGTCATTACGGAGCATGGACTTTGGTCGAAGAAGGTCGCCGAGCCTCGTCTGTTCTCCCCGTCTCTTCCACGCACTCGCACACTTGGCTTTCTGGCAAAGTTAGTGATGGTATAATGCTGCATTCGTGGCGCCTGCTGGTCTGGTTTCGTGCACACGTTCGATGTTCCGCCATTTTCTACCACCAGTATTTCCTTGTCTCCGAACCTCACGTGGCCCGTACTGCAGCACTTACTATACTGCCTTACCTGTTGCCTGCCATTCAGCGGACACCTAGTCGCACAATTATCTACTTTTCCGATGGTTTGCAGCATTATTCTCTTTCGGGGGACAGGTAACAGGTTCGGCGCCACCTTAACACGACAGTGCTACCCTCTACCAAAAAGACTGGCTTTTTGACGGCCATGGCCAGTACCCTTGGTAATTATGTCAGAACTTATTCACTATTCTGTAATTATGCCATTGCCATTTTATGCCCAACATTGGGTTAGTATTCAAAATCGCTAACATGGAATTCCTTTTTGAGTGTGGGGGAGCGGTATTAGTTGGAAGTTTAAATACCACAAGAAGTTTCGACCAATGACGTCATTGAAAAGTACTACCTGTAATGTATTATGACTCGACGCACCTCACTATATATTTCCTTATACGTTGTATTTTCTATGTGAAAAGGCAAAACGATTAACATTGTATATCGATTTAGTCATATAAATTTGGAATCTCTTGTAAAATGTGTATAATAGTGCATAATGTAATGGGGACAAAAGCGCGCGAAATGACCTCGTGGCTGTGCCATGCTATGGTGCGCCGCGTGGCTTTTTGCTACTGCTCTATTGCACCAAGTACCCTGTTCTCATCGCCGGCCCAATACACTCTACATACGTGGCATGCAAGATTTGGCCTTTGCCTTTTCAATTTGATTCCCCTTTGGCACACAAAAAGCTATTCATCTTATTTGCGTCCACGGTAGATACACGCGGTGCACTCTACCGTGTGAGCTCTTGTTATTTCATGTAATTCTTAAAATGTGTGAATTGTGCACGCGTTGGCTCTCAATTACTACTACCGTATATTCGATACTGCCCAGTGTTATTAATATATGCGGGTATGCTCGGTATCATGCTGGTTCGGATTTATCTACCCGATTCTATGGCGACAGGCTTTCATTCATAATACCACCTGTTGACGGCTCGATAATTTATCGATGGTCTTGTAAAGCGGCATGACGGCGTCATTAAGCTATCGGCTTTAGTGGTACGACGCTTAATAGATATATAATTAGATATTTGTATGTATGCACCAGTTTTAATGTATTATAGTTGTGATTTTGATTTTGCGGAGATCCATATCCTCGGAATGTTTCGAGTCGTCAGTCGGCGTCGGATGGCGGAAGGCGCTTCGTCACGGTCGTCGCCTAGTTCATCATTTACCTGGTACAAACCAGTGGAGAAAAGGCAAGATGTTGGCATAGCTGTGATTTAAATATTAACCCAGCTGTGTCTTCATACTGCCATTTATTCACTTGGTTGTTCGCCCAGAATCTTGCCGTCGAAACGAGGACCAGAGATATTCGACGCACCTGTATGTCTTCATATATTATAGCCATTTATTCACTTGGTGGTTCGCCCAGAATCCTGCCATCGAAACGAGGACCAGAGATATTCGACCCGGACTCAAATTTGTCATTATCATACTACAATAGCGGTTTTTATTTCTTTTATTAAATTTTGTACATGGAATCGATACATCGTGCTAGTAAGAGAAGATGTAATTTCTAAGACGAAAAGAAACTTTAACATTTGGCGCAATTTCTTTTATAAATATTCATAGGCAGGTTTCCTTTACCTAAATGTATCGGGTTAAATCGAATGAACTTATAACCATGGATCTATGTAGTAGGTACATGATTAAACAAGCCACGTGTTGCCTTGGTCTCCATTGAGCATACATCTCGAGGGAAAAGAGCGGGCATGACAGCATAATCCCTTCGTAGAAAGACAAGGCATATATCGATAAATTCCTTGTTACGTAACGATCTTGTTCGTCATCCATTCTTATCTCTAGTCACGGGTTCACTCGGAATCGAACGACAGAGCTTGAATAGCTGTTTAAGCCTCGCCCACTGCTCCCATTACTAGTCTTTTATTTCTTTACTAAATAAGGGAACGAATACCCTTTAAAATCTGCCTTTAGCACCTGTTTAACATTCAAAAGCAAAGAATGCATGATTGACCAAGAAATATATTATGTAACCATGAGTTCTTTGACGGAAGAAGGATGGGAGCTGGCCTGAAATGTTGAGCGAAAAAGCATACCAAATAAAGAAAAGTTAGGACCCCAGTCCCCCTGGATTCGCGATTGTATCCGATTTACAAAAAGCATTTAGAGCTGCCGTTTTTAATCATAATAGTTGCGAATGAAATGTGGGGCGGCTCTAGTGTAACAAAATTATATGCGTTAATTAATTAATGTTGCTGGTAATTCATTTCGGCACTTATTCATTTGGATATTCAAAGCTGGAGTTGTATGAATCGGATGTATAGTGGGAATCTTTACAATCTTTTGGGAGTGCACCCCTTTTACGGAATACTGAGTCATTTGAAGGATTTTTTCTTTTCTTCAAATGTTTCCTTGAAAGATCATTTAGACCACAATAAACCGGAAGCGTGATGTGCCAAGTATGGTATTAGTTTATCTTGCTTTTTTAGTATATTAAAAGTAAAACCTGAAATGGGCTTGTATCTCCTGCTTCTATTTGCTCTACAGATAGGGTCGGGGTACGTGTAAGTTGATAAGATATCAATGTAAAAATGAACGGGTCACGAGTACAAATGGAGGAATGGGTGCGGGGTTCTGAACAAATACAAAAAATACAGTGCTTTTTGGAACCACACGATTTCGGTCTTTGTATACGCTGTAGTTTGTTTTGTGCCTTGTCTTTTCAGATTGTGTGCTCAGCCAAGTCAGGATTCTGTACCTTGACCCGGGCAATAGTATTTAGATGATCATCGTGGAATTCGTTTGGCTTGTGGTTGGGTTATTCTAATGGAATATATAGTTATTGCAGTGAATCCATCACGAAACTTATGCACAAAAACGTGCTAGAGCTCTACCCTCCCCGATCTGTTTGTATGTGTACTTTTGTGAACAAGGGTTGTTTTTTGTGTTTGAACGCGGGTTCAACTTCGTGTGAGTTTAAAGGGAAACGAGATATAATTATACCTATTCATTACTAATAAAATCCATGTTGGTGACTCAGGCGCATCGGCATACTTAGCCTGAGATTTGATTTAATTAAGACATTATTCAACGTTGGTCTATTAATAGTACATAGAAATCATCCCGCTTTGATTGTGAACAAACGGGTTATTAGTTTACCTCCCTGGTTCTTTAGAAATGATTGCTCACTTTCTCTTTATTGGTTTTAAAAACGAGTATTGGATCATTTCAGTTTTTCTGCCATTCATTTACTTATAGTTTGGCTAGGGCGGGGTCGCAGATATAAAAAAAAAAAAAAAAAAAACACCACCCAGCCAGCCCTTTCCACCAAATTCAGGCAGTTATATTGATCACACTGTATTAAATGTCTTTAATGTAATCTTGGTCTGACTGGTAAATCTGAAATTATATTTTTTTGCTTAGCTTATAAGAGTTGTACAAATCTGTAGTACGGGACTAACATTGAAATCAACAGCGCAGAAATGTACACGTGGGGACCACAATAATATTGAACCTAATAATATCACCTTCCATATGACTTGTGTACGTTCTTTTACCTTGTACTTTACAGAGTTTCTATACGTTTATTAATTTTCTATTTCTTCTGGCAGATGTTCCATCTTTTCAAAAATAATTATTACAAATTTGTTAGACTGATAGCTTTCATTTTGTCATTTTGGATTGGGCTATGGAGAATTGCTGGCACTAGAGAAACATTGAATCGCTAATGATGAAAATGCGGGACGGAAAGCTATATGGCAAGCAACACGCATCTATGAAGTCAAATATTTGGCAAAGCCGGTTTTGTTTACCTGAGAAAAAGGTGTTGATGATTATAGCAAATGGACATATTGCATCGCGGTAGGGAATTAGAGAGAGAGAGAGGGGGGAGGGGGGGGACGAGATAGGCAGGGCCGCAGGGGTGGATCAGTTATTTTGGATAAAGGCTGCAAGAAGTCGACAAAATATCGTAAAATCTAGAATAATAATCAAACAATTTTGTTGCCAATTTTCTATATCATATCGAACACCCAAGCATAGAACGATAGGATGAGGTTTCTGGTTCCATTGTTTCGAAAACATGAAAGACAAACTTTAAGGGGGGGGGGGGTTAGCACCTCGGATATGCTAATAGGGTGTAAAAGGAGGGCATGGTCGGTTAAAGGTCATCAAATGTGTGTGTGTGTGTGGGGGGGGGGGGGGTAGGGAATAAATTGATTTAGGGATAATGAGAATGTTAGTGAAAAGGACGATTATTTCGATGCAAGGATTGCGATGAGAACAGAAGCAATCGATATGATCTGGGCTCGTTGCCAGGCGCTACTCACACGAACACCATGAAATATAGCAGCTTTAAAGATAAGGTCGATTTCTGGAGGGCAAGTCATGTCTGAGTGTCCATTTTTTTCCTTCATAATAATTTTTAGCGTGGAAGAATATCACAGTAGAAATGTCCCCTGAAAAGGATGGGTCTTCAAATGCCCCCATAAAAATGTGTTAGTAATAGCCGAGATGTTTGAACCACATATTCACGCCAAGTGTTTCTGTAGTTCCACACATTCATTTCTATGAGACTTTCAGCAAGACCTAGACATTTTCTGTCGTTTTGAAGCTTCCAAAACCTCAGTATACACTAACCAATTCTTATGTGCTATAACTATATAACCCTTTTCAATAATATTGCTTTTCAGGCAATTTCTTTCAAAATGCAATAGCATGCATGATCAGAACACAACTTTATCTTTAAGGAAAGCAAATGGGAGAGAAATAGAGATGAATGATCTGTGTATTTTGTGAGTATGAGAGAGAGGGAGAGAAAGTATGAGAGAGAGAGAGAGAGAGTTGGGGTGAGTTATTGATCGATATTTCATTATTGATGTGGTATTTCCGATGGCTCAAACGGTGACAATGCGATGATCCCCGCGATGATGGTTCATTGATCACAATCATATTGCCATGAAGTCACTAGAGGATGAGCGAAAAGGGATGGTGTATAATGAATGGCAAGACTAAAGATTCGTTAGCGTTTGAAATAAATATAATAATGATATTCATTCAGCATGACCTGTGTGCGTGGGTGAATGTGTGTGCGATTGTGTGGGTGAGGGGTAAATTGTACGTGCGTGATTTACACATCAAACTGACAAAGCCGTCAGGGTATGATAAAGCTTCGGTATATACTCCGAATTTACTGGGAAATCTACATTCCTTTTCCTTTTAACACAATCATACAAAAACAGTAATGTGCCTTGTGCATCACATTCTCAAATGTGCGAATAGGACGATGAAACAAGCATTACACATTATCTGAACATGATATATCTTTAGTCTATACACAATACAATAGTTGTGTTTGAACTCTTAAACTGAACTTATGTTCAAGGCTAAAGATACAATCGGCATACAGAGAATTATCGCGAGAGAATGAAAGAGGAGGAGGGAGAGAAAATGAGAATACTTTGGGAAGAGGCAAATATTGCAATAGCTTCGATCAATGCTTTCTTCCGTGAATCCACGGATCATGCTGTGAATGAATTATGAACAGTTGAGAAACTAGGGCGAATAAAGCGATTGGAATACCACAAACGCGATGACAAGGTCTAGCCCTATCGCAACTCTTTTCACGAAAGAGACCATGAAGCATCACGTATCATAGATTATTTTTCTGTCTTTTTATTAGGGGCTATTCATTTTTATGTAATATCGTACATATACAGGCCGTGGTAAAATGGAGATTTAATATTTGTTCTACTTTTATTGGAATTTCATGGTTGTGTGCGATGTCGAGCTGTTGAAATTTGCAAGATAAAAGGATGCTTCAGCTGCAATCTAATGCCTGCATTAAAAAAAAAAAAATCTACGATCCCTTCTCTAAACTGTTCATTATTCTCACATAGAACGTAATACTCCACAAACACACACTACGTTTCTCAGCGATGGATGGATGCGGTGATGTTGAGTCGAACGTTGCCATGGTGACACCAGGGAAAGCGGTTATCGGAAAATGAGCGCTTGGTGGCGCAAAACGATTATTGATGAAAAATGTTGATATACTTTCTAACAGTGATGCAGGAGAGGGCGAAGTATTACAGCTTTTGGACTTACCTGATGTTAAATTTCTGTATTTTTTGACGTAATATTGCGACAGATAAACCATAGCGTGTTATATTTTGAGTGATATTCAAGGATCTTGAATTGATGTATGTAAAAATTGAATTTTGTTTGGTTGAATGTTTGATGGAAATATGTTGACATATATAAAAGGTTGTGTAATATTCAGGATTCCTGAAATGATGTATGAATGAAAAATTGAATTTTCAGTAGTATCTAGTGGAAAGTTATCAAAGTTGTGTCACGCGGAAAATCTGTTCACATTATCATTGCTCACTGTGGTACACTATCATTCGACGAAATATAATGTAAGACAATTATCTTTAGGCCCTGTAAAGGCTTTTCTATGCATGTCGAATCATTGATTATGATTATATTTGATTTATTGTTTTATCTAGACTTATTCTGGAGTATTTATATTGATTTGAGATGCTTATGCTTGTGAGGTGAATCTTACATGGCAAAATTAATTGATGTATTTAAATTGCAGAAAATCTATGCCTGTCAAAAGTTAATGTGAACATATTAAATAAGGACATCTTCTTCTTCATATCGGGTCACTACACAAGTCCCATCCAGTGCTCCACACAGGCTCTGGAGATGTAGGCTTTATAACCTATTTTAAACGAGTTGCTCATGCAAATAGTTGATTAACAAAATAATTGGCATTTGAGGTGATTCCCGAATAATTTTGAATAAGACTGGAGTGTTGATCAGACCAACTTTGCCAACGAATAAATAAATAAAAAATATTAAAAAAAAAAAAAAATAATAATTTGCCAATGAATCAGCCGATGGGTGTTTCCAAATATTCAAATAAGAAATCTAAGTAATATGATTCGAGATGAAGTACGTGAAAAGTAGGACAGGGGTCTAAACCCAGTCATTTTGCATGCAATCGACGTATGCGGTTAGATGTGTGTTAGCTGCGATATTATACTTACTTAGAAAGAACGGATATGCAAATATCTCACTTAAAGTTAAAGGTCAAGTGTATTTGTTTTCATGGGAAAATCTAATTTTATTTTGGAGGATAAAGTCAGAATGATGATCAGTGAAACGTTGTCTTTACCCCCTTCTCTTTCTACTATGACTGAAAGCTAAGCATCTTTATGTCTTTTTTCTTCAATTTTTTTGTTTATAAAAAGTCATTCTTTTATTGAACATCTTGACGTTTTATTTGGGTTATTTTTTCACTAACATGTTTTTATCTTTCTCTCTCTCTCTCTGTCCCAATCAACTGATTATTTTTACTTCACTGTCTCAAGTTTCTTGCTCTTATTTTATTTCTATGTTCCCCCTTCTCTCACTCTCGCTATCTCTCTTTCTCTCCATGTATCATAAAAATGGTTAATAGCTGTTCTCATATGATAGGATAATATCATATGACATATAAAATTGTACGGTATCGAGGACAATGACTCACAATCATTCACAAGTTTAGTTTAAAATTTGGTTAACCAACAAGTAACATCCGGGTCATGACACATTGACTGTCTTGTTTGGTATTTGTTGTCGATACCAACAAAAAACGTAATATGAAGAAATAGGACTCTTAGCATTACGGTGGGGGTGGTAACAAAATTTGAGACGGGAAGCAATTATTAACTGATGAGGGTAGAAATAGCAGCAGTAGTGAATTGAATGGAATGAGTTTTATTCAGTGGTGACAGTAATTATATACTCATGAAAAAATATGAATTTCCTAGAAAATGATCAACATGAATAAGGTTTGCGATGATCTTTTTCTAAAATGAGGACCTTAAAGATAAAGGTGAGTTCTGGTAATGCTAGTGCATTGTGAAAGAAAAGGTGTGGAATGAATCAGAAAAAGTTGATCATGTAGCATGTAAGTATTGGTGTGTACTGCAAGGTTCTGGAGTCATCAAAATCATAGTAAATTTGGCCCAGTCTTGGTAAAGTAACAGGCACTGTACACAGAAAGATGTATATGGGACTACACAAAATGGTGTCGGGGCTAGCTTACCTTGATTTCCTTAACTTTCTATGCACATTACTCAGCCAGCATACATTTTCTTCCAAAATTGTTTGGCACATGACATTTATTTGTAATCTTGAACATACAGTGTAAGTTTCGTTTGATTCTGTGAGATTTCTTTTAATATTTTTATTTTACCAGAACTCTTAAGTTTATCTTTAAATGGCAAGGCTTCGAGTCCCAACCTTGTATCTGATCACAGAGTCGAATATATATTTTTTCCTTCTTGATGCATTGTAATTTGTTTCGAAGTCACTTGACGTTCAGTTTTCATTTCAAACCAGTCATTGGTTATCTTCATGATCATTGAGCCCATACAGCGATCATGCACTTTAGCGCTATTAGCTAATAGTTTAGACTGGGGACTTGATTATAATTATGTAGGGTAACATCATATGTGAAAGGTACCGTTTAACCTATCTTTCAAATTTGTAATAATCTTAAATAAGTGTGTATGATTATGTTCTACTATTGTGTGTGTTGGAATTAAACAAAACGGAATATTTTAAACATAAAAACTATCACCCTATTAAAAGACTCGACTCTTGCTTTACTTTGCTATTTGAGAGAGAGGGGAAAGAGAGAGAGAGAGAGAGAGTTGGGGGGGGGGGGGGGTTACAAACACGGGAATTGCAATCAAGTGCCTTTTTTTAATTATAAAAATGGTAAACTCAATCTTTATTTCTCTTATCATTCGGTCCTCAATAAGTAGGATTTGTTTGTTTCGTCATATTAATAATCAGTGAAAAGGTTAAACTGTACCTTTGGACTAGCGTGACTTGCAATCAGCACACAAAGAAACCGCCCTACATAACCCATGCACAAATCTATGGCCTGCTGACTATGATTTGGGGTACCTGCTTTTCGTACAGATAGGGTGTTTTACGCTGTTTCCTCATTCTATTAATAAAAGCATTATATCTCTCTCCCGCTGATAAAATGGCCAAAGTCCCCCCTCAATAAACATTCCAATGTGAGATTCTCTTAACTGTTCTTTATTCAACCATTCTTTTCTTCTTTTTTCAGTGTGTGGCTTCATAGTCTGTATTTGGGGATTTAGAGGTTTTTTTTCTTCTTCCCCTCTGACACAATACCATCAATGCGTGATCCGTCGAGCATGTCCCGGTAACCGAGAGACAGAGAAAGGAAGAGATAGGGGTGGAAGATAGAGAGACAGAGAAAGGGAGAGATAGGGGTGGAAGATAGAGAGACAGAGAAAGGGAGAGATAGGGGTGGAAGATAGAGAGACAGAGAAAGGGAGAGATAGGGGTGGAAGATAGAGAGACAGAGAAAGGGAGAGATAGGGGTGGAAGATAGAGAGACAGAGAAAGGGAGAGATAGGGGTGGAAGATAGAGAGACAGAGAAAGGGAGAGATAGGGGTGGAAGATAGAGAGACAGAGAAAGGGAGAGATAGGGGTGGAAGATAGAGAGACAGAGAAAGGGAGAGATAGGGGTGGAAGATAGAGAGACAGAGAAAGGGAGAGATAGGGGTGGAAGATAGAGAGACAGAGAAAGGGAGAGATAGGGGTGGAAGATAGAGAGACAGAGAAAGGGAGAGATAGGGGTGGAAGATTGAAAGACAGAGAAAGGGAGAGATAGGGGTGGAAGATAGAGAGACAGAGAAAGGGAGAGATAGGGGTGGAAGATAGAGAGACAGAGAAAGGGAGAGATAGGGGTGGAAGATAGAGAGACAGAGAAAGGGAGAGATAGGGGTGGAAGATAGAGAGACAGAGAAAGGGAGAGATAGGGGTGGAAGATAGAGAGACAGAGAAAGGGAGAGATAGGGGTGGAAGATAGAGAGACAGAGAAAGGGAGAGATAGGGGTGGAAGATAGAGAGACAGAGAAAGGGAGAGATAGGGGTGGAAGATAGAGAGACAGAGAAAGGGAGAGATAGGGGTGGAAGATAGAGAGACAGAGAAAGGGAGAGATAGGGGTGGAAGATAGAGAGACAGAGAAAGGGAGAGATAGGGGTGGAAGATAGAGAGACAGAGAAAGGGAGAGATAGGGTGGAGGATAGAGAGAGAGAGAAAGGGAGAGATAGGGGTGGAAGATAGAGAGACAGAGAAAGGGAGAGATAGGGGTGGAAGAGAGGAGAAGAAGGGGGAGAATAAGAGAAAGATAACGAGACAGAGGGGATATAAAGGGGTGAAGGGAAGAACAGAGTGGAAAGAAAAAGAGAGAAAAATGGGCTTTGGAGAGAGAGGGAGGAGAGAAAGAAAGAGAGGGAAATGATTGAGAGAGAGAGAGAGAGAGAGAGAAAGAGAGAGAGAGAGAAAGAGAGAGAGAAAGAGAGAGAGAGAGAGAGAGAGGGAGAGAGGGAGTGAAAAGGAAAGAGAGAGAGAGAGAGAGAAAGAGGGGGAGGAATGAAAGAGAGAGATACCGCAGAAGTTAAGAGTCGAGCAAAAAGGGTAAAAGAAAGCAGGAGTTTGAAATGCAAAATCTTTTAATTAACTTGTCTATGGAAGAAAAAAAAAACAGATCTCCGACATTTTGTTAATTTTTTTTTTGAAGGTGAATCAAATACAACCTGTAGGCCTACTACGAGAGTGGAGAGAATTATGGAGATAAAGTAATAGTGTAAAGTGAACCTAGACAAATTTTTTTTTTTTTTTTTTTTTTTTTTTTTCTTTCTAGCTCTCTGTATGGCATCTTTTAAATGATTATCTTCTTCAACCTGTCTATCTGTCTGTCTCTCTGTCTTTTGCCACTTCTTGGTCACTTTGTGACTGTTCTGAGAACTTTCTCCTCCAGACAAACCCCTCCCCTCTTTTCCACGTCGCAATATTTGTCAGAGAGGGGTTCTCAGTATTGACAGATATCCTACATATTTAACCCTTTTGTTCAAATATTCATTCTTCTTCAACTGGAATTTCTCTTTGGCACCGGTAAACATTTTTGTCAAAAACAAAAAAGATGGACCCCATGGTTTCACCAATGTTTTTGTGAGGGTCTTTCAACCTAACGCCACGTCGCATGCTCTGGCACCGTGCCGTTAGGGCCGTTGACTGTTTCGAAAATAAGACGGGAATAATTGACAATTTAACTGGTACCGTTTCACAAGTGCCGTTCTGATTCCGCTCTGATGCCGTTCTGGTATCGTAAAAAGTTTCGAAAATAGGACGGGTATTGTCCATTTCTCTGGTGCCGTTCTATTCCTGATCCGGTGTCGTAAAATAAGAAAATAAAGACTTTTAAACTGTAAATTGCCTTGGTGCCGTAAACAGTCTCGAAAATAAGACCAAACTGATGACTTTCACTGGCTTCTCATGTGGCTTAAAATGCTTTAGACTGGAACAAAATAATACACAGAGCTAAGCTTATAAGACTGTTTAAGAATTGCTTTCTGTACAATAGTTTTAGCCCATGCGTGAAAAGAAAAGCTTTCGCGGCAATGAATTTATATAAGTGGCTCTATAAAAATAAAGTTGAGTACTGGTCATGCGATTACATCGTGAAAGAAATTTTCTGAAAGAAATAGAAAAGGTCGATCACGTGAAACATATAAATCAATGTATGCTGTGAGGTTTGGGAATGAGATTGGTATTAATACGATGCATTGATAAATTAATTTCATGATTTCATTGTGAATGCTTAAATGAATAATAAAAAAAAATCCAATGCCTGAGTTACCCCCAAACTTAAACGATGAATAAAAAACGGTATGCAAATGTTTGTTTGTTTTATTTATTCACTATGTAAAATAACTGTTTACAGATAATACAATTCAGTGGGTTACAATATATAATGATAATACATAGAAGGAACAAAATGTTTAAAGCGCAACGTCCCTAAGATAATATCTGGTAATTATTAGGTTTAAATAAAACATGGCTTAAAATAAGACATCCTGTAATTACAAAATAAAACAAAAATACAAAAGCATGCCCCTTAATGTACCTCTTCTTGACAAGAAAATATCACTTACATAATGTGTGAGTATACATATATATATATATATATATATATATATATATATATATATATATATATATATATACATCTGTAGTACACGAACTCATTTATATGGATGCTAAATTAGCCAAAATACCACACACAGCCTAGGAAACAGACTAACACGTAAGGCTTATAAGCGAAGTTTTAGCGAACCATTTACTTTCAAGTCATCTCACCGCATCCCATATTGACTGGTGCTACATAATTCAACTATTTTAAACCCCATTCAACATTTTACCCAAAGAAAATGTTAAAACAGCCCAAAATGGATGAAATGAAAAAAGCAGAAGCATGATTAAAGCCTTGGGTGCTGGATTACGTAACGCGCAAGAAAAGGAGCCCCTTCAGCTTTTTGTCAAAGACTGGGTTTTACATATCAAGGGTTTTGTCAAACAATTTGTTGGTCTTGTTTGGCGGAAAAACACTATCTCCATTCTTCGATTGATGAAAGTAGGTGGAAAGGGATTCCGGTCTGAGAATAGATGATTATTCTGAAAGGTTTCTTGGGGGAGAACCCGCAAAGACACACAAATCAGTTATTCTCATCTTTTTAAGAGGAGTGCCAGTGTTATTTCTTCTTCGTCACTGAGCCTTATCGAAGATATTACTTTCATAGTGCAAGAAACGTTGAATATTGTTTCCCCAATAATAGCATAGTGGTGGATGGCCAATTAAAGTTCCTTTCTATTTTCAGAAAGGCGTTAACCACGTCAACTCTGTTTCATTATGATAAGGGATGATTCCGGCTTCCTTTGAATAGACGAAGGCCTATAGTGAATTGCACATATTAATTTTGTAGAGAAATTTTCTTTAACACTTTAAGGTCCTTAATAATTCTTTGGTGGTTGTGCAATTATCTATCATCAATTTTATCACGATCGCAAAGAAATTAGAAAATCAACTTTGTTCGTCACCTGATGAAATATTTATACGAGTATGACAATGACATAATTATGAAGATACTCTCTATATCAGCAATGCTTTCATTAGCAATAGTATGGGATATAAAATTCTTTGCGATCATGTTAAAAACAAACATTCATTTAGTCACTTTCTATGTTTTAGGTGAACCACAAAACAGCTTTAAAAAATCCGATTTTGTATAAATTTGGATAACATGTAATATTGTAGCAATTTGCAAGCGCTTTAAACAGTAAAGCCATCGTTTACATCCTGTTCTCCCAACCATTCATGGCAGTCTTATCTCCACACGATACGACCCATTGACCCGTTGTGAGACAGAATAAAGGAACATCATTTTCTTTAGTGGTGGGAAAATGATAAACGTGTGGTTTTATTTTTCTTTTCGTATTTGTTACTTCCACGGTAGACTGGTGACTAGATTTCAAAATTCATATTTTGCCGATTCATGATTTTGACAAAGGGGATACAAGTGAAAACTTGAAGGCCGTAGAACAATAGTTATTCATTGACTATCCTATCCTGACTGCACACAGGGTAGAATTACAGCAATGTCCACGAATCGATTAGTAATTGAAGAAAAGAATCATGTCAGTAATTACGTGGTTAGGAAATTAAAAATACATATGTACAACTCGCTCATGATTTGAAAACATATTCAGGTTGGCCGCAGGGGGTGGGGGGGGGGGGTGATATTTCCGACACCAGCTTTCTCTAAAAACGAATTTTGAGAAGTGCAGACCAAGTATTTGATAAGATAATGATAACAATAATAATACATTAGAGCGCAGAAACTATCCAACGTTAAGTATATATATATATTAATTTAGTTGTTATTATGCTTTTCATAAGTTTCAGGATGGGCTCATGTATTGTGAAATTAGAAAGCATGATTAACAACCATTCACATGATACTTCACATGTGATGAATCAGTTTAAAGTTGGCGGAGCCGTGAAGGTAGGAAAGCTGCCCATGTCTGTACAAATATTTGAGAAATTCCAGATATGTCAATAGTATTATGCTCATTATAACACGCGTTTATGATGTTTTGTTCTTATTCAAGACTAATCATTTTTGCAAAAAGAACAAAAAAAAATATATATATATATATATAAAAGAAAATAAGCAGATGGAAAGAGAAAGAATCCTAAAAAAAAAATCATTTATGACATGCAATTGTACAGATGTATATATATAAATAATTCATAAAATAGTGTGTGGCAAAAATAGTCAACTGTGACTGATTGCCAAACAAAATCAAATCAAAAAAGAAAAAGGGGAAACACTCTGCTCAATTACTCATGTACCTTGTTAAATTCAAACGCCATTTCCTAAAAAAATAGCCATTATGATGTTTGTTATAGTTGACTCTCTTCGTTTAACCAACTCTTTGGATAAGTTTAAAATAGTATAACATGGTACCTTTCATTGAAAAGGCCTATTTTTTTCTTCTATCAACGCGAACTAGAGACTGAGCTGATGCTCTTCTCTTTACCTCCTTATGTCACAGAATGCAATGCATTTATTATTGGTCAGACGTGGTCAATCTACGTTAGAAAGGCCCTATCAATAATCTAAGTTTTGAAAACGTTGAATAAGAACAAGGTCCTTCAAAATACATTGTAGCATGGATGACATTATCTTTTTAACAATGTGGAATGTTCTTTATTCTAATTACAAGATAACATCGCTTCCATAATGACCCTCATAAAAGTGACCAAGCTATTATCACACGAACAAACGTCAGAGTGCAATTTGTATACGCCATTACACGCCCCTACCACGTATAGGTTTTCCCGCCTTTTTCGGATCTCTTTTCATTATCTCTCTCAATAGCACGCAACATAAATACACACAGCGAGAGAGACACAGAGTGGTAGGCGTGTGTACAGAAGTCATTAAGGGACCGCCACGACCGCCAATTTTCTGCTTTCTCACTAGCCGATTACGTAACTCTTAAGTATGCGTACCCTCATTGACAAACTCAAAGACGGGATTACTTCCATTTTGTTGCGTATGTTGAGCTGGACAATAGAAGGAGAACGAGAAAGAAAAGGGGGTGACAGCGAACGACCTTTAGAGTTTTCTTTTCATCTTCGAGAGCCCTAAAGCCTTGTCCTATTTGGTGTAGAATTAGAGGATGTTTTTTCCGAAGAGAGTGCTTGTCAAAAAAAAGCAGCGATGAAACCCGTGGAAAGTGGTATGGCGGGTTCGAGGTTACCATGGGCGCCATTATGAGATCAGAAGGGAGTGTATATGGCTATGGAGAGAATATGGATTGTAGACTATGTTCATGACGCTGATATTACCTTATGTAGTATTCAAACAACATAGATATTAAGACAGTCGGAATTTAGTTGCAAACGTTAGTCATTATAAGGTATTTCCTTACATTATATAGAAGAGAACATTGATGTGTTTGACATCAAGCAAAAAGCCTTTCAGTTTAAAACCGTTACCCGTTCGAAACACCTAAATATAGTAACGCTTTGCATATACCATTACCGAAAATATAATCATGGAATGAAATAATCTGAACCAACCCCCTCCTCTCACAAACTCTTTCCTCCTCTTTATCACATTATATTATTTCTCTTTCTCTCTCTCTCTCTCTCTCTTTCACTTTATCTTTGCCTATCTTCCATATTTGTTCGGACTTCTAATTTCATAATCATTATTGGTCTGAAAGTCATGTCCTTCTTCTAGCCCCTCTCTCAACTATTCCCTCTCTTTCAATCTGTAAGTTCAAGATTTGTCGTTACAAATGCATTTACAAAAATTAAAAAGCCCATTTTTTGTACGTCTTTCTATGATTGATGATGAAAGCGTATATATAGCAAAACCAACGATAGTTTGTAATGGGTCACTGCGTATAAGGAATTACCTTAAAATTGCCTGATTTGGTCAGCTAGTATAAAGTGGACAATTGGAGCTCAAAGAAACAAGATTGCTATGGTCAACCCGTGCATTGATGTCCATAATTAGCGTGGGATGACCATGCATGCAGCTGAATAACACAGCATATCTTTGTTGGCGCGGTTGCCAATGAACGCCATTAACAAGTGGTCAGTGTGTGTTCAATGCGTTTTATTATAATCATGTCCATTCCACCCTTTCCTGCTCTCTTCTGCTCTGTTTCTGTCTCTGTGTATCTCCCTCGACCTTGCTTATGACCGTTTGTTATAATATATGCCTTCATGAAGTTATTTATCACGATCTATATGATCAGATCGCATCCGTGAACTGAAGAGCGCCAATATCTAGTTCCCTAATCAAAGGCGCTGATGAGATTGAAAAAGTAAAATGCTGCCCAGTACAAGAAATTAGAATCCACTGACGCTGACCAGTCCCTGTACTAATAGCGGAGGAGCCCAACGATCAATATTATTATATTCTACATGCACGTGTTTTTCCCCTTTTATGTGCATATTTGCATATTTCAAATCTTTGGCTTGCAATATGTTTGCTTTGATGCTTTGAATACCTTCCTGTATTACATTTATCTCAGATAACATCATAAACCCTATCGTATGGCCTATCGTATGGCCTATCGTATGGCCTATCGTATGGCCAAAATGCAAGTATTCTCCCCACCCCCTTCCGTGTAGAGATCAGTGGTGTTTTTCCTTTTATTTGTCTTTGTCCAGCCTCATGTCTTTTCTTCTGTGTATCCTCCTCTCCCTGGTTTTTCTCCGAATATAGAAGGCATTCTTGTGGCATTGTGACCAAGCTAGCATGACATTGAAAAGAAAGAGTTGATCCATTTGAACCAGGGTTCAAGTTATGTGAGGTTGAGTACGTCACACAAGCGATCGATATTTATCGATGACCAATAAATGAGTGCATGTCCAAGAAGGCATGGAGATCACCAGAGAGGATCTCTGTGCAAGCAGAGCCTTTCATGAGGTGAGTTTGGGCACTTTATGATAAATACGGCTTTGTTGGGCAAGCACAAAAACAAAAGAATATACGCCATGCTGTGACCCAAGTGATATCAAGTTGGCCTAACTATGGCTCTACGACTGTGCATAGATGGAATAGCGCCATCTATACCACGTACACTTTTCTTCTTCTTCTTCTTCTTTTTTTCTTTCTTCTCCTTCTTCTTCTTCTTCTTCTTCTTCTTCTTCTTCTTCTTCTTCTTCTTCTTCTTCTTCTTCTTCTCATTTCTTTTTTCCCCTCCTCCTCATTTTCTTCTTCTTGTTCTTCGTTTGCTTGTTCTTCTTCTTATTAGTTTTCTTCTTCTTCTTATCTTCTTCTCCTTCTTCTTCTTCTTTTTTCTTCTCCTCCTCGAGTCCTCATTTTCTTCTTCTTGTTATTTTGTTCTTCTTCTTCTTTGTTTTCTACCCATCTCTCTCTACCCATTACACATTTCTCTCCTCGTAGCCATCTTTCCCCTACCACTGGCCGCTCTCTTGATTTTCTTTTCTTTTCCTTTCCTCTTCCTACATGTATGTACCCTGGAAGCAATCTTCATTTTTATCCAATGAATAATAAAACATAATTGGAAACGGAGTTAGAAGACCTATGACTCTCTCACTCTCTCTCTCTCTCTCTCTCTCTCTCTCTCTCCCTATACCTTTCTCCTTTGCGCCTGTCGTTCTTTCTGCCCCTCTCTCTCTCTATCCAATATTTTTTCTCTTTTCTCTTTAAAAAGAAATATCTTTCCGTATCTTTCTTTCTAGTGTTCCCATTGGCCCCAAATGAAGTCATTGAGGAGGTAAGTCTGCATGGATGGATTGTTCGCTCTCTCTCCACAGCATTGAAGTAAATTAATTATTCAAGTCTTTCTAGCACGTACCACAAGGTGGCGCAATTTCACTAGTTAGTTGCCATGTGTGTGTGGGTATTCCAACAGGAAATAAAGCAGTTTTCATGTACCGTTTGCGTTCTGTGCTTTTTCAATATGTAGTAAACATTATAGTCGCTTTCCTCCTTATTATATTTATATATTTTTTATACTGCATTGGAAGAAAGGTAATTGTCAACTTTGTCAGGTTATCATGCTCTTCCATTTTATACACTTTGGAAAGTATTGAACGTGACGAATTAGAATCTGCATCCTCCACATTCCTCCAAATCATAACCTTAACCACACGCAATATCGGCTTTCTTTTTCACTGTCACTTGTACTTTCCTTTTTGAAAATAAATTATCGACATTTTCATTAACACCATCTACAGAATTACTACTAAGTTTTCCCTTTTATAAATAAGTGTCTCGGCATTCATCACCACTATTTTATCAAAGTCTCCAATATCGTCAGCATCATATCACCCTAACGTTATTTGGCAAGACATTAAACCACTTTTGCCACTCTCCACCCAGGTGTCAATACCCGATATGCCAGATCGCTACAGGTTTGGCCGCCTTGCAGCTTTGATCGGGTCGATAATGTTGGAACGCCAAAAGCGTCACGATGATTATGACGGACATTATTAGCATTATTCCTCACCATTAACTATATCACCATTCTCGTCACCAATACCACTACCACTACCATCACCACCACCGCCACCACTACCATCACCACTCCAAACACCGCCACCATCACCACTCGAAACACCCCCATCATCACCACTACCAACAACCTCATCATCACCGCAATCATCACCAATATCACCACCACCACCATCATCAACATCACCTCCATCATTACCTTCACCATCACTCCCAGCATCATCTTCGTCGTAATTATAAGCATAATTACCATCCTTCTACAAATCATCATCCTCTTTCCTCTTCAACTCCCTATCTCTTCATCATCATCATTAACAGTATCTTATCTTATCTTTTTTTAATAACAAATTGATTTTTCGAGTTTCCTATGGTAGTGGGTCTCAGTTTTTATTTGAAGTATTCACTCTGTCACACGAAGCTTAACGCAACAGTACTATCCTGGTATAAACTGAAAGCAGAATACGTAATATTTTGGTTAGTTCTTTCTTTATTGCATTCTTTGATTCCATTTTGGGGCGAGTTTTTGAATTAGTAGTAATTGGGGTACACCAGGAATTATGTTTACAGATGCTAAGTAGATAACCTCTATACATTACAGGGCCTAATTCTTTGGACGATGTGGCATCTGGCTTTCCTGGATATCTTTGCTTAGTTGTCCAAGTAACATCTAGGTTAACATATTACGGGATATCGTCATTTATGTCGAAAGCTGTTTCAGCATCATGTCTTCTAAGTTCTGGGGTTTAGGGCTAACCCCAATTTTTCTTGTAAACTTATATGATTCGACCCCCTGTTGACGAAGTCAAATCTGGCTTTCCTGCGGTGTCTTTTATTGACTGTCCAAAGACTACAGGTTCACAGATGACGACGCCGTCAGTCGAGTCCATTTGGAGTTCTCTTTCCAAAATGCCACCAGGAGAGATAGCCCTTTATAGTCGCAGGTTCCCCACATGCCGCTCAATCTCAACAAAGGTTTCTCTCCTTGCATGACGCTGGATCTGGCTTTCCTGAAATGCCTTTAATTCATTGTCCAATGACATACAGGTTCACAGCTTACAGCATCGTTGGTTGTGTCTTCAGGAAAGCTAGGCCCGTTTCAGGCTCATCCTTGGCCAAATGATTGAAGGAGTTGAAGTGACCCTCTGATGATGTGTTATCTGGCTTTCCCGAGGTGTCCGCCATTTATTGTCCGGAACAACAGGTTCACAGATAACGACATCACCCACTACTTGGGGTTGATCATCTCCACATTGGTTTTCTTCAGAGGATCATCCGGCCCTTCTCAATCCTCCTCCTTATCGATGATCTGTGGAGGGATCCTATTTCCCAAAAGTACCCTGACCGGGTAGTTCTGGAAACGCCCCTTATAGCGATCGTCAATGTACAGATCAGCCAGGTCCTGCTTCCTCTTTGGGAGGTTGGTCGGTTAGTTAGGGACTTGGTGGAGGATAGGGAGAGTCCATCCCTGCTCTGATTAAGTCCACAAGGCGCACCTGCCTCTCTTCGATGTCATCCAGGTCCTCTCTTAAGCGGTAGAGCTTGGAGAACACCTTGTTCATGTCTTTTAGGTATCGGGCAGTTTCCCACCTAAGTCCAGCAGTCTCGTCGTCGATGATGTCTGCCTTGAACTTGTGCGTTCCCGGCTCTCGAGGGAAAGGACCGCGGGAGATCCGAGGCCACTTCTTGAGTGCTTTCCCAAGATGGCGGGTGGCGCACTTAGACATCGTCACTGCCATTTGGAGGTTGTTGATGAGTTCAGACTTTGGGCAGCGATCAAGGAGGCCATCGTGGTTGACTTAGTCGTCACTCTTCTTGCCGGTCTTGTCGAAAAATTTCACTTCTTCTTCGAGAGTGTCTTCGTCAGCATATGAAATCCTCACTCTGCTGGACTCATGATATTCGCTTGTTTCATGATCCTCTGGAGGTGTGACATCCTCACAAGGCAACACACAATAGTCCATATCTGGCGTTCCTGTGCTGTCTTTTAATTTATTGTCCAAAGAACATTCAGGTTCACAGATAAGGGCGCCGTTAGCTTTGTTAGGCGCAAATGGGCCAAGTTTAGCTTCATTAGTGTCAATTTCACTGTAGAAGGATGTCCTTCGATTCGCATCACCGGTGTCGCTAGGTTCATAGTCGTTGTCGATCACTGCGCCGGGGAGACTGAAGGCGCATTTGATGGAACCTTGATCTGTTCCTTGGTGACGCACGCTTCTCCTGGTCGACGTGGACTTCGTTCTGCCCTCGACGGCACCGACTCTCAGCTTGGCAAAGTGATCAGTCACTGCACCGACTGACTTTGAAGCTCTCAGTTCCTGAACACAAGATACACCGTGATCTTTCGAATCGCTGAAAGGCACCACGGGAGTTGAATGGCGTTTTCCAAACAGGCTGAAGAGTGAGCGGCGTTTACCTCCTGAAGTTGATTGTGACGTCATAGAGGTAGATCCGCGAAGTTTCAGCTGAAGCGTTCTAATGGCGGCTGGGATTCCGGGTCTGGGCATGCGCCATGGGCAGCATGAGATGCTCTTGTCGTCAAGGCAACTATCAGATGGAGCGTTTCGGAGGAAAGAATCGTTGATCTTTGTCGAAGAAATCTTAATTAAAGTAAGAGAAAAGGGAAAGACTTAGACTACGATACGTGCATGATGTCCAGAATACCCAATTTTGTATTCTTCTGGAATTAGACCCTAGGCTAATATTTTGTTTTTTAAATCTATGAGAGATGAAATTATATACTAAAATACCTTGACTTTATTTGAGTTAAACATCCACAGGCTTTTAATGTTTTAATTGTAGTATTCATGCCTTGTACCAGGTACCAGATGCAAAATAAGTTGTAATCGAAAACTATAAAGTTCATTTTCTTTACTTCTCACTATCAAATATATTTTACATGATATTTCGTTTTCAATATATTTGCAAAAACGGAGGGAAATTGTATTGTTACTTACCAAACGCAACATTTTGTATTCGATTTGAAATTTGCACAAGTAAGAAAATTGAGATCGGAGGAACTATAGCAAGCAGATCCGATAGCAAGTAACTCAAATAACAGAGTGACAGAGAAGTAAACAAAAGTTAAGGATAATATCATATTCCATTGTGATGTCACATGTCGGCTGCGCGTTTCTTGGTGCGCAGTGAGTTATAAAGTTATTGCGCATGTTCAGTGTGATGCTTTAGTCACGTGATATAGGGACTTTGACCTACTTTCACAACTATAAGGTTATGAAAGGGCAAATAACCATGAAATTGCACTGGAATATTCGCGTATATGAATGAGATTTTGCGATGCAAACTTAGTTTAGGACAGTACCATGGACGGAACCTTTTAAGTTATATCATTGAGTGAACAGAAAAGATGGTATCTCATGAAATATCGAAAAAAGATGTTTAGTAGTCAACTACTGATAATATGATGATCGTAAATTTTCTAAAAGTTTTCATGAGTCCATCCAAATACTTTTGAAGGCTGGTTGTGTAATAAATATATCATCATCCTCATCGAATTCCTGAACAATGTCTTCACAATGATCATTATCCATCTTCTCATCCTCATCATGCCTTATACCAACGTCACCATCAGCAACATGAAAACCCTTTAAGATGTTAATAAGTAATATTTCTTGACGATAACGAAACTAAAATCCTTATCGTTATATCATCGACCAAAACACATCATAATATTTCGTATCATCGTCATTCTCAGCAAGACTCGTCATCGACTGTCATCAGCGGATCCCATATGACATCCATAATCAGCGCTACCTACCATCCCCGTCATTTTACGGTTATTTGTAATCAACATTAGCCTGATATCATGGCCAACATTTTTAGATGTTATCTTCGTCACCACTATCCATATCATCATCATAGTTATCATTTAGTTTCTTCACAATTTTTCACCACTGCCATCACCTATCACTTTTCATCATCATCACATTATCATTTACTTGATCATTCACATCGTATTTCTCATTTTTCATCACAATAGTCACTACTATCATTTTCATCATCATCATCATCATCACCACCATCATCATCATCATCACCATCACCACCATCATCATCATCACCATCATCACCATCATCATCATCATCATCACCATCATCATCACCATCATCATCATCATCATCATCATCATCATCACCATCATCATCATCATCATCATCACCATCATCATCATCATCATCATCATCACCATCATCATCATGACCATGACCATCATCATCATCATCATCATCATAACCATCATCATCATGACCATCATGACCATCATCATCATCATCATCATCATGACCATCATCATCATCATCATCATCACCATCATCATCATGACCATGACCATCATCATCATCATCATGACCATCATCATCATCATCATCATCATCACCATCATCATCATGACCATGACCATCATCATGACCATCATCATCATGACCATCATCATCATCATCATGACCATCATCATCATCATCATCATCATCATCATGACCATCATCATCATCATGACCATCATCATCATCATGACCATCATCATCATGACCATCATGACCATCATCATCATCATGACCATCATCATCATCATCATCATGACCATCATCATCATCTTGACCATCATCATGACCACCATCATCATGACCATCATCATCATCATCATCACCAACACCATCATCATCACCATCATCATCATCATCATCACCACCACCATCATCACTACCAATATCATTATCTTCCATGTTCGTAATCATCATCATAATCATCAGTATTACGAGTATCCTAAAAATCGCCACCATCTTTTATCAACATCCGCATGAAAACATCCACGTTCACACACACAAATATTTAAAACATACCATCAAGTGAAAGACCGATACAAGAAACAACTTCTGTAAACACAGAGTGAAAATATATTATACATGTATAACAAATTTCAGTGAATCAACATTGTGTTTACAAAACTAAGTAGCCTTAAATATTAGCACCATTTGCATCAGGATCAGTTTCATACGACAAGAATGTCCTTAAAAATATAAAAAGCTGGCAAGAACTGCAATTACCATTCTAATATACGATTCATTTTCCATTTACATGATCATAAGTATTTTTTTTCAAAAATGATATATAAAGTATGTACTACTGGAATTCTCATAGCTGTTGTCTTGTGAAAGCAGCATATAGTCAAAGCTCTGGATCAACTGCTGTACATTCTTATAACAAGTACACTGTACATCTTAAAAATGTTGTACTAAAATACATTGGGCAGTGTATACTATAAGGCACTGTGAAAATGTAGTTTGAATAACATGTAAAAATAATAACATGAAAACTAACATCTATTGGGGTTTTGACCATTCAAAAATGTTCTAAGATTAAAATTTGAATACTTCACAATTCACAAAATTAATTGCTTTGTTTCTTCCAGTAAAAATAATAAATTTGTAATATGGGACACTGTATGGATTATAAAGACTGACTATATGTGCCTGAGAGTAAATTAGCATGATAGTGCAATCATAAAGAGATTTGTCCTCTCCTTAGATCTTCTCCCATATTCATAAAACCCTACTGATCATAGTTGTCAACTAACTATGTATAATCATAATTAATTGACAACCAGCTTCGTAAGGTCTTATTAATTGGGCCCACAAGTATTTTCGTGATTTTCCTTACAAACAGTAACTCTATACTTGTTCTAAAACTTGTGGTTATTGAAAACAATTGAGACATTTACATGTAATAATAATCAAATTAGCCATTGTCATTTCAATTTTTATAAAAAAATTGATAATCTGTTTTGACACTTTTATTCATTTACGCAACAACGTCTTAGGTATTATGAGCAGTCTATTTAATGAAAGCTTTTGATGAAAGTATATTTTCCTACAGCAAGTAAGCCTAATAAGTACTCTTATTTGGCACATACATCTAACAGTGTTTAGCATTACAATAGTTAAGTCTGATATCGTACATATATAATTGTCATAAAAACACTTTTTGAAAAGAATAGACTTCAAAATACCATTTCCTTAAAATTCTATACAAACACCTAATTTGCATACTGGGCAAAATAAAGTTTTCATATAATGTATTCCAGTCATAATGAATCAATGGACAATAAAATGCAACATACTTACAAATTATTCTGAAAATTGATATTGAAAATAAAAATATAATTATGTTTTTATCTTAGAATGAGAAAATATTTAGTATGTAATCTTGAGCACTCTATACAGATATGTCACCGTAAGAACACTTATTTAAAATAAGAGAGCATTTAATAGAATTACAAAATCAATTTCATACCACTGAATTGAACAAATGCATATATTCTCTATCTCTCTCCCTCCCTCTCTCTCTCTCTCTCTATCTCACCCTCCCTTATATCTTTCTCATTTGCGCCTGTCGTTCTTTCTGCCCATCTCTCTCTCTCTCTCTCTCTCTCCCTCCCCCTCTCTCTCTCATCCTCTCTATCTCTCTCCCTCATATCTTTCTCTTTTGCGCATGTCGTTCTTTCTGCCCCTCTCTCCCTCTCTTTCTCAATGTCATTTCTCCTTTCTCTTTAAAAAGAAATCTCTTTCTCTATATTTATTTCTTGTGTTCCCATTGACCAAAAATGAAGTCATTGAGCTGGTATATGTCTGCGTGAATGGATTGAGCGCTCATAGTAAGAATAAAGTACCAAGTCTTTCTAGCAAGTACCACATTGCGGCGCAATTTCACTAGTTAGTTGCCGTGTACATTCCACAAAATATTGGGCAAAAAATTGCCCAATTTTTACCCAACATGAGGGCCAGGCGCGGATCCAGGATTTCTTAGGGGAGGGGGCCCAACTTTTTTTTTTTTTGCTCCCGAAAATTTGAAAAACGCGCCGGCCAAAAATTCGCTCAGGGGGGGGGGGCCTGGATCCGCCACTGATGAGGGCGATTATGTGTCCAACCAACTGTTGAGTAAATTAAAGATTTTGCATGATTTACCCAGTGTTGGACAAAAAGAAAATACCCAACTTGTAACCAAAAAAAAATTACCCGATCAGAAATTCATCCAATTCTCACCATAATGTGTAGCATATTAGACACTAGTTGGGCAAATAAGTTGGAGAAAATATTATATATATATATATATATGTTATATATATTATATGTAAAACGACATCAGTGCCGCGGCGGGAATCGAACCTCGAACCTTGTGATCCACAGTCATGTGACATATTCACTCGACCACGACACCTCTTATACAAGAACATAACCCTATTGTTGAATAATAATGTTGCCCGACTTACGTTTGCCCTTTTGCATCTGCCCAACTTATTTTGAACATTTAATTGGGTAAATACATGTAGTAAATGGTTGGGAAAGAATAACCCACATGTTGGACAAAAATGGCCCAAATTTAATTTGCCCAATAATATTACCCAATTATTGCATCGGTTACTACATGGTTGGTAGGAAATAAACCAATTGTTGGACGATATTTGCCCAACATCGATTTGCCAAGTAACACCTAATCGATTTGCCAAGTAACACCTAACCAACCTAGTGTTTTCCTTTCATGAGGTAACTTCATATAGTAAATGGTTGGGAGAAAATAATCCAATTATTGGACAAAATTTGCCCAACTTTGATTCGCCCAGGATCATCTGCCCAACTTTTTTTTTACTGTGTATGTATAGGTCTTTCATCAGGATATGAAGCAGTTTTTATGCACCGTTTGCGCTTTGTGCTTTTTCAATATGTATTAAACATTACAGTCGCTCTCCTCCTTACTCATATATATATATATTTGTTTTTATTCATAAATTTCAAACTGCATTGGAAGAAAGGTAGTTGTCAACTTTGTCAGGTTATCATGCCTTTCCATTTGATACACTTTGGAAAGTATTAAACGTGACAAATTAATACAGTTAGAATCTGCATCCTCATCATCAACACTGTGATCATCTATATCAACATATCTTACTCATCATCTTCGGCATCATTCTTATCCACACCCAGGGGCGGATCCAGCCGGTGGCAGGGGAGGGGGCCCAATTCGTGAGAAAATATTTAGCGGCGAAACAGCCGGCCGAAAATTCGCTCAGTGGTGGGGGGGGGGGGGGGGGGGTAGTGAGCACTATTTTTTCCCCTTCTTCTCTTTGCCCTCGAAAATTTGAAAAATTGCACCCCCCCCCCCCCCCACCCCCTTGAGCGCCAGGGGTGGGAGCCCATCTCCAAAAAAAGGTTAAATAAACGTGTTTTTACGCCTTTTTTCAGCCCCCTTGATCCGCCACTGTCCACACCAACCACTTTGCCCGAGTTTATCACTAGTCCGCTTTATCAACACTCCTTTCATTGTTAGCATTATACATTCATGCATTCTTTTATTGCAACCATAGGTTTGATTCCATTCAGTATCACCCTCACCATTCTCCTTCAAATCACTCGTAACATCGGCTTTCTTTTTTTTACTCTCACTTGTACTTTCCCTTTTTAAACAAACTATCGTCATTTTCATTAACACCTACAGAATTACCTCCAAGTTCTCCCTTTTAAGTGTCTCAGCATTCATCGTCACTATCTTATCACAATCTCCAATATCGTCAGCATCGTTACCCTCACCCTAACGTTATTTGGCAAGACCGCTAAAGGTTTGTCCGCCATGCAACTCTGATCGAGTCGATAATGTTGGAACGCCAGGAGCGTCACAATATGACGGACATTATTATCATTATTCCTCACCATTACCTATATCACCATTCTCGTCACCACTAACACTACCACCACCACCACCACTATCACCTCCAACATCACCTTCACCATCACTCCCAGCATCATCTTCGTCATTATTAATTATAAGCATCATTACCATCCTTCTACAAATCATCATCCTCCTTCCTCTTCCCTCCTCCCTCTCTAACTCCCTATCTCTTCATCATCATCATTAGCAGTAGAAGCCGGGATCATCTTCATCTTCAGCAACACAGTCGTGGCAGTAGCTTTCATCTTTTTTTCAGAGGGGGGAGGGGGGGGGGGCGGGGGCGGTGAAACAAAATACAGTGTTGCACTTGATCATCACCAATACTTCTTTTCATGCATCTCCCCTCCCAACAATTCGATATCCATATTATTCTCTTTTGATAACAAATTGACATTCCGAGTTTATCATGGTGGTGGGTTTCAGTTTTTATTTATAGTATTTACTCTGTCACACAAAGCTTAACGCAACTATCCTGGTATAAACTGAAAGGAGAATATGTAATATTTTGGTTATTTCTTTATTTATTGCATTCGTTGTTTCCATGTTTAGGGCGAGTTTTTGAATTAGTGGTAATCGGGGTAGACCAGCAATGATGTTTACAGATGCTAATTTAGTTAACCTCTATTTATTATTCACTACAGGGCATAATTTCATTTGACGATGTGGCATCGGGCATTCCTAGATGCCTTTGATTATAGTTGTCCAAGCAACATAGGTTCACAGATGACGGCATATCGTCGTTTATGTCGAAAGCTGTTTCAGCATCATGTCTTTGGGGGTTTCAGGGCTAATCCCCGCTTTTCTTGTAAACCTGATGATTCGACGCCCTGTTGACGAAGTGACATCTGGCTTTCCTGCGGTGTCTTTTTATTCACTGTCCAAAGACCGCAGGTTCACAGATGACGACGCCGTCGGTTGAGTCCATTTGGGGTTCTCTTCCCGAAATGCAACCAGGAGAGAGCCCTTAATAGTCGCATGTTCACACCATGCCGCTCAATCGCAACAAAGTTTTCTCTCGTTGCATGATGCTAGATCTAGCTTTCCTGAAATGTCTTTAATTCATTTTCCAATGACATACAGGTTCACAGCTTACAGCATCGTCGGTTGTGTCGTCAGAGAAGGTAGGCCCTTTTCAGGCTCATCCTTGGCCAAATGATTGAAGGAGTTGAAGTGACCCTCTGATGATGTGTTATCTGGCTTTCCCGAGGGACATGTCCGCCATTTATTGTCCGGAACAACAGGTTCACAGATAACGACATCAGCCACTACTTGGGGTTGATCATCTCCACATTGGTTTTCTTCAGAGGATCATCCGGCCCTTCTTAATCCTCCTCTTCCTCGATGATCTGTAGAGGCGGGGATCCTATTTCCCAAAAGGACCCTTACCGTGTAGTTCTGGAAACGCCCCTTATAGCGATCGTCAATGTACAGATCAGCCAGGTCCTGCTTCCTCTTTGGGAGGTTGGTCGGTTAGGGACTTGGTGGAGGATAGGGAGAGTCCATCCCTGCTCTGATTAAGTCCACAAGGCGCACCTGCCTCTCTTCGATGTCATCCAGGTCCTCTCTTAAGCGGTAGAGCTTGGAGAACACCTTGTTCATGTCTTTCAGGTATCGGGCAGTTTCCCACCTAAGTCCAGCAGTCTCGTCGTCGATGATGTCTGCCTTGAACTTGTGCGTTCCCGGCTCTCGAGGGAAAGGACCGCGGGAGATCCGAGGCCACTTCTTGAGTGCTTTCCCAAGATGGCGAGTGGCGCACTTAGACATCGTCACTGCCATTTGGAGGTTGTTGATGAGTTCAGACTTTGGGCAGCGATCAAGGAGGCCATCGTGGTTGACGTAGTCGTCACTCTTCTTGCCGGTCTTGTCGAAGAATTTCACTTCTTCTTCGAGAGTGTCTTCGTCAGCATATGAAATCCTCACTCTGCTGGTCTCATGATATTCGCTTGTTTCATGATCCTCTGGAGGTGTGACATCCTCACAAGGCGACACACAATAGTCCATATCTGGCTTTTCTGTGTTGTCTTTTAATTTACTGTCCAAAGAACATTCAGGTTCACAGATAATTTCATCATGGCTAGGCTTGGCTTTGTTAGGCGCAAACGGGCCAAGTTTAGCTTCATTAGTGTCAATTTCACTGTAGAAGGATGTTCTTCGATTTGCATCACCGGTGTCGCTAGGTTCATCGTCGTTGTCGATCACCGCGCCGGGAAGACTGAAGGCGCATTTGATGGAACCTTGATCTGTTCCTTGATGACGCACGCTTCTCCTGGTCGATGTGGACCTCGTTCTGCCCTCAACGGCACCGACGGTCAGCTTGGCAAAGTGATCCGTCACTGCACCGACCGACTTTGACGCTCTCAGTTCCTGAACACAAGACACACCGTGATCTTTCCCATCGCTGAAAGGCACCACAGGAGTTGAGTTGCGTTTTCCAAACAGACTGAAGAGTGAGCGGCGTTTGCCCTCTGAATTTGATTGTGACGTCATGGAGGTAGATCCGCGAAGTTTCAGCTGAAGCGTTCTCAAGGCGGCTGGGATTCCGGGTCTGGGCATGCGCCATGGGCAGCATGAGATGCTCCTGTCGTCAAGGCAACTATCAGATGGAACTTTTCGGAGGCAAGAATCGTTGCTCTTCGTTGAAGAAACCTTAATTAAAGTAAGAGAAAGGGGAAAGACTTACATAATGCACTTGCATAATGTCCATAATACCCAATTTTGTTTTCTTTTGGAATTAGCATATAATACTCTTTTTTTTTAAATCTATAAGAGAAATAATCTATTCGTATTTAATCTTAAGTAATTATGTTGTAAAACGCTTAAATTTTTAGATATCTATCCCATGTAACAAATTACACTATATACTAAAATACCTTGACTGTATTAGAGTTAAACATCCACAGGCTGTTTTTGTTTTAATTGTAGTATGCGTGCCTTGTGCCAGGTACCAGATGCAAATAAGTTGAAAGCGAAAACTCTAAAGTTCATTTTCTTTACTTCTCACTATCAAATATAATTTACTTGATATTTCGTTTTCAATTTGTTTGCTTAACCGCAAACGTAACGCGGAGGAAAATTGTATTGTTACTTACCAAACGCAACATTTTGTATTCGATTTGAAATTTGCACAAGTACAAGTAAGACAATTCAGATCAGAGCAATGGTAGCAAGTAGATCCGATAGCAAGTAACTCAAATAACAGAGTGACGGAGAAGTAAACAAAAGTAATTGATAATATCATATTCCATTGTGATGTCACATGTCGGCTGCGCGTTTCTTGGTGCGCGGTGAGTTATAAAGTTATTGCGCATGTTCAGTGTGATGGTTCAGTCACGTGGTATAGGGACTTTGACCTACTTTCATAACGATAAGGTTATGAAAGGGAAAATAATATGATTTCGCGATGCAAAGTTAAAACTTATTGTAGGACAGTATGGAAGCGTTTAAGTTATATTATTGAGAGAGATGGTTTCTTAGGAAGTAATGAATTTATAAAAGAAAAAGCTGTTTAGTAGTCAATTACTGATTTATGATGATCATAGATTTTCTAAAAGTTTTCATGAGTCCATCCAAATACTTTTGAAGGCTGGTTGTGTAATAAATATATCATCATTCTCATCAAATTCCTGAACAATGTCTTCACAATCATCATTATCCATCTTCTCATCCTCATCATCCCTTATACCAACGTCACCATCAACAACATGAAAACCCTTTAAGATGTTAAGAAGTAATATTTCTTGATGATAACGAAAGAAAAATCCTTATCGTTGTATCATCGACCAAAACACACCATAAAATTTAATATCATCGTCACTCTTAGCAAAACTCGGCGTCGACTGCCATCGGCGGATCCCATCTCACATCCATAATCAGCGCTACCTACCATCCCCATCATTTTACGGTTATTGTAATCAACATCAGCCTGATATCATGACCAACATTTGTAGATGTTATCTTCGTCACCATTATCCATATCATCATCATAGTTATCTTTTAGTTTCTTCACAATTTTTCATCACAGCCATCACCCTTCACTTTTCACCATCCTCACATTATCATTTACTTGATCATTCACATCGTATTTCTCATTTTTCATCACAAAAGTCACTATCATCATCATTTTCACCATCATCATCATCATCACTACCACCATCATCATCATTATCATCATCATCACTACCACCAACATCATCATCACTACCATCATCATCATCATTACCATCATCATCACTACCACCATCATCATTTTCATCATCTTCATCACCATCATTTCCATCACCACCACCATCATCATCATCATCACTACCACCATCATCATCACCATCACTATCATCATCATCACTACCACCATTATCATCATCATCATTGCTATCATCATCATCACTATCATCATCATCACCATCATCATCATCACTATCATCATCACCACCATCATCATCACCATCATCACTATCATCATCATCATCATCATCACTACCACCATTATTATCTTCCATTTTCGTAGTCATCATCATAATCATCAGTATTATGAATATCGTTAATAATCGTCACTATCTTTTATCAACATATGCATGAAAATATCCACACTCACACAAACAAATATTTAAAACATACCATCAAGTGACAGACGGATACAAGAAACAACTTTTGTGAACATAGAGTGAAAATATATTATACATGTATAACAAATTTCAGTGAAAAAACTTTGTGTTTACAATACTCACTAGCTTTAAAAAAATAGCACCATTTGCATCAGGATCGGTTTCACACAACAAGTACGACTTTTTTAAGTATAAAAAGCTGGCAAGAGCTGCAATCACCATAATATGATTCATTTTCCATTTACATGATCACAGGTACTTTTTCTAATAGTGATATATAATGTATGTACTACTGGACTGCTCATAACTTATGCCCTGTGAAAGAAGTATATAGTCAAAGCTCTGGATCAACTACTGTACATTCTTATAACAAGTTCTCTGTACATCTTAAAAATACATTGGGCAGTGTAGTACTAGGGCAGTGTCAAAATGTCATTTGAAATAAAAACGTGTAAAAATAACAACATGTAAAACTTCATACTTTAACATATATGGGGGTTTTGACTTTTGACCATTCAAAAATGATCCAAGATTAAAAATTGAATACTTCACACAAGTAATTTGTTTCTCCAAGTAAATATAATCAAAATATAATATCGACCACTACATGAAAAAAGCCTGAGAGTATATAAGAATAGCAATAGTGATAGTGCAATCATAAAGAGATTTGTCTAATCCTTAGATCATGGCCCATATTCATAAAACCTTAATAAGCCTAGTTGTCAACTAACGATTTACTATAACCTACATAATTAATCAGTAGACAACTAGATTCGTAAGGTCATATAATTATGAGCCCGGGAGTATTTTCGTGATTTTCCTTTCAAATAGTTACTCTATACTTGTTCTAAAACTTGTGGTTATTGAAAAAATGTGGGACATTTACATGTTATATTAATCAAATTAGCCATGGTCATTTCAATCATATAAAAGCATTAATAATCTGTTTTAACACTTTTATTCATTTCCACACTAACGTCTCAGGTAAAACGAGCAGTCTATAGCTTTTGATTAAAGTATATTTTTTACTACAGCAATTAAGTCTAATACTAACTCGTATACACACACAATTAGCAGTGTTTAGCATTCAAATAGTTCAGTCTGTTGATCTTAATATCATACATGTATAATTGACATAAAAGCACTTTCAGAAAAGAATCCAATCCTAAACAATTTATAAAAACGCCTAGTTTGTATACTTAGCAAAAATAAAGGTTTCTTAGTATGTATTCCAGTTATAATTAATTGACAATAAAATGCAACATACTTGCAAATCATTATGAAAATTGAAAAAGAAAATTAAAATATATACGTATTCATCATAGAATTAAAAAAAACTTTAGTACCGTATGTAATTATTAGCACCATACAAAACTACAAATATGTCACTGTAAGAACACTTATGTGATATAAGAGAGCATTTAATAGAATTACAAAACTCAATTTTATACCACTGAATTCAACAAAGGCCTATATTCTAGTATAGAGTCAAATTGAGCAATATGCTAAGAAATCATCTAAATCTTTAAAAAGAGGGTTGAAAACAAGGTCCAAATACATCTATTTCAGACCATTTTTAGTCACTAACGAAAAGCACATTTCCTATACTTTACTGACTACCATATCATCACATCTATATTTGATGCAATACGATATTGTCTGTTTGGAGCTATAAGGCATAGACTCATCAAACTTTACACAGAGTTAATGCCCTTCTGGCTCAAAAAATGTATATTTCAATGTAATACTGTTTGGCATCATAAACCAAGCATACAAGACCTGGTAAAAAGGCAAGAATCTTTGTAGGAAAAGTTAAACATTTTGATAATAGTACATGATTACCATAGTTCATAGATCTATAACATAAGTGTCATACTTTATAATTTTCTATATTTTGTTATATATAAGTACTGTAATAGACTAAATAAATTCAGAAATTTGAATCATCCTGTTATTCTGGTTTAAAAGACAAGATCTGGCATAGGATAGCATCAATATAAACTAGATGAATTTGAGGGAATTCAAAAATATTGCGATTGTACACTCCATTTTCACTAATGTCACACAAGACGTCGTGGTCCAGTTGATACCTCACTGGACAGTGAGTTACATGGTTTGCAGTTCAAGTCCCTACCACTAATGTCCTTTTGCAAGACATTAATCTAAGTATCTACGTTTGCCACTCTTCAGCCAGGTGTCAACAAGACCAAGCTCTGTAATTATTAGGATCTCTGTCCAGTAGTGCCGTGTTTGTGCCATCGAACTGGATCGACCAAATCAATTGATTCATAACATATGTATATGCAATATTTTTTCCTGTAACATGAGAGTAATTTTAATAGTCTCACACTATTAATTAAATGTATTGTTAACTGTAACTGTATAATTGTTTTAAATGGGGGCACGCTACAAGAGTTCTATCTCGCACCCCGGGGCAACGTGTCTGACACGGCCGGTTGTAGCAACTACTCCGAAGATCAAGATTACAGTAATCTTGATCTAAGGAGACACGAACGAACGAAGCCAGGTGTTAAAGTGACTCAGTAACATTGCCTCAGATTCTGAAACAAAATCCTGGATTTAGCTCATGCTTCAATCATAATTATATACCTTTAAGGTCAATCAGGAATCCCATGACTTTTACAAGCCGATCGCCTGTCTGATTATCAAGATATTTATTATCGGAAATCAAGTTTTCATTTTTTGTTTTCCTAACAGCTTTCATAACACTACAGTCTATTGGGGAAAATGAGTATGGTAAAACCGGTCACTCAAAGATTTTTACTTTTTTGAGGCACTTCATGATCATTTTAAAGCGCAATTTTTTTAGGGCTTCAATATCACACCATATCACAGACACTGATAACACGTAGGGCCATGCATCTCAGATTTAACATTGTTAAACGATGCCTTAAATGGGTACCTAGTAGGATGTCAATAGTAATGTGGTTGGATTGGCATGTGTACTCTTGAAAATGGCCCTTGCAAGAGTACTCCCAAAAGTGAAAACACAAATCGTCCCTATTTTCACGAAGTGACGGTAGTGAGGAAAATCGTCACGCAAAGTGAATGCAATTTTTTTTCACTACCGTCACTTCGTGAAAACAGCGACGATATGGGTACCCTGTTTTGTGCGCAAGTACTTTTCCCACCTCCACTTGCTTCATGTACAGTAAAATATAAAAATACACTGAAGTTTATAAGCTTCCCTGCCTTTAGACTAAGAGATCAGTCTCTCTTCTACATAATGATGATTTAACTGTCACAAAAATAAACACCAAAGCCTCCAAGAAGATGGATTTTTCTGTCTACCCAATCTTTAGCTATTTCATCCATTGAACTGCATGCCCTCTTGCATTTGAAAGGTGACACAGAAATATGTCTTGTAGATTTGAAGTTTTCATTCATTTTTTAAAAATAACCATATCAATATAATGTTTAGATATGAAGTCCTACTGAAACACTGATTTTGTCAAGTGCTCTGTGAAGCTTGGAACCTGAAACAGCATACAAAGTGCACGTCATCATTGAATGTGCTTTCCAAGATATATGTGCATGTGCATAACAACATGCTGCATGAGCAGTGAGCACCATTTCTGTTTCTATGTTTAATAACATAGTCCTCCAACTAACTGGTACTTATCCTGACTTACATGAATCATGAAGAAGTAATCATTCTCGATGAAACAAAAGCATGGTAGGCTTGGAAAATTGTGACTTTCGGGTGCCTTAAATGATTGCTCAACATGTGTTGACTCGTGCCTGTGAATACAGGACAACTTTCTTTCTCCATTTCAGTATTTCTCTTACAAAAATGTATATTTCTTTTTCATTTCATCCTTTCACTGTCCTAATCAACCAAAAAACGAATGCAGACAACGTACCACCAGTGTTCCCCATGTACACAATACCAACATTTGCACATTTATATCGAACCAGAGGAACAAGTGCAGACGAACGAGCGAAAGAAGAAGCCGTAGATCTTCATCATCCTCTTATCCTCTCGTTCATCCTCTTATTCTTTCATAGACTCCGCCTCCTGCTCAGAACTCATCATCAAAGTGGGCGTGGTGGTAGTGGTAGGGGTCGGCCATGAGTGCTTCGGTGAGCAGCTCCCCGTAGATGCTGTGGATAGGAACGTCTGGACCCCAGGCATCTTTAACCTTCCCTTCTGAATCGACCAAGAACTTCCAGAAATTCCAGGTTGGCTCTTGATGAGCATTTGCTATAAGAATAAATAAGTCAATCAATCTATCATTCAATAAAACAATCATATCAATTATTATTAGTATATTATTGTTGTTCTTGTTAATAATAACAACAACAGCAACAAAAAATAATGATAGTAATAATAATAATAATAATAATTAAATTAAAAATAGTATATTGGCTTCATTTAAATTTATATTGCACACTTTCCATCCTAAGGTGCCTACAAAGTATGGTTATATTACCCTGTCTTCAGGCTCACTGCTTTAATTCGCTGAAACTTCAAGGAATAACTTCCTGTCAGGTATCCATTTACTATGCCTGGGTAGAGAGTGGCAAATTTCTAGAACTATGTGACCCACAGTGTGGTGACTTATCCACTAGACACAAAAACGTCCATACACATGAAAGAGAAGGAAGCTATTTTCTGAGCTTATGCGTTTTAGTCACATGGATTGTGTTTTTAGTCACATGGATTGGAAAAGAAGACCTTCGGGTTAAAGATATTAAGTTAATCTTTTTCTTTTCCTGGCATCTATGTGACTCTTGTTTTATATTCACTGATTTTCAACAATGTGTACCTGTGGAATGCAACCGATAGGGACATAAATATTTAAAAAAAAACAATGTGATTCCTCTGTCTTTGCCGAATAAATAAAAATAACAATATTTGAAATCTTCATGCATCAACTCTTGAGAAAGGCAAGAATTTGATTGTATCCCCATTATCAATATACAACAAATGCTTTTGAAGATTGTCAACACTATTACTCTCACTCAGACATTGAAAATCAACATAAAAATTGTAGATTAGAGGCAAGTTTCCCCCATAGACTGAAAAATCTGGCTTCTCTGAAGTGTCAAACAACAAAATATGTTTTTTTTATAAAAGCAAAACAGACAGGTTTTTCTATCTAGTTTTTCCCCTCCCACACAGAAAAAAAGAAACATCAAAGGGCAACACTTTATAGCCTGTTGCCCTCTTTATATTTCAAGTTTCAATGATGTGACCAAGGCCCTGTTTCACAAAACTTTTCATCAGTGACAAATGACAGTTTTGGTTATAAGCAAATGAAATCCTTGCTTCTGATTGGTTATCAGCAGATTTGTCACTGATTTTAGTAATTTGTCATTGAAAAAAAACTTTGTGAAACGGGTCCCAGGTCCATGATGTGACTTACATGTAAGGTATTGCCAGGCTGGATCCGCATCGTATCCTTTGACTTCTACTTTGGCAAAGAGAGGGAATTCAACATCGTACAAGGCTTTGACGTAGTGTTTAATCTCCTCATTGGATTGTGGTTCCTGGTGGCCAAATTGGTTACACGGAAACGCCAGGATGTTGAGACGATCTTCGAACTGTGGGTCCTTGCTGAGGTCCACAAGGTCGCGGTAGGTCCTGTCGGTGTAGCCGCAGTCACTGGCTACATTCACAACAAGAGATGGCTGTAACAGTGACAGATAAGGAAACAAATTACTGCCTTTTAATTTATTAGTAAGAACAAATAGAAGTATAGAACAATCAACAATCATGACAATTATTATGGGTATCGCATGAAGACTTTTCAGAAATAATACAAATTTATACTAATTACTAGTATTAATACAGTAGTTCCATACTTTACTTTAACACACAATGTTGTTGTTCTAAGCCTGTTCATCGATCCAGAATTCTTCCATGGTCAGATCTACTGCTATTTGTGGCAGTAATTTACTAGCCTGTTTTTTTACAGTACGACTATCGACTATTTACTAGATCTAGATCTATAATATATTTACAGATAAAACAGTTGAACAGATAGAACTTAGATTTAAAATAATTTAGAATAGGCCTGAGTCATTACGGTTTTTGTGCTAAACGTTTAATCGTTAAATGTATATGGGCGGTTTCGTTTAACCGTTTTGAAAATTCACATATTTTTACATGTGTGTAACTTCAGTCATTTCAATGAAGTCATAATGTTTTTAGATCTCTATCGGGGCAACAAAGTCTTGCCAATAGACTGTAGTCTGGTAGTTGTTTTTCTCAAAAAATTGGACAAAAAACCAAAACAAAACAAACAATTGCTTCTGGTGTTAGTGTTATTGTTACTTGGTTCAATTCAGCTCACGTCTACCCTTGGTCTAACTCCTGGAAGCTCCAACACCGGCGCCGGTGTTGGAGCTTCCCGGAGTTACCCTTGGCCATGGCCTGGCGCTGGCTCGTCCGTAGAAACTACCTGCTACCTGCCTCAGCTCAGCTCAGCTCAGCTCGGCACGGCGCATGACTCTAGCGGCAATGCATCGCCATGTACGCCGCGCTGACGGGCCAGGAATCCGACGAGAGTACTTACCGTGCCACGGTACTTTTCCAGGCGAACCCGCTTCCCTTCGATGTTTTTCACTGTAAAATCGTAGAAATTGTCATGCCACTCTCTTCTTCCATGGCAATAATCTACATGCCAGGTCATAAAGATATTCACAAGAAATAACAATCGTAAAGCTTGAAAACCCATCTTGATCTTGACTGTGTAGACGTGTAAGTTAGACTAAGCTAGTTTGTCATCAAACATTGGTATGGTGCAGCATGGAGGCTGACATGTTAGGCTCAAAATCATTTGTTGAATATTACCTCTTTTTTTTAATTAATCAGACTAAAAATTACTTTTAAAAGTTAACAAAAATATAAATACTTAGTTATTGTTATTTATTTGTGACAAAATATAAGATTGATTAGGAATTGCTATATTTGTATATCTTTCTAAAAAAAATATTCAACGATGCAGTAGATTTCTTCATCCAATCAGCATGCGCCGAATGACAGGCAGCGAATGGTTTGTCCAATCACAACGCGGCAGGTTTAAATGTCGTGCATTATGCAAAAAGCAAACGCAAATCAAAACAACACGCCCGTGAATGCGAAGAAAAGCCATCAGCTGATTTCGAAATTCGAAAGACCTTCCTCAATTGCTTATATCTTCTATTCTGTATAGGTAAGTTTCTCGAATAATTTGCACCTAATTTGTTCACGTTACTCAGCTCAGATATAATGGAATTTAACTCTAGATCTAGACTAGACTAGTTACGCATTCAATTTCAACACAAATTTTTCGGCGTGTGTCTTGTGAATTGTGTACATGTGTCAGTTGGCAGTGATGGCCATAGCCAGTGCAGTGCGAGTTGTGTGCAGTGCAGTGCAGACTTCTCTTCTTGTCTTGTTGAATGTTGAAATCGGGCTAAAAAAAAAGATAAAGTAGAAGCTGAAAGGCGAGATGGTAGTCCTTCTTATTTATGTAGACTATTCTAAAGTATGTGAAGAGAAAGTGTCATAGACCTAGGTCTATATTTTGTCAAAATACAAGCAAGAATCATTCTAGACAGCAATAACCATCTGATTTGGGTCATTTCTTTAATAAAACTGACATTTGTTGTCATTCCCCAATACAGATGGCAACCCAGACAGAGATCTCGTACCGTGGGGGTAGCTATAGCCAACAATGGCAGCTTTTTGTGTCAAAAAATTTTCTCCCCGATTTTCTTTATTTAGACCTAGATCTAGATCTAGATCTAATTTTCTGATTTCTAAATCAGATGTAAATTAGGTCGGTAGGCTATGTCATTTGTCCTAATTACAGTTATCAAAATTTGATAACTTAATATTAAATGTATAATTTACGGACTTACTTATATGAATTATCCAATTTGTATTTCCGAACTGTGAAACGGTACGTTCATGCATTCGAAATATTACCCGGCGGCCGATATATTTCCGGGTCCACCTACCAAAACATAGCCAAATGGCCAATCAGAGCACTCGTTTCGTGGGAGTTCGTTGGTCAAGCTGGGCCGACTCGTACGTAGCTACGGTAGCTATTGGACGTTCGAAAAGAAAAAATGAATATTCATCAACTAAAACCAAGACGGATAATGTTGACGACGAGACTTTCTCGGATTAATCATTAATTTAGGATCTAAATGAGCAAGCTATCGTAAGTCAAATAAGCTATATAGACCTATATGTTATTTTTAATTAGACTCTAAATTATTGTCATATTGCAGCATGTATGAGGATGTAAAGAGTGAAAATCTCGTTGCATATCTCATTCATCGCGGTCCGGTCGAACCGAACCATTTGTTCCGTACAGTGCCTCACAGAAAGAGGTCCCCAGACTTCAGTCTCTATAATCGGAGGTCTAGTGTAGTGGAGCCAGACGTAGTCTCAGTGGAACAACCGACGATTAGAGAGACTGAAGCTTTCGGTCTAGAATCATTCATAACAATTAGATCTAGTCTAGATCTAGATCTAGATCTAGGTCTAGATTCTAAGTTAGGTCTACAATCACAATGTAATTTTCAATAATTTTCAGTATTCAAAAACACAAGTTATTATTTTTTAAGGGGTTGTACTTGTAGCGTGAAGAGACTGCATTTCCATTTACACTGGGTAAGGCTGTGCAGGGTAGTCGAATGCTCGAGTACCCGCACGGTTGACAACTACTCGGGTACGATTTCTCGTACCCGAATATTCGGCCGCAAAAAAAAAAAAAAAAAAAAAGATTTTTTTTTTTTTTTTTTTTTTTTTTTTTTAAATGTCCAGGCCGACGCTTACCCGTGCCTGGGTGAGCGGCGGCCGCTGGCATGGTGCCGTCGGTAAAAATGTTTCCCAACTCAAGCACTGTCAAACTCACCACTCAGAAACTGGGACCAAATGTCTGGATTTCTGCTTGGACTTGGAGGAAAATGGATTATTCTGCCATCTTTGGTTTTTAAAACAGCATTGTTCACTGTTATTATTATTATTAAATCGGCGCCTTCAACTGCAACTCAAAGTAAAATTGCATGCGTTTTCGGCTACAGAACTGGGATACTGCTCCAGTGGTATGTATGGTGGTGGCAAAAAAAAAAAAAAAAAAAAAAAAAAAAATCAAAAAAAAATCAACAAAAAAAAAATTCAAAAAAATTCAAAAAAAAAAAAAAAAAAAAAAATCAACAAAAAAACATGGCGTCCAAATACTCGAGTATTCGCTTGTAAGCATGGGAGTGTACTCGGGTACCTCATTACACTGTTGTGCACAGCCTTAACACTGGGTGTAATGCTACTTAAGGACAACGTGACCTCTGGACCATACATACACATACACAAACATACACGATACAGAAGCGTGAGGATTGAGAACTTTGGTCTGTTTCGCAAATGCTAGCGCGCGCTGACTGTTAATCAAGTCCTGCAGTGGTCCAAACAAGTCGTAGATGGCATTAACCAGTATTTGCCATCCTAGGTCTACACCCTCTCTCTCTCTCTCTATCTATATGGATCTATATATAGTCTAGATCTAATTTAACTTTAGGCCTATATCAGTAGGGGCGCTGGTCCAAGAATGAGGATCGTCCTCATAAACAAGGATATCCTCATAAACGAGGACAAAATGCGTCCTCAAAAATAAGGGTCGTCTGCATTTTTGAGGACGTTTTTTTTTCATCGGCGCTCTGGGGGTTTCATGTTACAGAACGGCCTGCTGGCGATGCCAAAAACGGATTCCCCGGGGGAAAATAACCCTAGTTCACCGTCTACTGTTATGGGTTGTCCGTCTTCCCAAGGATTTATTGCTGATAATGTGAAAGTCTCTGTACAATGTCAATGTAAAATGCATCAAGAAAATCATTGCAGAATCCGTTTTTTGCATCGCCAATGCGCCAAATTAAAATTTGAAACGTCTGCAAAAATGCAGACTGTCCTTATTTTTGCGGACGCATGGGTCCGTTTTTAGGAAGACGATCCTCGTTTATGAAGACGATCCTTATTCTCGGACCAGCGCCCCTACTGTATATAATATTAAATTATTATTAGCATAATTGTGCCGAAAGATTTTGTCAAAATTGAAGCCAGAACAATATAGTTTTCACAAGATATGCCCGGATTGCCTGGCCATGGCTACCACTTCCATGCTAACTTATTCCATGCAGCTAGCTAGTTCGATAGATTTCCCCCATTTCATGAAATTTCTTTATATTTCTTTATATATGGGATTGGACATTGTGTTTTTGAGAAGAAATGGTTTGTATGAAAGAGATCGATCTATACCAAAGTTTACCATTTTTAATATTTCTTTGTTTCTGCTTTGACTTTCTATCTAGCTTAGCTGAGATCGGTTTCCAAGGCGTCAGCCATGTCTCACTTCTACTCTGAGATTGAGAAGCTGACCAAGTTGGACGGTCCCACGGGTGGACCCGACATGAGATGGCAGAGGAAAGCCAAGGAAGTCAGCAGCTGCGGGAATGTCTCCATGAACAAGAGCCTCAATACCAGCTCCATGTCGCCCATGAAGATGTCCAACAGATCCTTTGGTGTTGCCAAAACGCCTTCCAAGACCCCAGGAGGAACCATCAGATCAAAAACACCAGGGAAAGGTTAGTTGTACCACACATAGCTGCATCACTATCCTGGCTGTGTAGTAAAAGCTGTGCTATTGATTCTCAACATTTCAAACACCACTGTACAAAACTCAACTAATTTCACTAAAAATTGGGGCGCTAGTGTAGTTTCGTATCCATTTTTTAAAGCAGTTTTTTTACCAGTTTCATATCGATTCTTAGCAAAGGAATTTTAGCCCAATTTTTTACTAATTTTATTTTAATCATAATCATATATTGCATTTACCAATTACCACCTGAATTTGGATCACATCCGACATCGGGAAGCCTCCGTTTAGGGCTTCGATGTCGACGTCGTCGCTCAGTACCGTCTCCGCTTTTAAGCTTTGCAACTCAAACTGAAGCTATCAGTCTAAAATTATGCAAGCTTCTCGTATAATTTATGGTATCGAGCATGTGCGTAATACCATAAAGCATACGCGAAGTTTGCATAATTTTAGACTGATAGCTTCAGTTTGATTTGCAAAGCTATAGCGCGGAGACGGTACTGAGCGACGACGTCGACATCGAAGCCCTAAACGGAGGCTTCCCGATGTCGGATGTGATCCAAATTCAGGTGGTAAATGCAATATATGATTATGATTAAAATTAGGAAAAATTGGGCTAAAATTCCTTTGCTAAGAATGGATATGAAACTGCTAAAAAAATGGATACGAAACTACAGTAGCGCCAAAATCGGTACTTTAGTGACAATTAATGACACCTAAATAGCAGTAAAATACAATTTTTTCAACTTACTGATGTTAAAAAGAATAATTTAAAAATTCAAATTGTAAGTCTAATGTTAAATTTACCGATCAGCCTCAGGTGCTTTTGTGTGCAGTCTATGCAATAGTGTATGGTGTGCATATCTGTGTAAAATACCTGCCTCTCAGCAAGTATGCATTGCTAGAGGTCAATACGCATTAGCATTGACTCTCTATGCTTTGCTGGAGTGAGTTATACCTATACTCTCCATCTTACATTCAAGGGGTGATCTGACATTTGTTCTGTACTGTATTTCATCTGAAGTAATCTGGATTGAGATTGGGATTTCAGGTTACATTTAGGGTCAATGTTAGTGTTCAATAGATAGAAGAATGAAGGTAGGAATTCTGATCAAAATTTATTGTGGAGCAATACTTTTGGAGGAGCATGTTCATGTACAGGTACAATCTTGTGAGGGTGTACTTATAGGGAACCCTCAGAGGCTCAGATCAGGAACATCATTGAAAAAATTGGTTGTATACCCAGACATTATGGCCCGAATTCACAAAGGAGGTTTGTCGACAAACCTAGGTTTATGTACTCATATGATGCGTTTTGTATTTACAAACGTAGGTTTGTAAAAACGTATAATAACGCGTCATATGACGTACCTAGGTTTGTCGACAAATCTCCTTTGTGAATTTGGGCCTATCTGTCCAGACAGTTGTGTAACCGGATTCTGAATTTGTAGCAGTTTACTGTAATATTAAGGCCAATATATACATATTAATATGTGGGACAATAATGCAAGACAAATATTCATTATGTTCAGCGCTATTTGGGAAATAATTTCCATTAAATCTGAAGGCAAAGGAGAAGGCTTTATCTTTGTTATTATTGTTAAAAAATTTTGAATCAATTTTTAAAATTTGGCTGCCAGGAATGTGAAATGTACAATAGAAATGGGGTAGTAAACATGGCCTATATAGGCCTCAGCCAACTCAGTCTTGAAGTGTACCTAAATAAGTTTGGATATCTCTATTGTAAAAGTGGGATAAGTATATTAATTCTTTCAAGGAAGCCAAGTTTGATCAGCTTTGTGAAGACATTGCCAATTGTATCTTTCATTCTTGTTTCTCCCACAGGGAAATCAAAGACCCCAACAAGGACCCCCGGTGGAGACCGTTTCATTCCCAACAGGAGTGCAACAAACTTTGACCTGGGTAACTTCAAGCTCCAGGACCAGTCGACTAACATTGGAGAGAACACTGACCCCGCCCTGATGATGAGCCCATCCAAGCTGGAGTACCAGAAGGCAATGGCCGAGAACCTGAACGGAGATCTGATGAATTCAAAGATCCTCTGCTATAAGAACAAACCGCCCAATGCTCCTGAAGGTAGGGTTATTTATTCATGTATTTCATTTTCCAGTTTGATCATCAGATATTTCTTTTGGATTCAGAGGATCATGTTTTTAGACTGTCATTTTTGGTAAATGTGATATGGTACATTATAGTTAATCCATGTCCTCTTGACTCAAAGGTAATACAAATACGAACTTGCCTACAATAGTATTTCATTTTCTTCTCAACATTTTCTACCACTTGATCTTGTGTTTTAGCCTTTCCCTCTTTTTTCTTTCTCTCCACATTTTCCACTATTATTTTTCTGTATCATTTACTTGCTTCATCTCCTTTGTGAAGTTTTTGTTTTTTGTTGCTGTTCTTACTTTATCACAAACAGTTTTTTGACTTATTTATGTCATAATTTTCTAAAGATAAAACTTTTCTTATAGATGAAACAGTTAGACTCACCAGAGTCTAATGTTTTTGTAACTTTTGATTAAATTCATTCAATGGTAATGTTTTCCTCAATGCAATATGCCTCAAATAAATTCACATTATTAGAAAGAAATTGTTACTGTACATAAGACATAGGGCCCCCGTCTTCTTAACAGTTGTGAATGTGATTAATCGCAACTTATTTGCGATTGATATCAGTCGCAACTGTAGGTACATTAGGGACTTTAGATTTGCGTGGACTGATACGTGTGACGTACATTCAAGGCAGTGCATTAAAAGGACGTCGATCGTAGCAATCCACGTTGTCTTTGTGCAAATCTAAAAGTCCCTATTATGAGAGATAGGGAACTATAAACTTGTGAGTGGTTGGAGGACTTGAGAATGATATCGGATCAATAGCAACTCTTAATAGGACAGGGCCCAGGTTTAAAAAAAATACCTTATCTTGCCCAGAATTTTCACCAATCCTGTCAAAAGACGATACCGGTACTAGAATTTATTCAAAGCCTGTCTGCACTAGTTTTGCCGAGAGCGATAATTAGACCTCCCTGCATGGGCACTGACAGGTGGTTATCTCATCAACTCAACTCTCAATTAACATACGGTAAGAAAAAAGGGATCATGGGGGACCAATGGTCACCGATTAGGCATTGTTTTCTACATAGAGGGAGCAAGAAGCTGCATGTAGTACAGTGTGGCTTTAATGTGTATATTTTGTCCCTTATCATCATTTCCCCTCAGGTTATCAGAACAACTTGAAGGTGATGTACTCTCACAACAAGACACCTGGTTCTACCAAGAAGCCCATCAGACACATACCCCAGCAACCAGAACGGATTCTGGATGCCCCAGATATGCTGGATGACTACTGTAAGTATAATAATAATAATAATAATCTTTTAAAGTCCACTCCAAATTTTATTACCGGTAAGTTAAACCGAAAATGAAAAATTCTTTTTGCCCTATTGATCGTGAGCCCGGCAGCCACTGAGCAGCGCCAGATCAACGTTGCTCTATCCCTTATTGTTGAACGCCAAACAATGTAGCAGCAACTCCCGTCTTTTAACGTCTTTTGGTATGACGCGGCTGGGGTTCGAACCCACGACCTCCCGGTTGTAAGTCGGACGCTCTACTGACTGAGCCAACACACCGGTATGAGGATGACGTTGTGACCTAGCTGCATGCGTCATCCCAACCTCAAGATGTAGCACTCATGAATTATTTTTTAATAGCAATCATTTTTTATTCTTCAAATATGTTGAGATAGTAAGCATTGAAATGACCAAATATATAAACAATAGACTGAACGTATGGTGAAATATTTTGAAAAGTGTGATTACACTGTAAATAGTTTTCAAAGAAGCCCTGTAATTCTGACCTGTTTGAATAACCATAATTCACTATGAAGACACAAATAGCAGCCCAATTCATTAATGGCCAGCTAGTTTACGTCAATTACCTGTAGAATTCTAGTTCATCAAGAATGATGCACTTTGTTCATGCTGTAGCTTTAGGTAAATCATTGCGTGGGTAGGGCACTAGAGATTGCTTGACTTGGTCTGAAGGAGACAGAGAATTACAAGACTCCTCCTTTTTTTTTCTTGAAAAGTGCTAATTGGTTTAATATTCCAATGACTGTGAACCTATTCTGATTCTTTACCAATAGATCTGAACCTTCTTGACTGGAGCTGTCACAACCATCTTGCTGTAGCCCTGGCTAACAATGTCTACCTGTGGAATGCTGCCAGTGGGGACATCAAGCAGCTCATGCAGCTAGAAGGCCCTGAGGACTACGTCACCTCAGTCAGCTGGATCACAGAAGGCAACTACCTGGCAGTGGGAACAAGCTCCGGAGATGTACAGGTAAGGATGTCACCGTCATTGTTGGTCAAACAGTTTTTGAGCGTCGAGTAACGCCTGGATGGAATGCTCCCCAGGGAGTGGAGATTGTCCACACAGTGTGTGCGGGCAAGCACTGAATCCAATGACTGGGGTATTAGTATATTTGTAAAGCGCTTAGAGACATTGTATTAACCGCTATATAAAAGCTAAATATTAATATTATTATTTTAGTGGACAGGTAATATTGTTGAAGGTTGATGGAAAAAAGTGTAATTTTTGTATGAAATTTACTTATTATATTCCTTCTACTGTACTAGACCCTCTAACATGCAAAAAGAATCCTGAACAAATTCTCAAATCACAAAGATATTTATGGTTTTCTTTGAAGGCCTCACTATGCAACACCCTCTCTCCCAACCATCAGGGATTTAGAATGTGCAGAATCTAGGAGGTGTGAATTTTCATGCAATATAGAGTACATGTAAATGAATGGAAGGAGGGGTTAAACAGAGAATATACTGTTGGTATAGTAATATGCATGTAGGAAAGTATATGGGTTTTTTCACAGCATGAAATGATGAGGAAAAGAACTGGTTATGACTGTGAGAGATATTTTAATTGAAATATGAAATTTTGTTTAGAAAAACATATGCAAAAGTAATTTACATGAAGTTAGTGTATATACACTGTAACCTGTCTATAAAGACCACCCAAGAGAGACAAATAAAGTGATCTTTACAGACAGGTGGTCTTTATTTACAGGTTCCTTTAGTACAAGTTTCAATGAGAAACCATTTTCAAGGGAAACAAAAGATGTGGTCTTCGTCACCAAACCAGGTTTGATTGTACATGAATTTGTACAACTGAGATGAATTATGTTTTTAGTAAAGACAATGTTTCTCCATCTTTTCTTGTTGACTCACAGCTTTGGGATGTAGAGAGTGGTAAGAGATTACGGTGTATGCAGGGACACGCAGCTAGAGTTGGATCCCTCTCATGGAACTCATACATTCTCAGCAGGTAAGTCAAACAAAAGTTTCCACAAGCATTTAATTTTGGCTTGAGAAGCATTTTTGTTTAACTCCTTCATGACAGGGATTTTTTGTTAAGGTTCAAGTTTAAGTTTTATTCCAATTCAAATCTATTGAAACATATTCATGAAAGTATAGAAAGTATAGATTATATACAATGTAGAAAAACAGAACACACACAAAATGGAAACATGTTTACAAATATACCAGCATTATAGAAAGTTTATCAATAGAATTGGGGAAACAGCAAATAAAACTAAGCTTCTGTTGAGGCAATCCCTGTTATGAAAAGATACATACATATATTAATAATAATAATAATAATAATACAATATTTATAAAGCGCAAAATAAACATAAGTTTTTCTTTGCGCTGTACAAGCATATATATGATCACATAAAAGGAATCAACACAAAGGGACTTGGTAACATTGTGCAGATGAGAGAAAGTGGTGCTTGGGTAGGGAATTCAATGCTAGATGTTCAAGATAATCTGAAAATTTGAGTGAAAAATGACCATTATTAATGATACAAATTGGGAAAAACTGATCTGATCGATTCCTTAATTCTCCCAAATATATTATTACAATTTAATTACATTTTAGGTTATCGTAAATCATCACAAAGCAATAAATTGGCTCAATATACCATTCCAGACATTTAAGTGTTGAAAGATTTTTAATAGTCTGTTTTGCTTTTCAATGCTACATTGCTTTAATAAAATGTATTGTATCTGAAAACATTTTACATGGATAGACACTATGCCAAAAAGTTGAAAAATAGCCAATTTCATAGATTTTTTGGGGGTTTGAACCTAGCTCTCAATGTGATTTAATCATTAGTTTCCTAAGTTTCAAATTCTTGGTGTCGAAACAGAATTTGGACATGCATCAAAAGTAGAGGGTGTGTGCGGAAATGTTGCTCTTTCTACACATGCCTGTTGTAGTATGTGTTCATTAGAGCTATTGCTTCGATAAGCTATCCACCAAGGGATTCATAGCGGTTTTTTTCTTCTTTTTTCTGTCTTTTTCCCCTTTTACCAATATATTGTTCCTCTATATTTGTATTATTATTATGTATCCTTTGAGTGTAGTCATGCTATCAAGCTTTGCTTACTTTGTCAACCCTCCTGTTTGATGTTTTCGATTAGTTACAGCCAGCATCACCTTTATTCTACATATATTCTTTTGTCATGTGTAATTTTGCAATGTTTGTTTGTTATATATTTGTAAAAATGCAAAAGAAAAAGAAATAATCAAATCAAAATACCATGTTTATTTGCCCATCAGTGGTTCGCGGAGCGGTAACATCCATCACCACGACGTGCGTGTGGCTTCGTACCACGTTGGCACCCTAGCCGGCCACACCCAGGAGGTGTGCGGTCTCAAGTGGTCCCCTGATGGGCGCTACCTGGCCAGCGGGGGTAACGACAACCTCCTCAACATCTGGCCCACGTTCTCGGCCACGCCCTGCAACGTACCCATCTATACACTCAACCAACACCAGGCTGCAGTCAAGGTATGTCATATGCAACAAAATGCAACAAAATGAATAAATATGTAATATATATATAAATTAATAAATAAAAATAATGAATACATAGATGAATACATTTAAAAAAAAGAAACAGAGGCTAAGGACAATTCATCCCCAGACTTTTTACATTTTTCCCTTCCAAGTAGGAAGAAGAGTCACTGCAATGCAAGTTGTATATGATCTGGGATATTGTACAGGGATGCCACTTTTCAGGCAATAGCCTGAATTCAGGCCCTGGCAAGTTATTTTCAGACCATAGTTTAGGCTTTTTTTGTGTACAAAATAGCTCAATCTCTGTGATTTTCAGGCCCTCTGATCTATTCTAACTGGCATCTCTGATTGTAGCTATAGGTGGAATGCCCTCGGATATACATTAAAATGAAACTATTTAACTGATATGTATAATTTGTTTATGACAACAACTGTTTATAGTAAAACATAGAAGGCACCTTTGTAACATCTGTTTATTCATGTGAACATTATTAAAATGATTTATGAAAATAATGTTCATATTATATTTATTCTTGAGGACCTACAAAAACAAGCTGCCGTATGCTTTCCAGTGGGTTCCTGTTTCATTTCATAATTTTGAACTTACTTTGTTAACTATGTTCTTTATTGTGCAAACAATTGGTATGAAATAAAATAAATTTGAAATCAAACAATCAATCACTTCTTGCTTTGTTGTTTGATAGGCTCTTGCATGGTGCCCATGGCAACCCAGTGTATTGGCCAGCGGAGGAGGGACGGCCGATAGACACATCAGGTTCTGGAATAGCAACACCGGATCCTGTCTCAATAGTGTGGACACCAAGTCACAGGTATGAAGAAGAATAATAATAAGTATAGAGTGGTGAAGTGTGAAGTCATAAAAAATCCATTTTTAGAATTTCTCAATTTTTTCTTCATATTCCAAAAGAACACCAAAAATAATGTCCAAATGCCAAAAACCAATTGAATATGTTAAGTATTGGCTGAGATATGACCATTTGAATGAATATATGTCCTATGGGAACTCAGTGTTATATGCTCTGGCTCCTAGAGCCAGAGCATATAACACTGAGTTCCTATGGGGAGTATATTTATTCAGATGGTCATATCTCAGCCAATACTTTAACATATTCAATATTTCGGAAAATGAAGAATAAATTGAGAAATTCTAAAAATAGATTTTTATGACGTCACAGCTTCGGTACTCTATTATAGGCATTTCTATAGCCCCGTTTATCTAGAAATTCTATTCCGAGGCGCATTAATTATTACCCCGGCTTTAGCCTAGCTGCCATTACAGGGCTCGAGCATTTCAAGGAATTAATTCCTGCCAGGTACCCACTTACCTCACCCGGGTCGAGTGTGTCAATTGTAGATCAATGTCTTGCCAAAGGACATTAGTGCCTCAATATGGTAGTTCATGTTCAGAGACAAAAAAAAAGAGAGAAGAGGATAGTTCTCTTATACAGTCAAACCTGCTTTAGTGACCACCTGTCTACAAAGACCACATTTGTTGTTTCCCTTGTAAATGGTTCCTCATTAAAACATGTACTAAAGGAACCTGTCTACAAATACAACTTTTTGTGTTTCCCTTGGGCAGTTGCTATAGACAGATTTCGCTATGACTCTGCTAAATGTTGCATTGATATGGCAGGTAAAATTCTTCAGTGGATTGTGTTCAAACAGAAATTCCTGACTCTTCAAAACTGTCTGCTTTCTCTTATTATAGGTATGCGCCCTCTTGTGGTCTAAGGAGCACAAGGAGTTGATATCTGCCCATGGTTTCGCTCAGAACCAGCTGGTTATCTGGAAGTACCCCACCATGGTCAGAATAGCAGAACTCTTAGGTGAGTTAACTTGAATATTTGTGATAATAATCGGTAACATGCTCGAAACCCATATACATGTTCTTTCAAGTTTCAACAAATTTGTTCTGATTATATACAGGTGACTAAGGATTACACATTGCAATAGATGAGTCAGTAGGCTATTGAAATGACTCTATAGTTGATTTCTTTAAAATCTTTGCAATCTTGTTCTATATTATGATATTTGTAAATAAATTCTATACAGCTCTTAATGTAATGAGGAAGTGATTTTTTTTTTCCTTAAAAAAAAAAATCCTCTGTATTTGTGGTTACATTTTTTGTCTGTGAGTGAGAAATGAAACACGGATCTTTACCTTGAAAAAAGGTGAAGCACGATTAACTGTTTACAGAAAACTTTATTGAGTAAAAGCACAAAGCTAAAGGAAAATTCAGACAAAGAATACCAAAGCTTTGTTGGTGGCTTGTTGCTGCTGGTGTTATCTTTTTTTATGCCTCCGTTACGAAGTAGCCGGAGGCATTATGTTTTCGGGTTGTCCGTCCGTCCGTACGTACGTCTGTACGTACGTACGTCCCGTTCTCATGATCGCGTTATCTGAAGAACTGGTTGATGGATTCCTGCCAAACTTTGGTCATGTATGTATCTTGTAGAGCCGATGAACTGATTAGATTTTGGGGTTACGAGGTCAAAGGTCAAAGGTCACAGGGCTCATAATGTATGCAAAACGAGCTCGTGATCGCGTTATCTGAAGAACTGGTTGATGGATTCCTGCCAAACTTTGGTCATGTATGTATCTTGTAGAGCCAATGAACTGATTAGATTTTGGGGTCACAAGGTCAAAGGTCAAAGGTCACAGGGCTCATTATGTATGCAAAACGAGCTCGTGATCGCGTTATCTGAAGAACCGATTGATGGATTGCTGCCAAACTTAGGTCATGTATGTTTCTTGCAGAGCCAATGAACTGAGTAGATTCTTGGTTCATAAGGTCAAAGGTCATGGGCTCATTATGTATGCAAAAATAGCTTGTAATCACAATATTCTGAGAACATGTTAATGGATTACAATTGAACTTGAATTCGAAAAATTTCTTCTGTTTTGTTTTGTAAAATTGCTCTATGACGGAGGCATCATTTTCGACTGCGCGCAGTCAAGTTCCATCTAGTTTCTTCATTGGTTGGGTTTCATTTTTAATCAAGAATGTCACAAGATATTTTTTTTATTTGTGATGTCTAGCATACAAGAAATACTAAGACTTTTGTTATCCCTTTGTTATGATGTGCAGTTATTTTTACCCAAACTCGCTACCTTTGAACAAATACAGGATTTGAATTTCACACGTTATGAAGTGAACTCGTGATGTAGAGATATCTAGAAAAAGTAGAAATAGAATAAATACTGAAGTTTGCAATTTGACCTTTGAAAGAGGAAAAAATCAACATTGAATTGTATATTGGTAAAAATAACCAAACAACAATAGTGATCATGACCAATTTACCCTCCATCCATGACTTGGTTATGGGTTTGATCATTGTGGTCAGTGTTTCCTCGTCAGTATTCAGCCTCTACAAACATATCAAAAGGCATTTGTTTTCCTTTCAAAAAGTGCTCATCATAGACTAGCTTAGTCAATTCATGCAGTTGAAATGAAGCTTTAACTTAAACCTAATCAGGCCGAGAAGAGGGGAAGGGGGCTGATCCCCCCCCCCCCCACAACTAAGTTTTTGATTATTTTGCAACCGCCTCGCATTGCATCGTGCAACTTGGTGAATTTTTTCTTTCAAGTTTAGCACATCTTTCGACACCTAATTTATAAAAAATCGGACGTACCGTTGTGTAAAAATCTAATGCAAAATGCAATTCCACATATTTAGGCAAAAATACAGCTTATTCAATCTTTTTAAGCATTTGATATTATTCATTGTGCTGTTAATGAGTCCTGCAACAGGGTCATTCCATGTCAAATGAATCACCCAATGGTTTTAACTCAACCATTTTTTATTTTGATGAAACTTAGTGCACTTGGTGAGTGTAAACTCACAGCACCTAACCTCAAATTTTAGGTCAATTGGGTGAGGGGTTTAAGAGCTATGCGGCATCAGTGCTCTTCTCATCAATAATAGGCATTTTAGTAGTATGAGGAAGTTAATAGATTAAGGCAACTGAATTACCCATTAGAACACATATATGGCCCAATAGCATCCTGTATTCAAACTTGATCATTTCCTTTGGAAGGGTCAAATATTGTCTGTGAATGTAATTGACTTATTTCTGTTTTGCAACGTCATATTGCATGGTGTGTGTGTGTGTACGATTTATTGAAGCTTTCAAAAACTTTGGTGAATAGTAGTACCAGCTGGCAAACAGATGTTTGAAAGATAACATAAAATTCACTTGATCAAACCAGAAGGGCATTTCACAAAGAAAATATTTGTCACAGTGACAAATATTTTCAATGACAAAAAATGACTGTTATCAATGACACTTTGGCATTTTTGACAAAATCTGTTTCACTTTACAATTGACAAAATGTCATTGGGGAAAATGACAAAATGTAATTTGGGAAAATCACACTCAGGAGTAAATATGTGGTAGAAGTTTTGTAGTCAAGTGGTTTAAGCACTTTACCTGAAATGCAAAGGACGTGGGTTTGATCCCCGACACGGCACTTATTTCCTTTGGTAAGACATTGATCGACAATTGCCACTCGATCCATACCCAGGAGAGAAATGGGGACCTGGTAGGATGACGAAAAGCATTGTGCTAGTAATTGCCATATGCCCTCGCAATGACCATAGGGTAGGAATACTCCCCAGGGAGTGGAAATGAATCCAATGACCATGATAATGATATCTGTAAAACACTGAATTTTCTCTGTCTTCAGCCAACGCAATTTAAAGGTCCGCTCACATACGACGCACTAAACCGCAGCAGTTTTTTTAATATTGTTGATGTTAAAGATAAAGCACCCACATTCTGTTTAACTTTAACATTAATTTTGATTGTCTTTGATTTTTTTAATCTTTTCTTCAGGTCACACCTCACGCATCCTCCACATGGCTATGAGCCCAGACGGCACAACGGTTGTCTCTGCCGCGGCCGATGAAACGTTACGGCTCTGGAAGTGCTTCTCCGTCGACCCGAAGTCAAAGAAGGAGAAGAGCTCCAGCTCGGTCAAGTTGCCTAGCAACAGCATTAGCAGACGACAGAACATTCGCTGAACTTCCAATGAACAAAAAGAATACCTGGACTTTTGATATTCTCTAATTAAGAAGGACATATTCAGCTGATAGTGGTGCTATGATAGTCATCGATGATTTTGATTCTCTTGCATTTGGACCATTTCTGAATAATCAGTGGCCATGTCCTATAAAGAGTTGCGATTGATGCATATATTGATCATAAGTATGATCGCAAGTTTGATTGTAAGTTTGATTGCAAGTTTGATCGAAAGTCCTCCTAGCGATCACAAACTTACAATTTCTTATCTCTTTAGAAGCGTACTGAGTTGAGATTGATATCAGATAACGATTGATTTGAAACAACTGCAGCTATTTGTAAGATGGGCCACGAACTACAAGCATTCCCAAGGTTTTTTAGTGGCATTGATGTGGATAAGACATGAGAGGAAGAAAGGTAAATAGTGAAAGTGAGAGTATAGAGAAATGGAGATAAAGAAGAAGAAGGAGGAAGAGAGAGTGTTGTAGAGAGACAGAAGAAGGGAATGTGTATGAGAGACTACTACAGTTACCAGGGGGGTGTTTTATTAAAGCTGTTTGTGAAGTTACGCATGACTTTACGAACGACTTGTATATGAAAAGCCAAATGGGATGCTCAATCATTATTGATTATTATTTATTAAGTTGAACTGTGCAGATGTAGATTAACATTCTTATTATAACAAACATTTTTAATGCAAAGAATCATTTTTGCCATAATGTAATTGAGGTTATTGGAAATATCAGAAAAAACTTTGGGGATCCTATCTGACAAGTCGTTCGTAAAGTCATGCGTAACTTTATGAATGACATGCGTAACTTTACGAACTCTTTATGAAACACCCCCCAGATGTCTCAACATTGAATATCATACAATATACAAATGGCCAGGATGTGATAATTAGTGGCTTTAGTGTAGTTTCAGTCTTTCTACTGCTAGAAACACACCGGTAGTAAAACAAAAAATGAATTAATGATAATAATAATATTAGTTATGATACTGCCAATGCGTACTCGATCGGCATTGTAATGTAAAAAAAAAACATGCAGAATTTTTATTTATTATCTCCCATTTGATTCCAAAGTCATTTCAACTTACGGTACACATAGTTAGCATGATGTAAGTATGTTATTGATTGGTCATTGTATTTTTAGAAGCAATCATTCCAATTTAGATTTTAATGAGCAGCCATTGATAATGGCATGTTTTGATCAAACAAAATAACTTATTACAGAGAGTAAGTTCTCCATGTGTCATTTCATGTTAGAGAAGGAGTTGCAACGCATGAGGAAAACATACCACTGAGTTATGTTTCAAATTGGCATTTTAATCAATGGTTTAGAACTACAGAAACACACTCAGAAAAGGTTATTGAAAATCTTGTGCTGAATTTTAGCTATCCAGACTTTTTAGTAGCAACTTTTTTTATCAATTGTAACAGTATTTTTATAATTTTCACCAGATGGAAAGACCCGTTTTTTAAATCTCTTAAATAAAAAATCTAGTTCTGTTTTAGATATGCAATATATTATTTAACACCAAACCTTTGAAACAATTTTTTGTTAGTCTCTGAATTTGTCAAGAGAAGTGGTTTTATTCATTGTTTTTCTGTTAATTTAATTTAACTTTAAATCATGTTCATTTATTTTCAAACTGCTTCTTTTAACCTTCATCTTTTAACACGTTTTTTTGTTATCATGATAAATACATTCTCTTAATCTTCACGTACATAACAGGTACGACATACTAACAAGACTTTTCAAAAATACTATAAAACAAAAATTGTTGGAAATATTAGAGTGATGTAGGTCTACAGTTATGGGAGAAAACTTGCCACTCTTTTTCTCTGTACTTTTTTAAATATCACTTTATGTGGATGCTATATTCATTATGGAGAATGCTGTGTAAATATATTTTGTAAAAGTCATGATGATTGTCATATTGTACAAAATAATAAAATATTTTGTAAGCAAATCATTGAATGCTCATGGCTGTCGTTCATCTTGTGTTATCGAGAACTGAGGGCGATCCAAGAGAGAGAGACAGAGAGAGAATGAGATACAGAGAGAGAGAGAGAGAGAATGAGATACAGAGAGATGGAGCAGGAGAATGAGAGAGAGAGAGAGAGAGAGAGAGAGAGAGAGAGAGAGATAGAGCGAGAATGAGAAACAGAGAGATAGAGCAAAAGAGAGAGAATGAGATACAGAGAGATAGAGCGAGAGAGAGAGGAAGAATGAATGGAAAATGATAGACAGACCTGTGGAGAGAGACTAACAGAGGGGTAGAGAAAGAGCTAGGGGAGTGCAGTGTATAAGGGAAATCAAAACGAGGAAAAGAGTGGTTCCAGATTGATTGATTGATTTTTTTTTTTATAACAAACAATAACAAACAATAAAAACAACCCTAGAACTGCTACTTGATTGAGAGAGCATTTTTCATGTGAAAACAGACCGAGCATTAAAATCAACTACAAGACTCTGAAAAACAAAGCTTTGAACAGTAAATTTCCATTTATATTGCCAGATCTACATTTTAGTAAACAAGCATGGAAGTAGAAAGAACATAGGAAACAAGAAATATCTCCTAAATATTACTTTAAATTATGCGCAATGGCTCTGTTATTTACCCGCCATCTTTTTTTAAAAATTCAATTCGTTAAACAGATTGTTTTTAAGGTATAGAAGTGTTAGCAAAGAAAATGATACTAAGCTGGAAGAATTTTTTAATATACTTTTATTAGCCAATGTTTTTGTCATTCAATCATTGTGATTAATGTAAATATGTATTGAAATGATAGAAATAAAAACCTCGCTTGAGGAAAAGAGAAAACAAAAAAGAAAGTAGATCTTCAGAATCCTTCAAACGTAGCAAATGGTTTAAGTAAAATATAAACAAATCAATTAATAAGCCTGACAACTGTTTCATTCACAGTACATTGAGAATACATGTACACATCCGATGTGCATTACCATGACAATATCAACAGATTCTCAATCAATCTATCAATATGACGTCATGTTGATTAGTACACTCTTATCTGTGAATTCGTTTTTTTCTTCATCGAAACCGGATGAGCGTATATAGCAAGGATCTAGTCACGTTCTGTATCGTCAAAACAAGGTACATGCAGTATACCATACGTATTTGAAAAACTCTACGTGCTATAAATCCATAATTGTGTTTTCTTAAAACTAATTACGTTGCAATGATGTTGTTTATATTCATTAATTTCACCAGGGGATACATTCAGTAAGGGGAGATCGCGTATTTAAAGAGATTTCGCTACCCTCGCGGTTAGCAATGTTCATATTTGTTAATTGTTACAGTTCATTTTACCCGGGATTTTACCAAAATAAAATGTACATCTATAGATGTGAACGGTATATTTATTCGTTGTATCTATGACTATATGACACGACTATTTAATGAATGATCAAATTAAATCAAATCAAAATACAATTTGGCACATTCTGGACAGATGTAGATCCAAATATCCTTCTTTATGGAAAGAGGGGGGGGGGGTGACACCCCTTCATTTATCTTAAATTCAGCGTAAACTCATTTTTATCGAATTTTATGTGTAATGTTTGGAGAAAAAACTCCTATAACTACAATCATTATGGTTATTTGAATTGGTGTTTTCACACATTTTCTCAAATTTTAATGATTTTCATCTCGAAAAAAAGACGATTGATTTTTTTTTAATGTCATCGTCACCACTTTGAATCATTTTTCATATCACTTCTTTCGCATTTTCAAAATTACATCTCCAGAGTATTAGAGTATTATGTGTCCTGGTAAACTTCTATGAAATGCTTGTACGAGCTATATACGCATGGTTCATCAGTCGATGTTTCGAATTGGTGCTTTTCGAGGGGGTTGGGATGGAGAAGAATAGAAGGGAAAACATAGGGGAAAAAAGAATAAAACTAACGTATACTATTGCTTTTAATGTTATTACCGTTTGGTTTGTGTAAACAGGTTATGAATTGGATGATCTGGGCGGGTTGAGCTCTCCTCCCAGAAGACATTTTAATGTAAATGAACATCCTTCAAATTTATTTGCCCATTTGCCCATCAATAATGTAAGAAAATGCGTATGGACATAGATGTATTAAACTTAGGGGTAGGGCAAGTGGGCTTATTGCCAGGGGCGGCGTTTCTTTTCATGACCAGGGGGGGGGGGGACCGGGGGAGGCGAAAGGCGAGGGACGAGGGAGCATAGTGAACGAGACTAGGGCGAAGGTGACAGAAAGACTTGCGAAGGAGCGTAGCGACCTTGCGAGAATTTTTTCGCATTTTTATTAGTGTAAACGCTGCACTCTTGGGCCCTCCAGGCTCCAGAACCTAAAAGTGTGCTGCAGTCTGTAGGCAGTATTTGCTAAACATTTTTTTCTTCACTTTTTCAAATTTTCGGGGGGGGGGGGGCGATCCCTCAAAACATTGAGGGGGACGTGTCCCCCCGTCCCTCCGGATCACCGCCCCTGCTTATTGCTACTCCCTTGTTCTGGAAAACTGTTAAACAGTACAAAAAAGAAAGAAACGAAATCGATCGATTTGCAGGTTGCAAATAAATACATAAACTCCACCCATATGGTCTGAAAAAGCTCCCGTGACCGCCCCACCCCCCCCCCCTCCTCGAAAAAGCAGTGTCTATAGACCACTAATTTATGATTTGTTTATGCAGAATACTCATCAATAGTGATTTGTCAGTTTATGACAGGTTCAGTGACCCAATCAAAATTTTATATCAATTGTCTCTCCAGCAAGTTTCTCGGTCTTGAGGAGCCATTCGTTTCAGTGTTTCATACCCTGTTGCCATGGATGTCGATCCCGGGGGAGGGGGATGGGGGGATATATCCCCCCCCCCCAATATTTCAGGTGGGGGATGGCCTGTACAATCATCCCCCCAATAATTCACCATAAAAAATTTAAAAAATGAAGAGAAAAATTAATGAGAGCCCGATGAGAGCATTTAATGGTTATTACTCGCAAGATGACCATCTATGTACACATTTTGCTATCTCATTTTCATAATACATATATAAAAATACGAAGTAAATGAGACAACCGTATATGAGACAAGAATAAATTGAATTCTCGCTCATACGGCTTCATCAGGAATTGATGAATTTATTCAATTTGTTCAATCAACAGCATCATAGACATGCAGAGCGCCAAATGCAAAGCCGCAGTGTTATAAAGCAACGAGCTAAATGTTAAGCGCGAAGCGCAAAAGTAGCAACTGCAATTAATGCACATCAAACAATTATGGACAGTGTAAACATAGATGAACTCTGTGAAGAATTCGTGATTAGATCGGAGACAAGGAGACAGATTTTCAGACATTAGTATGATTTATAAGATAGTTCACTAGTTGCTATGTTGTTTCCGTTCACCCTTTTTTAAATTCACGTCATGTATCTTTATTTTTATTTTTTCACTCATTTTATTTCCTGATATTTCATAAAACATTTTTCATTCTTGGAGAAAGATTACTATGTCACATCTTATGTTCGTTTTATTGAAAAGTTGATGTAGGCCTATGTCACTGGCGTACTGGGGGGGGGGGGCTTGGGGGCGCTACCCCCCCCCCCCCCAAAAAAAAAAAAAAATATATTAAAAAAAATAAAAAATAAAATAAAATAAAATAACATCCAACCATGACTTATTTTCAATTTCAAACAAGTGATTTATAAATGTTCGTGATATGACATGATTTTCAACAAACATCGCGTTTCTCCATTTCTGTTGCAAACTGACACATTCCCAAATAGCCAGGAAGAGCATATATTTTGTATAGTCACTAATGGGCCTAATTAGTGGCCGATAACACTAACAGTAGTATACAATTCCTTTCCAGAAGCTATTGCGACAAGCACAGCCGGGAGATAACATGATACCCACCACTGGGGCTGTGCATGCAAAAATTTGCGAACGAACGTTCCATACGTACATCATGTGGGGAAACAGAATTCAGACAAGGAGAACAGTACAACGAATCGTCTTCTTTCTCTAATAATTTAGTGAAACGGCAAAGCTTCCGCGCTTTGCACGGGAGGGGACAACTGAATTCAGAATAGGATTAAGAGTTATGATTAAATGAAACGTCAAAGTACACGATACAACGAATCGTCTTCTTTTTCTAATAATTTGAGGAAACGTGAAAGCTTCCGCGCGACGCGCGGGATGGGCGAAAATGAATACAGACAAGAATTAAGAGTAATATTTTATTGAAATGCAATTCAGACAAGGAAACGAGACAACGAATCGTCTTCTTTCTCTACTAATTAAAGGGAAAAGGGGGGGGGGGGACTGAATTTAGACGAGGATTAAGAGTCGAGAATGGTACATCGAATCGTCTTCTTTCTTTAATAATCTAATAAAACATCAGAGCTTCCGCGCTACGCGCGGAGGAAAGGGAACTTGATTCAAACAAGGATTAAGAGTCGAGAACGGTCAAACGAATCGTCTTCTTTCTCTAATAATTTAATGAAACGTCAAAGCTTCCGCGCTTCGCGGGGAGGGGAAAAACTGCCTCCTCCCTGAACCCAACCTCCTAGGGAGCGCGCTCTGTAATTGATTCGCGTGCTCACTACCGCCCCCCCCCCCCCCCACACCTAAAATGAAATCCTGGCTACGCGCTTGGGGAGGGGGTGCAACCTGCCACACGCTTCTACCTCTTGGTTGCTTTGATCCATTGCCGAAAATATTTTGGAACCTATCATCCCTCACAAATCGAGACCCTTGCCTGTTGCTCCACATTCTTCGATTACATCATCTAGAAAGCCTTTACGAGGTCTTCCCCCTCTTCTTCTTTCCATGAATACGACCTTCTATGACACTGAGCAGAATACTATGGGAGATATAATATCACGGGACAATCGGGTGAAATAAGGGAGTTTACAGATATAATCTGCGCATGGGCAGATAAAGGTCATTTGTACCAAAATGGTAAAACCCACATAGAGATGAATACTGGATATGCGCTCATGAAAGTTGTGTAACATTATTCATTTATGCACCAACGGTACATTCTATGATACGAGGTGGAAGTATTCTTTCCAAGAGGTCAATCAAAATGTATTCATGAAGCACATCTAGGACTTTGGCAGTTATTATTCTAAGATGCTCAAAGTGGAACTTCTCCATGTGTAAAAGATCTGTGGATATTTGGGGTCATTTGTACCATGTGCTATCTGTAAACTCCCTTATTGAGGGAATTTGAACTGATCGGCCGCTCGGATACAAATTCTTACACTCGTACAATGTTCCTGGATATATCCGGACGACACAATCATGGGACATAATTATACGCTACATGCACACTAAGAAATAAGGGTGCGATTGGGGTGAAGATTTGCATCCATCTGCGAGTATTTGGCAGAGGGTGCTGCTATTGTAGCAAAATAATTGTACCTTAATATTTCTTGGGGTGTACTGCTCCGAACACAAATGCGATTTCACTGGCAGATCCAAGGTTGTCAGATGCGGGATCGCGTAAACAAGTCAAGTCAACCCCCCCCCCCCCATGACGTACCCGCCCCGCCCCCTCCTTGTTGTTTATCTGTCTAGAAGAATTCCTCACATTTTGACAAAAATACGGGCCGAAAAAAAGGGAAGAGGGAGGGACCGAAAAACCAGCGATATTATTTCACCTGATTCAAAGTTTAAAAGGGCGATAACCTGCCTCTACAACATGAATGTTTACTAGATATAAACAGCCTCATGACGATTTCACCGACTGCTCATCACTCGTCGAATGCCCATCATCATCACCATCACATCACATCTAGATCCCTCATCAACATCAAAACTAGGGCAGATGATAGGCCCATTGTCTCGCTCTTTAGAGCAAATTGATGCGCCATTGTGTATCCTTTTCACGCTTTCTCAATCATGCATTAGACAGTCAACAAAATGGCAGACGGAAAATTCACGATGGAGGTAAATGCGTCTCCATGGGAAGAATATACGTCAGAGGAAGAATCGAGAATTAAGAGAAGGGGATTTTTTATATTTTTTTTGTTAAATCCAACAGTCTGGATGGTCAGTCACCTCTCATTTGATCCGAATCATTTACATTACATTTATGATGTCCTGAACAAAGGTCATCATCTCGTCTTTCATTAGTTAAAGCGCTGCGAAACAGTTTTAAATGGTGAAGTGTTAAACCCCTTTAAAACTGCCGTTGTATCTTTTTATGTATACCCTCTGAAAAGTAAAATATTAAATCACCATTTAAAGGGGCCGAGCAGAGACCACTTTTCAGAATGTCAGATAACAATAATTTATATCAAGAACGGCAAATTGAGTTTACATGAATCTGTCACTGTTTAAAGATAACACAGTTTGTATCAAGAAAAATGAATCTTTCCAGAATAGAAAAAGAAGCAGAAGGTAAAGAAGCGTAAGAAGATGACACAGAGAGATTAAAACAAAGCAAAACACAATAAACAACAGCAGCAACAACAACTTCAAAGAAAACAAAAAGAAGTGACTGCGACACATACGGATGTTGCTAGTGGAAATTTTAAGGAGGCACATGTCTTAAAAAATCGTCTACCATGTATAGCATTGAAAATAGCTTTCACGAATTTCCGAGGCGTCAGAATCTCCAGCAAGCAAGAGAAAACGAGAAAATGAGGCTCTTCACATTTTTCCTTTGGACGCTATGTTTTACAACTCATCACGGGGGAAGCCCCCGCCCTCCCCAAGTAACCTTACCCTAAAAGCTAAAGTGTTTCTCGTTCTCCTTCGCACGCGCGGTCGATCTCGCTTTCTCAGTAACTCATCTGTTACGAATGAGCGTGCTTCGCGTTTTGAATCGACCTCATCCGACCACCGCTTGATTAATTTTCCGGCGAAGAAACAATTGCGACTCCCGCTCTTTGCTATTTCTAGGACAATATCGGCGCTATATAGTATGAGCGAAACTACTCGGGTTCATTTTGAGTCGTTTGATCCGGTCGTTTTGAGTTCATGACCAGTCGACCATGGGGTATTCCAGGTTCAAACGAGGAAAAATATACTTTTATGCGCGGAACTATAATGGTGAAAGGCCTAGATTCGGCCAATGGGGCCTCGTGCCCCTCCCCCTCCTCAAAGGTACAAAGAAAAAGAATGGGGAATCTGATATATGTATTTTTTCCTTTCATATCCAATTTGCACCAGACTTACTGATAAGTCCCCCCCCCCCCCATCTCACCTTCCTCGATGACGTAATGAGTTTCATGATCCTTTTGAAAAAATACCGACTGCTATGCAAGGAAATACAGAACGTAATGTGAATGTATAACATTGATTTATAACCAACTCGCAGCTACTGCTTAATCCCATGACAATATTTGTCCAAGTATCAGACTCGAAACAAAATACAGGGGGGTGTTTCACAAAAAAACTATAATAAGATCGACTTAACTGTGGCAGACCATTCGTGCCACTGGTTGCTCTCACCAATGTGATCTATGGATAATATTTTTCCTTCAATAATGAATTATAAAAGAATGTAAATTCTAAAGATTTGTGACCATGATTTGTACGTCCCTTGAGGGACCAATGCCAGTAAATGGTGAGAGCAAACAGTGGCATGAACGGCATGCCATAGTTAAGTCCAACTTAAAGTCAATCTCAGTCTTTATGAAACGCTAACGCCCCCATGATCTTTTTATTACTCCTCTGTACGAAACCATTCAGAATGTATTTTGATCTCCACATGCCGAGAAAAGGTCAAAATTAGCAAACATATAGATGAAACATATCATATTCGTCTTTCGTTTTATTTAAAATGAAATATAATATATTACGTTTCCTGATTGAACACGAACACGCGAATGAAATGAAAAAATGAAAACTCGGAAACCGTTATCCTTTTTCATATTGTAATCGTGTATGTCATTTTCGAAATGGGTATTTTCATAACATAAATGTTGTTAGGATCCCTTGTATTTATGTTCTCTATAAACATGAATAAAATCATTGTTTTTCGATTCATTTTACATGAGATAATTTGTCAAACCCAAACATCGCATTTTCCTGTCAAAATAAATTACAATAGGCTGTGTAGGCCACAGCGGCAGAAGGAGGTGGGGCGATCCATGCTGATTTTCCCACAAAAGGTGCCCTATCATTAAAAAAACAGTGCCACCCCCACCCCACCCGATTTGAACAAATTTAATGAATCTGATCAAAAGAAATTATATAAATTAATGGATAAGGGAAGGGGAGAAATGTAGTAAAACGAAAAAATGCTAATCATCAAAATTAAGGATTGGAAATGGTAAATGATTAATGGTAAAAAAAGGAGTATCCTTTTACCAAAATGAAAAATACAAATCTTACATTTTCATGTAGGTGTTTTGCTGCATGTCTTTAAAGATACTAGGCTATGTCCCTTTTGCAACCAACATCATATTCTGTAGAACTTTGCAGGAATGATGTCATGTATGTCCTTTCTGTGAACTTTAAACGTTAGCAGTGTCCTAATATTCAAATTATGCAAGGAAACCTGTTTACTTGCTGGACTTCACTGTCAGACACTATTGAATGACTGACTGTTTTTTTTTCTTCTTTGGTAATAACATACATAAAATGAGCTGTAAAGGGTACATGAGTATTTGTCTATATCAATAACCCACTTCTTGTAAAGGCCAAAATTAAATTGATTGAATCTTTGCGCAGCATAAAACGTATGACCATTCAGTACAATAGTCTGAAAATCAATCGATTCGACTAATATTTGTTATTTTCCCACTTAAAGACATTTTCAAGCCCCCCCCCTCCCTTTTTTAAGGGAAGTTCTAGATTAGTATTATCTTTGAAATGCCATCGGAATTTAACCTTTTCATTTTTTGCCTGCAAATGGGACATAGTACCTTTAACATTGCTTAAATTCAACTAAATTTAAACGATATGAAGCGTGTATGTGTGTTTGGGGAGGGGGTGGGGTGGAGGTAGGATTTGTTTTATTTCAAGCCTTGTATATCACTTTAAAGATAAAGTTGAATTCTGGTCATGCGATTGCATTGTGAAAGAAACGGTGTAGAATCGATCAGAAAAAGTTGATCATGTAGCATATAATTATTGGTGTATACTGCAAGGTTCTAGAGTCATCAAAATGATAAGAAATTTGGCCAAGTCTTGGTAAAGTAACAAGCACTGTACACAGAAAGACGAATATGGGAATATACATACATGTGGCATATAAATCTGGCCTCATTTTTAAGCTTTTACTTATTACATTTTGAATAATAAAGGCTATTGAAGAGTCATGCTTTTTTTTTTTAAAGAACGTTTTTCTCTAATGTTCTTCCCACTTGTAGAATAACAATGATAACGCTCACAAATAACTTTTCACCTCTCCCCAGAACTCAGTCAACCATCTCCGGCTTTAAATCATTTTGGGATATCAATTTTATTTCGTTTTGCCACTTACTCACGTGACCCCCGATCCAAGTACCATCTAATAAGTCATGTTTATACCATAACATGAGTGAGACGGTGATTAGCGATAATTATTTGATTCGTGCTGGTCCCAAAGGAGGGAAAAGCACGCTTTTACTTCCGTGAATGTCGCTTGCATGAACCGGGGCATAAACGCTCGTGAAAAGAGACTGTAGTCATCCACTTCCCCATTTCAACATTATCGTTTCTAACAAATGAGAGAAAATTAAAGGGACTCAGTCCAACCTTGAAAGTAAATTGCTCTCTGAAAAAAAGTAGAACAAAAATCAAAGAAGAGTTTTGGTGATAGTTTTGGTGATTGTAATTATCAGGAAATGATTTTAAAAAAAAGAAGATTTGTTTGTGTAAATGAAATTGTAATCATTATACATATTACGGGAATTTCGAATCGGCTGAATAGATCACGCCGCTATAGTGGTCGACAACTGTTCCGTTTGTTCCAACACACAAAATGACTAAAATGCCATGTTTTATTAAAAATGTATAACTCGGGGACCAGTGTCTTTTCTTTTTAGAGGACCTAAATTAATAATATACTATCCATACTTTAGTTTGACTAGTGCCCCGAGAGAGAAGGGACTCGGAGTAAAACAGAAATCACCGATATTTTTTAATACGACAAAACGGGAAAGTTGACCATAAATGCATACGTCACAATACACAGCCAAAATGGTAATGTAAGATTCTCATCTTATTTTTAATAATAATAATAATAATATAATATATTACATTTATATAGCGCTTAATACAAAGTGTCTACCTGCTTAACAAAAATAAAATTAAAGTAATGTTAACCTACAAATTACAACAATATAATACATGATACATAATTATAATAACAAATCCCTAATAACAATCATACAATAATAATAGTTAATATTTACATAAATCTTTATATAGTTTAACAAACAAAATATGATTACATTACATTACATATTGAACAGATAAGTCTTAAGTTTACTCTTGAATGTTTCTAACGTTGGGGAGTCGCGTATTTCACGGGGAAGATTTTTGTATTATTTCTCCACTCTATTTCAAACTTGCGCCATTATATTTCTTTGTCTCTTATCTGTCTGCTTTCACACGAATGAACATATCACAGTGGAATTGGATTACCCTTTAAATGCAAGTGCGGCCCACCCGTTAAGTGATATCAAATTTGGGGGTAATTTCTGTTGATGGCTTTTCTAAGCGTAATTGCACTTTATCAAGCCATTCATTTCAGGGTGGACGAATCGTGAATGATTCTTTTTCAGGTTAAATGCGTGTCTGCGAAATTAAATTGAGCAACAAAATGTTATTACTAGAATGTAATCTAAACAGCAAGGGGGTGTCAATACACCGTTGTGAAAATAGGAGGGGTGAGGGTGTCGGCTAGAAATTTATAAATTAACCAAAAAATGTGCTAAATGTGCCGACAACGGTAAAATATATAGTCGACAAAATGTTTGCGTTTTTCATCAAGGAAAGCAAAACCCAAGAGAAAGAAATGTCCCCCATTTTTTGGCTATGACATTTTTTTTAAATGATAAAAAAGGGGGTTGTCATATCCCAAACACCCCTAACCACGCCATTTTGCCTGATTACTTTTGAGTATCTGATGGGGCGCGTTGAGCAAATCAGAGAGGGGGGGGGGGGGGAATTACCCCTCTCTGTATACATGCAGAGCGGAGTTGAAGAAAATAAAATTAATTAAATGTAGTGCATTTACTGTCAAAATGGCTTACATTAATTAAGCCGTACAAAAGAAGAACAAAACGAGAAACCAGACAGAAGTGGGAGTGGGGGGGGGGGGGCAGGGGCGTGTTGCATGGGCAAATCAAATGTGAGCAGTTGCCCATCCGTCCCGGTCGAACACCCAACGAGCCTTATGACTTTAGTTTTTATCTCATGACGGACGTTTTTACAGAGTACTGTCAACATGGATTACAGTGCTGAAAGCGGGAATCCGAACTTGGAGAGATAGGGGGGGGGGGGAGGGTGTGTATGGTGTTGAGCGGATAGAAGAGCAGACATTTTTTCCAACATGTCCCTGTTTTAGCGACTAATCACTTTGGCACGTTCGGTGTACTAGTATTTTGCCAAAACAAAAACAGAATTGCAGAGCGGAGTAGAAGAGTAAAAGGAAACAATGTAGTCGAGTGCAATTTACTGCCAGCAATAAATTAAAATGGGCTGTGTAGGCCAAAGCGGAAGAAGGAGATGGGGGCGATTCATGTTGATTTTACCAGGAAGGAAGGTGCCCTGTCATTAAGAAAACAGTGCCACCCCCATCCCCGATTTAAACAAAAAGTACAAACACTCTTACCTTTCTTGGGAAATATTCATCGAACACATTCACACCTACCCCCCCCCCCTCCCCCCTCCCCCGCCCTCTTTTCCACTGAAAGGGTCTAGGGATGACCCCGGGTTCCCGAAACTTTTTCCTTGGCCACTTTACAATTTTTTTTTTTTTTTTTTTAATAAATATTTTGTTCCTTCTTTAAAATATCCCGGATCCGCCCTTATAATTCTATAGTTCTTTTCTCGCCTTCAGTTTAGTGAAAAACTCAACTCACTTACTTTCTGCTTTAAGTATGAAGAAGACTACTTTCTTTTCGCCTAGTTTAAAGCCCCTGTATCATAATGTGAAAGAGGATGTCATTTAAAACACATTTCTGCAAGGATTTTCAAAACAAATGTGTTTGGAGTCGAATATTGATGAAAGTATACAAAATGTAGGTTTTCCGCGTAAGACAGAAAACACAAATTATGTATTTAAAAAAAAAAATTGTTCTCAAACACATTTGTTGGTGGGCTAAATCTTTGCTGCAATGTATCATAAATGACATCCTCTTTCATATTGTGATACAATTTAAGTGAAACTTTGCCATCTAATTTTAGGAGAATTTGGGTCTCCCAACACTTTAGAGGGGCTTTAAGAAATTCCCCTTAATTAAATGAAGTATAAGTATCCTTAGCCTGAAAGTACTCTTGCCATTTTCATGGTGTCTTTTTGATCAAGTTGCAATAGCGACAGGGTTTACTCCCAAAATACTATTAACATTGAATAACATAAAGCCAATAGGCCAAATACGCAGTTTATTTAACATTAATTATGCAAGCAGAAAATCGCAAACTCATGTTTCATGAAGTCTCTATTCTTTGTATTTTCAAAAGACTAATCCACAACCGATTACAGATCGAAAGGAACTGTAAAACAAAAAAGCTATGCATTTTTGAAAACACTGTTATTCAAGAAAACGAAACATGTTATTTCAATTGATTGTGTATGATTGTTTGATTTGTTCAAAAGCATATATTTATCAATAAATTCATTTTACACACACACACAAAAAAAAAAAGCCAATAGAGTTGAGAATGTGTCTGTTCATCAATTTGAATTGAATGATTTTATCTAAATAGAAACAACAGTTCGAAAACATTTAAATAAGCGATCAAATGACACTGACTTGCTGAGAAGAATGGCATATACGAAATTATCATATTTGTAAAGAAATCACATTAAAAGATACTATCATTTCAAATTATCAAAATCAGTACAATTAATTCATTATTGAGAATACAGATCGAAGAGCTTTCGTAGAAATAGCTTTGGGAATGTTGATCGTTTAATCTGCCAAAATCGTATGATGAGGAAAAGTAAAAGTCGAAAGACCTTTTCTTTGGGATCACCCGCCTTCACCACACTGCTACCTGAGACTTTGCAGGATGTCAAGGGTATTTCCCTCTCAGACTGAAACGTCAATCAAACCTTGAGCGAAAGGAAATACCAGAAGGATGTAGTCAATAATTTATCATACTTTTGATAAAACAATAAAAAAAACAAAAAAACGTAACGTCTCAATATCCTGTGTGTGTGTGTTTGTGTGTGTGTTTGTGTAAATGGGTTTTTACAGACGTGTATCAATCAGATATGATTATATACGTCTGGGGACCGACCTTTAATGTCACCATCCGAAAGACATATTTGCACGTTGCAATACAAGGCTAAAATGTTGATTTTTCGAAATTGGTTGCTATCATGATAAATAGATTTCCGCGACGCCCCTTCCTTGCATAGTATCCTTAAATAGTACACCCTGATTTAAAGAAAAAATGGCAACAACAACAAAAATTCATATTGTGTTTCGTTCTTGGAGAATTGCATTTTTGAGAAGCAATTTTTTTTGGGGAACTTAAAACGGTGCTCCTTTCTTGGAAACTTGTATTTTTCAATTAGAGATTAAAACGGCATTAGTAAAGGTTGAACTTGTAAAACATATCAATTACAGATTCTTTAGCATTTACGTCATTACTAATCCGAGTGAGGGTCGTTAGTAACACGATATACGCCATTAAAACGTGGTAAAATTCCCGTTTTGCGTGAAATATGCGATATCCTTTATATTATGAAAATATGACGGGATTACACACAAGAGGCAAACATTATACTACCAGCAAAATCAATGCGTTAGCTACCTTTGAGTTTAGGTTATCAAGTTTTAGAAGGATGTATTTACGCACTGGGAAGAGCAGGAGCGTTTCTGGAAGATTTGTTATTTTGTTAATTTGTTGTTAATTTTTTTTTTTTTTTTTTTTTTTTTGGGGGGGGGGGGGGGGGAGGGGTGTCTTTGTGGGGCTTGTTTCGGGATTTTCGCATTTATTTTTCACATCTGTCTGCTTTTTTTTTTGGGGGGGGGGGGCTTGAATAATTTCTTTTAGAACCGCTTCTGCTGAGAAGACTTCGGTACGAAAAAAAAAGAAAAATTTAAATTAAAAAAAAAAAGCAAATTTTGTATATATAACTACATGAAAAGTTTTATGATTTACATTTTCTATAACAAGCATCAGCGTGCGGCTAAAATCGGGTTAAATTAAATAAAAGAAATCTCACGATTTTCTTTTTTAATTTGTTTTGGTAAAAATAATGTCAGACCCCCCCCCCCCCGCCCCTCTTGCCAGAGAATTCTGGATCCGCCACTGAAAACAGCTGATCGTAAGAAAAATGATTCAAATTTCTGGATCCCGGATGCGGATCGATGCCTGTAATATCCTTTCAAATATCTCTAATAACCTGAGAATATATACAGCGGGGGAGGGGGGGGGGGGGGGGGTCATAGTCAGTTCATAGCATATTACATTTCGATTTTGCCACTGATGTGTGATCAAATTTTCAATTTTACCGGCAGGCCTTATCGAAATTCATTGAAAACTCAAGATTTTCAAATAGAAAATCTAAAAGGGGTCTCTCTTTCCTTTTTTTGGGACAACTCTGATTTTGTTATGAGTGAGAAATAATGTCATGATTTATCAAGTTATGAGGCGCGATAGCTCAGTGACTCAGTCAGTAGAGCAGTGGTCTCGTAATCCGGTGACCCGGGTTCGAAACCAAGCCGATGCGCTATATAGTGCCCTTTGGTAAGGCATCAATCCTAACTACCATGCAGGTCCCTCGGAGAGGACCTAAAGCCTTCGGCCGTCTGGTTGCTTACTTACAAGCATTTATGCTGTCTTAGCAGTCAGGTAAAATAACCAACCATCAACATTATATACCATTTACGTCCGGGGTGGGTAAGATCTTTGGCTAGCATAATAATCAGGGAGCAATCGCCTTGCCCCCATTCCCTCCATAACGCTGCCCCTGTATCTCGTTTTTCAACAATGAGGTCATGAAGTGTGCAGATTAATTTCAATAGCCTGGATTTGTTATGGTTTATTTAGCGAGGCTATACTGCGAGAAAGAGAGGCGACCGATAATTGATAAGAGTTGGGACTCAGTCTAAGGGCATTTCTCTCTCTCTCTAAAAAAAAGGTGAATTTTCACTCTATTTTCACTTTCTTGGGAGTGACGTCCGTGATCTCTTGTTTAGGAGTGAATATCGATTGATTTTCGAGTGCTCTCTAAGAAGAAAAGAGTGAATGTTCAAGATGGGGTAAGAGGACACTTTTTTTTTGTTTGGTCTCGAAATTTGACAATTTGATATTTGCTCCGTTTGGGGGGGGGGGGGGGGGGGGGGTAAGGTCAACTTATTTAGATCAGCCATAGGTATAATTTAAAAAAAAATTACAAAAGGGGGGGGGGGGTTCCTCCAAAATAAACACATACAAATACCCCCTTGCGTACGCGTCCTGACCTTGAACCTTGAACCTTGAATAATTACTCTCCCAAAAGCGTGAACGCTGTCCTGGAGAGGGCTGTGCTGTGTTGCGTGCTGTTGGTGATGTGCTGTTGGTGAAGTGATGGTGGTTGTTCTCCTTGCACTATATACAATGTGCAGGGTGCAGTGTGCAGGTGGGTCAGGTGTGTCCCTCGTTACAACATCTTCAGGGGCAGGGGCGGCGTCATAGTCTGTATGGCGGGTAGTGCCGCTCCCCTAAGCCAATTGTATTTGCAGTGACAGCGTTGCTTGGTAGAGTGTTCCAGACACGGACTGCTCTGGGCAACATGCTGTAAAAAAAAAAATTTTTGGTTAAAAATCGCTAATCTTAGACGAGTAAATGTAGTTAATGGTTAATAGGAGAATCAAATAGTAAATCGTATATTATTCCAATAAACGTTTACAACCAATTTATCCAACAGGCCTTTTTTAGAGGGAGAGAAGGGCGGGGGCGCTTGTGGCACATGTCATCAAGATTTGCTTATTATGGAGCCCTGCCAGTTCTGTTTAAAATAAGTTTATATTTAACCATATTTTTTTTTAAATGTTTATGATTTTTTATTATGTTTTCAGAACTGCAAAAACAAATTGAATTGAAAAAAAACTGAAAGAAATTTATGGGCCTGACCAACTGACTTCGCTATCTTGTGATTTAATGTAGTTGTCGGACTTGACAATGAGATTAATACGATCTTGAGATTGCAGTGACATGCTGAGACCTTAGTAAACATCTCCTATAACTAAGGATGCTCTCGAAGCCACCATCAATCTTTGAGTAGGCCTGAGTGGTACTCGGTCACTGTGTCATAAACTCAAAGGTTGATTTAATTTGAATGGTGTATAGCTAACATGGCGCAGGGTGCCTCTCCCCAGTCGAATTTTGTTTAAAGGGAAAGAGAAAAAGAAAGAGAGAAAGAGAGGGGATCGAGAGAGAGAGAGAGAGAGAGAGAGAGAGAGAGAGAGAGAGAGAGAGAGGGGGGGAGGGGGGGGGGGGGGGGGTAGTGAATATTAAGAGAACAAGATATAGATTCGATAGGGAGAGGGAGAAAGGGCCGGAAAGGGGATAAAAGGAGCTAGGAGAGAGAAAGGGATGGAGGGGGGGGGCCCGGGGCGCCTAAATAATTAACATAATGTTTGTTTTAGTCGGTACATTTTTATTTCATTCAACAGTTTGACCTACTTTCGTTTTTGGAAAGTTGAAACCAAATGTTTCCCCTAATGCAAAATAATAATCTCCGAGTTCTAGTACGAGTGCACGGATCTTTGTGAAACATTTCTGGAAGAGAGCTCTGACGTCATCCACTCTTTTCTGGGAACATAAAGCCACACAATATCGGCGGAAACTGAACACATATATGCACCAAAACGTCTGCGAGTCTCGTTCCGACAGCGATTGATACTATACTGTGTGCGGATTGTGGTAAGAGCTTTTCTGCTGCTAAATGTCACTTTGAATGGGCTATAATACACATTATTTGGCGACTTCGGTTAACGATATGGTAAGTGCTCATAATTTTTATTCTGCTATATTAAAACACTCTTTTACTTTTTCGTTGTGATTTAAAGAACTTATTGTCGAAGTAGCCGAGGAGCAGTCGCTGTGTTTGGTAGCGGACCTCCCAGTTCATTCCCGCCCCACCTGTAGGGCTGGTATTGGTAGCGGGAGACTGCAGTCTAACTGAGACATGTATGGCCTTTGCACACGGCGTAACTCAGAAGTTTTGCAATTTAGCCAATAGCATTAGTCATATGGAATTCCTGGTACAACAAGTTAAATGGACGGAAGAAATAGTACTGGAAATAATCCCTGGCTTATTGTTTTGTTTCCGTGTAGAAGGAATCTTCCTTGATTGGGAAATTGTGGGGAGTTTGAGTTCATGATATTTAAATTTGAAAAGGGTGATGAAAAGTTTGAGATAAATCAGATAAATTATGACTTGTATCTTGGATTCTTTTCCTCCTAAATACTCCGAAGAAGAGTTTTCATTGAAAAGAAAGTTGCACATAGTATTATGAAGTTGCAATCAAATTACTTTTGGGAAATCCTAATTGAGGAATTCTAGAGGGGAACAAAATAGATCTAGATAGCCTACTCTTAAACCATTGAGTGTCACAATAACAAGAATTGATAAACTCTTGTCTATAATCAACAGGGTTGTCCTCAGCCCCACTCTTTTCTTTGGACTAAAATGTTCATGAAAGCTTTTCTTCTCCAGTTATTTTTTAATCACTATTTTTCATATCATCTAGGCCTATAAGAGGAATATGATCACATTTATACTTGTTATTGTTAATTTTACCATTTCTTAAAATGGCAAAGATAAATTGCTGAATGGTTATGCTCTAGATGGTTATTTGAGTAGAAACTGGGGAAAAGACAGCAAGACAGCAACAGATAGAAATGACAACATAACAACAACACAACTGTTGTTGAAAACTTGTTTCCCAACTCTGAAGACTTGCTTTCCTCAATTATTTGTACTTTTCACATATCTATTTTTTAACCAACTTCTATGTTTCCTGTGATATGTCACTCATTGTAATTCTATCCCATTCACATTTGTAATCAAATCTTTTAGATACCATTTGATTCAAATGGCATTTAAGACGAAGAATATGAAGAGAAAGAAGTTATTTAGAGGAAATAGGTATACAAGAGAAGAACGTAGTGTCATACAACATAGAAGTAAAAGGAGATCATAGTTGAAAATGTAGGATTGTCCTCTAACTCTGCAAACCAGCAGTATAACATGTTTAATACATAATAGTGGTAAGACCCTGCAAATTTGTATCATCATGTAGTCAAACATGGTGCTAGACTATTTTTCCTTTCTTGCGTCTTTTTGTATCATTAGCCTGTTAAAAATGTAACCATTTTTTTAGGGGGGGGGGGAGGCATCCAAAGTGACATTTTAAGGATCAGTGTAATCTCTATTTGTATCAAGTCCCTAGGAAAGCATATTCAAAAAGATTATTTTTTACTGATTAGGAGAAATCTAAAACTCTTAAGGAAGGAAATATTATGTACATGTTATATTTTAAGGTCCTTTTACATAAATCTCTTCTTTGTATAGTAAACAGGAAGAAATTTATATCATGAAGGAACTCATGTATGTTTGTTCCTGTACCTGCTAAATATCATGTTACAAACATTTCTCCCTTAATATAAAACAGTCACATCTAAAAATATTCCTTAGAAATTAACAGTAGTGAAGAAGAAGAAGAGGAAGAGGAGGAGGAGGAGGAGGAGGAGGAGGAGGAGGAGGAGGAGGAGGAGGAGTAGGAGAATACAATGTAGTTTAATTCAAAGAAATTCTTGTCACTTTCTCTTTAATATTCAACTTTCAGTTTGAAAAGCATTCAATTATTTCTGTTGTAAATAATGCATGCATTCTTATTTATCATGACATTTTAGTTAAAATTTTTCATAAGCTTCCCTTTTTTAAGAATTGAATGAAATAATTTTGAATTTGCACACAGAATTGCCCTGTTACCCCTTTTCAGATACAAAAGTGTACATACTAAACTCTCTGGTGAAACTAGCCTATAAAAAGGCTTGTCAACAGCATACACTGTGTTACCAAAGGTTCATGATTAAAAGCCTCCCAAGGGCTGAAAAAGATCACAAAACTATACTTGGTGTGTTCATAGTTGACTACAGTTCAGTGACTCAACGTGAGAGCATTTTGTCTGTGACGAGCCAGAAAGTTTTGAACTCTGTTAAAGGTACTATGTCCCTTTTGCAGCCAACCACACATTCTGTAGAACTTTGCAGGAATAATGAATATGTCATGTATGTCCTAACTGTGAAATTTAAACATCAGCAGTGTCCTCATATTCAAATTATGCAAGGAAACCCATTTAGTTGCTAGACTTCACTGTCAGACACTATTGAGTGACTGACTGGCTTTTTTCTTCTTTGGTAATAACATACATGAAAAGAGTTGTAAAGGGTACATGAGCATAATTTGTCTACATCAATAACCCACTTCTTGTGATGGCCAAGATTAAACTGATTGAATTTTTGTGCTGCATAAAATGTATGACCATTCGGTACAATCGTCTGAAAATCAAGACTATTACTTTTGGGCTCTATAGCCCTAAAGTCGATTTGATAACCAATAGTCATTATTTTCCCATTTGAAGACATTTTGAAGCCCCACCTTTTTTAGAGAAGTTCTAAATAAGTATTATCTTTCAAATGCAGTTGGAATTTAACTGTTTCATTTGTTGGCCTGCAAATGGGACATAGTACCTTTAATGTTTATATGATAATGCCCTTTTGGACTGAACAGGCATCTCTGCCTTTGGGTATCTGATGAAAAGAGTTAAGTTTTGTGGAAATTTCTCTTTGAATGCTGAAGAAGAAAAGTTGATCAAACTTTGGTAATTATACTACGGTGACATACTTGACAGCATACATGGAGGGAGCAATAAATTAAGGATATTTTTAGATCTACAATAATTCATTTGATTGATGGTGGTAGATATGCTTTGTCGTCTTTGGAGAATGAGGAATGGCCCCTGTTTTAATGTGATTTTTCTTTGATCTTCTGTCATGAATACATTGCCAACACCATGATGAATGCCTCACTATTTTCTTTACTGTTATATATTATTTACAGGTAAGATTGCATCTGAAAGCGGGCAGGGCAAGCGCAGTTGGAACTGTGCGGCAGATAGTGATGGTTTTCATAATAGCGAAGGGAGCTTTATGTACAAAAAATTGTTAGAAATGAAAAATATCCAATTAAAAATAGGAAAGTTATGAATTTTTGAAATTGTCATCAGTGAAACACAAATTGGCAACACTTTTTTGATGCATCTTGCGAGCTCCTGTCCAATGTACTCACAACTGAAATTTCATAAACTTTCATTTTCTGGGTTATAGATGATGAAATACAATACATGTAGATTTGTTTCATGCAGGGGTTGTATAGAAAATGTATTTGCAATAATTATATTTAAGATGAATGTATGGTTGAACATTTTCTGAAAGGAAAATATAAATTTTGAAAGTTTTTTGGTACAGGGCAAATAGGAGGGGAGCTCACAAGATATGTCACTGACTTGCTATTTGTGTTTGATTGATCGCACCTTCGAAAATCCCTAACTTTCTTATTTTTTGCTCAAATTTTACTGACCTGTTTCTCTCATTTTTCTGCTTCTATTAAATCAACATAATACCAAGGTAGACTTGCTCTTTAAGTCCAAACTAAAAGTCCAAACTAAAAGTCCAAACTAAAAGTCCAAACTAAAAGTTACTGAATATAGTTTCCTTTGGGTTCAGGACTACATGAATTTTACTCAGTTTTATTCAAAATCCCCCCCTCCCCTCTTCAAATTGAAAAAATGTGTGGATTTGTAGTTGAGTATGTATATATGCCCCTGCTTCCATATATCCACCTGTTCAACCTGTTCCACCTTCAATGTACCTGATGTACCAATCTACCTGATTTTGTGCCCCACTAGTTCAATGCTTCAGTTGGTCAAATTTGGAATAATTCAGAAGAATTATTGTCATGCTTGGCAAATCTTTTTGTTGATAGAGAGATATGCTGCAGGGCTGTAATTCAATGGTGGCATATATTCTCTTGATTATGACTGTAACCTTAAAGGTACAAGTCAAGCCAGCTTAGGCTGATTAATGATTTGAAGTTGTTCCACATTTATATATTAAAAAAAGATCAGATTCACACTGACTGAAGGGTAACAATACAGTAATAATAATAGCTAGTTCTGTAGCGCTTTTCAGGACCGAAGGCCCTCCCAAAGCGCTTTACAGATATAAATATTATTACCCCGGTCATAGGATTCAGGCTTACCCGCACACAATGTATGCACATTCTCCACTCCCTGGGGAGCATTCCAGCCAGGCGTCTTTTTTACAAGCACACACATGCTAATCTAACCACATTAGCTTTCGCATCCTACCCGGTACCCATTTAACACCTGGGTGGAGAGTGGCAAATGTAGATCAATGTCTTGCCAAAGGACATTAGTGCCGCGGTGGGACTTGAACCGCGAACCTTGTGATCCACAGTCCGGTGACATATCCACTCGTCCATGACACCTCTACATACAATACAGGTAGAAGAAGTACAATGAACAATTAATTAGCAAAGTGTATTGAGGGAAGTCTATATCTATACATCCCCAGGGAGTGGAGAATGTGCATACCTTGTGTGCGAGTAAGCATGAATCCGATGACCGGGGTAATAATATATATCTGTAAAGCACATTGAGAGGGCCTGCGGTCCTGAAATGTGCTAAAGGACGAACTATTATTATTATTATTATTATACATTTAGGCAACATAAAAACAATGTGAAATGTGAGGAGATTAAATTAAATACAAAAATCAAAGTTTTTACAAGATGAGGTTCATGTAAAGAGTGGTATTTCCAAGTCCGATTACTAGGAAAAGGTGAAATAAGAAACCTACAAAGCGAACAAACTTTGGAGTAAAACAAGAAAAGAAGTCCTAATGATAGCATTCCTTGCAGGTGATCTACTAGTGGGCTTACAGCTTGAAGTCTTATCCAAGGGACTTGGTAACGAGGATGATTTGATTTGGTATTGAACCCGAGACCTTCTGATTATGAGACCACTCCTCTACCACTGAGCCATCAGCCTCCTATGATGCATTAGGCCTATCCATCCAAACTTTTAGGTATTGTAAAATAAAAAGTGAGAAAGACGGGTAGAATAAATCATTTTTCATAAAAATGAGAATTGTAGTCACTTTGCCTTCTAGTGTTTTTGCTAAACTGATGCAATAGGTAAAGAGGTATAATTTAAGCCCTGTATCTGTGCTTACACTTCAGATTAATAGGCATATTTCATTAGATAAGTTGCATATATGTTCCGCGCCTAGAAACGTAGTATTAGGCGCATTATAAATGTGAGCTATTATTATTATTATATAAATAATACTTTTAATGCAATTAATTTGCTGAAAGTTGCCCAATCTGATTCAAGATTTTGCCAGAGAGATTTACTGTAATTCAATGTCCTACATTATTCAGATGATGATGATGATACAACAAGAATAGAACAAATTAATTTTCAGTTAAAAATGTTGATATAGTACCTTTAAGTATGTCAAACTTTGTAATATATGAGTAATTGCGGTGATGCAAATAGAGCTGATCAAATGATTACGAGTTCAAAAGCAAAAGGGTATTAAGGAGACAAAGCCCTGAATGAAATTTAAAGAAAAGCTACTTTTAGAGCACCTTCATTCATTTCTTGACGATAAACCTTTTTTGTGAAGCGACCTGCGGCAAGAAGTCAATGCTCTTTCAATTTAAAAACATCTTACAAAACAACACTTGTGAGGTATGTACATAATACATGTGTAGCATCATGATCATTGATAATATATCTGTTAAGCGCTCAGAGACATCATCAATGAATTAAGCGTATGAACGCTGAATATGATTATTATTATTGATGCTTGTTTGATCGATGGCAGTTGGTTCTACCACACCTTCCACCATGCACCTTGCCACATGAAACATGAGAGAGAAAAAAAATCAAAAGTGGAAAAGATCAATTCATCTCATTAATTATATAAGTCTTCTAGTTGATAAACATCAAGAATTTCCTCTATTCTAACCTTGGCTTAATTTCTTTTATTTGGTAGGGCAATTAACAAGTATAAATAATTACAAACCCTTGGTTCATCCAGACCAGACCTAGTTTGGGTCAAGATTTTGTTATCATAACTTCTATCAAATCTTGCTACACAGGGTCTAATGTCTAAAGAGAAATTGAACCCTCTTTTGTTTTTTATTTCTTTGTTTTCTAAGTATTTTTCACAAACACACATGGGGGAAATTTAAATAATAGTAATATAATATTCCGCTTTTATTTAATGTCTCTAAGCACTTTACAGATATACTATCATACCGGTCATTGGATTCAATACTTGCCCACACACACTGTGTGCACAATCTCCAGGCGTTACATGACGTTCAAAAACTGTTTGACCAACAATGACGGTCGCATCCTACCGGTACCCATTTAACACCTGGGTGGAGAGTAGCAATTGCAGGTTAATATCTTGCCAAAGGATATTAGTTCCGTGTCGGGATTCAAACCCTCGACCTTCGCATTTGCGGTCAAGCACCTTAAACCACTCAGCCACGACACTCCCACACATGACATAAAAAGAAATTCATTAATAGGTGCCTTTTTGTATGTTTTTTAAAATGTATTATTTCCCCCAAACTTTGAATTGATATTTCACCTTCAGTCCAAACATTGCTACAGAGTACCTTAGTTATCTTAGTACCTTATTGGTTATTAGCTGCATTCTACGATACAAGGCTCATGCGTTTTCATTTTGAAGTCATCCTTTCATCTATTGTTTATCTACATGTATTTCATGCAATAATCTTAAAATGTGTTTTTTTACTTCTGATGGATGATTAATAAAATTGAAATGAAATTGAAAAAATTGAAAAATGCAATTATTGGTTCGTGGTAGGTTTCATTACTGGATACTTGAGATGAAGCCTTTATCTCACATCTTTATTATAAAAGAATGATAATTACGATGAAAAATTGATATACTACACGTAGTTGGCCTTTATACCCTTCATGATCCCTTCTGTATTTAGAAGAACATGATTGTTAGTAGATGCTGCTTGTAAGTATCGGCGTGCATGGTGATGTAGATATACAGTAGGATAAACATGGTGCATCCGCAAGCCTTTTGTATATGATTGTTATTATAAGTTATAATACATGAGTGCTTTATTGTTTTTTCAAAATGTTGCTGGCAGCTATAATCGTGAAATATTAGTATTATGTTCTCTCATATGGACTTGAAAGAAGAGAAGCTTGGACAATGACGGATCTTCAACATCTGTGTGTAATTCAAGATTTCTTGAATTTTAGTAGGTTAAAGGTAACGTACTGATTGAGGCTAATATAAAGTTTCACTCAGGGCAGCATTTCACGAAACCATGGTAGGGTGGTTGTGATGTTTTTTCTTGTATTCCACTCAAATATTTTAAGACCTGAACACATAAACATGTGAAGACAATTTTCCCCTTAAATGTCAACATTTTGTCTGTGTCGCAAAACAGATAATACAATACATTACAAGAGATCTGTCTTTTTGATAAGTTCAAAGTACAAATGGGACCACCAATTCCGCAGAATGCATTTTCAATTCCAAAATGAACAACATCTATGCAAGTGCAAACACCATGAAACCCTTTTGAGGTTTTGGTAAACATTCTATCTTTTGTGTATGATGAAAGGTAAATCAATCCAATCCCAAGAGAAAGAAATGACTTTATTTGGTTCTCAGTTAGAGATATTCAGGGAATCAGCCACAATGGAATTGGGACTGTATAAAGTAGTGAAAGAATTTTTGGACTCAGCTTCTGAATAAACCGAAAGACGGAGCTTTCATATCACAATCTCCATGTTTTCTGCATGACTGGCTCAGGTTAGATTTTCTTATTATTTCATATAGATTATTGAAATATTTATCAGTCTTGACCAACTGGACCAACTTGGACTCCAAAAAGGGTTTCAGCTACATATAATACCTAAGGTTGAGATAACCAAGTGGATCAGAATCAAAACACATATTCATGTCACATTTTTTTCCTTCAAAATAATCTTCAATTTCTGTCGGGATAAAAGTGAACACCCTAATCTTCCTCCAAACCGATGATAACACAATCACATAGAGTATAATGATGACATTAGGCACAGCACTTATCTATCTTTGGCAGCACTCTCAAGATATTAACTCAAAGCACAATCCTACTAGGAATGAAATCTAAGGCACTCTAAGGGCACAGCAATACCAACTATACATGTATCTGTCACTAACAATTGCATAAGCATTTTAAAGATCCCTTGAAAATGGCTTCAATGACAATCTCTCTTAAGTTCAATCAAGTATAGTGTAAGATACTATAAGATCTATTAACATATCTTTCTGTTATGCCATTGACGTGCATACAACATGAATCAACGAAATAAACGTCATTAGATCAGTGATAACACTATTTCTATTTCAATATTTACCCAACTTTGTCTACGACTCTTCTTTGTAGATAGTCGGTAAATAATAAAACAGGAATTATGACCCCCTCCCTCCCCCAAAACAGTAAGTAAACATTCCATTTAGAACTATAAAAATTGTATTTGTTGCTATTATTATTATTATTATTATTATTTATTACTTTACCTGTTGCTTCAAATGCCACTGTTTGCTCTCACCATTTACTGGCATTGGTCTCTCAAGGCACTTATAAATCATGCTCACAAATCTACAAAAATTTTCAATTTTGTTATAATTCATTATAGAAGGAAAAAATATCATTTTAAGATTATATTGGTGAGAGCAAACAGTGGCATGAATGACTGGCCTGCCATAGTTATGTCCAACTTAAAGTCGATCTGAGTCTTTGTGAAACACTCCCCAGAACTCTCAATGAAAACATGGAGCCCTGCTATATAGTCTTGTAATATTAGCCACCAGAAATAGTCTTGTGATAATGGGTTGCGTTTTACCTTGTAATTTTTAAAGATCGATCTTGTCAAGATTTCTGACAATAAATCAATACGAAGGTCACTTTGTAGGTTAAAAGCACCTATACTTAGTACTTTAGCAGGGCCTCAGTTAGTTTGACAGACTTTATTTTAATAGTGCAGTGAAGTTGAAGTTCGAAGGTGACCAACATCTCATTACCTCATCCTTGCATTGGGTGTCAAATTTCATTTCTCAACATGCAATCGTACCAAACTCCCGGATACAAGGAAAGTTCAGTCTCCAGTCGAAGGTGATGACAATACAACATATTGTTTTTGAATTTTTGATGGTATAACTCTATTATCAAATAAACATTTACTTTACTTGTATCTAAGAGAACTGTTGCTGAGCTTGCGCCATGAGCGTCCTTGGACGGTGTTTGCGATCTATCAGTTTACACTATTATTTTTATTATTACGTACTAAGATATTACGGTAATTATTATTATATTATTATTATTATTATTTATTCAACCATTCATATAAAAAGCACAGCATGGCAAGAGACAAGTACATAATAAGAATGAACAAACACATTGCACTGCAAGCATAAAACATTGGATTTTTCTCACATTCAAGTATTTTTGGGGGAAGTTTGTAAGCAACTTCATATCGACCAGCAAACATACCGAAAAACCAAAATTGAAAAAAAAAACACCTTTTGAGTCTTGAATGTTTTTTTAAAACACATTTCACTGATTTTTGCAGTGTAAATGCCCGCTCTCAAAACATCGTTGAAGAAATCTAGTGTTTGGTCACATGACTCCCCTCCCTTCTGTGCGATTGCCTGCAGAGCAGCGCTTGTAAATGGATATATCGGCCTGTCCATCTTGGTAGGATAACCAGCCGGCACTACCAGTAAAATATTTGAAATCAAGGGCAGGGTCAGGAGAAAATGGAGGCATAGATATGAAGATCCATCACATCAACCTTCATCATCTAGGGATAATGCTTGTCCTTTGTGGCATCATAATAGTGTCAAGCACATTTCATTGACTTAATAGAGTACCCAAGCTGTGACATCATAAAAATCTATTTTTAGAATTTCTTAATTTCAACTTCATTCCGAAAGAGCATTAAAAATAATGTCCAAATATTGAAAACCAATTGAATATGTTAAGTATTAGCTGAGTCTGAGATATGACCGTCCAAATAAATAGAGTTCAGTAGGAAATATACAGGATGATGGGAGGATCAACAAGTAATCAAATTATTGCACTTTAACAGGGCATGGAATCGTAATGTCCATTCATATCTTTCTAAAATTTCTTTCCTGCTCATTTATCTCCTTCTCTGTCCCTCATGCTCTTTCCCCTCTTCCACCTCTCTCCTCTCCTCCTTTCTCCTCTCCTCCTCTCTCTCTCCTCTCCCCCTCCTCTCTCTCCCCTCCTCTCTCCCCTCCTCTTTCCCCTCCTCTCTCTCCCCTCTTCTCTCTCCCCTCTTCTCTCTCCCCCTCCCCCTCCTCTCTCTACCCATCCTCCCCTCTCTGTCTTTCTTTGCCCTCTCTCCCTGTCCCTGTCTTATCCCCCCTTTTCTCTGTTTTATATATGAAGAGAAATTGAATTTATGTGTCAAGATATTAGAAGTACGCCAAGAACACCAGTGTACTTTTACCTTTTCTCATGCTCTCTCTCCCTCTATCTGTCTTCTTTGCCCTCCTCTCTCTCCCCCTCACCCTCCCCTCTTCTCTCCCCCTCTCTCTCTCCCCTCCTCTCCCCCCTCTCTGTCTTATCCCCCCTTTTCTTTGTTTTATATATGAATAGAAATTGAATTTATGTGTCAAGATCTTAGAAGTATGACAAGAACACCAGTGTACTTTTACAAGTCATTAGGTGTAAGTGTGAAAAGGCTATGCAAAACTTTCTTACAATTCGTCCCTATTTTCACGAAGTGACAGTAGTGAGGAAAATCGTAACGCAAAGTGAATGCAATTTTTTTTCACTACCGTCACTTCGTGAAAACAGCGACGAATTTAGCATTGCTGTGATTGGTCAAATCTTTCACTTCTATTGTTGTAGAAGCATTGCTCTCAAGTGGTTAAACTCAGTGCATCAGAGTTTTTGAAAATCTTTTCACTCATCGTTGCTGGGATTGGTCAAAGTTTTCACATCTATTATTCTGAACATAATAATCTTGCTGAGAATTGTGAACAGCTAATATAGTGCAGAGGGGTTTCAAATTCTTTTCTCTGTTAAAACTTTCATTTCTAATTGAAAAAGATTGCATGCTTTTACATGCAAGTGTGAAAGGGAGGGAAAAATATGAAGAAAAAAAGAAAGATAAAAAAGTGTGAAAAACTGCTGTGAAAAACTGCTTTGACATGCAAGACAGTGTGAATAACTCAGTGCCAATGAGCTCTCAATTACTTTCACTCGGTACTGCTGTGATTGGTCAAAGCTTTCAAATCCATTCTTTTGCTTACAAGTGTGAACAGCTAGTGCATAGAATCTCCACAATTCTTTTCACTCTTAGCATTGCTGTGATTGGTCAAGTCTTTCATTTCCATTGTTTTGAATGCAATAACTGTACTTGTAACTGACAAGTGTGAACAGTTTGGTGCATAGAATCTCCACAATTCTTTTCACTCTTAGCATTGCTGTGATTGGTCAAAGCTTTCAAATCCATTCTTTTGCTTACAAGTGTGAACAGCTAGTGCATAGAATCTCCACAATTCTTTTCACTCTTAGCATTGCTGTGATTGGTCAAAGCTTTCAAATCCATTCTTTTGCTTACAAATGTGAACAGCTAGTGCATAGAATTTCCACAATTCTTTTCACTCTTAGAATGGCTATGATTGGTCAAATCTTTCATTTCCATTGTTTTAAATGCAATAACTGTACTTGTAACTGACAAGTGTGAACAGTTTGGTGCATAGAATCTCCACAATTCTTTTCAGAGCCGTTTTAAAGCTTTTAGCAAAGCCCTATATGTAGATAATGTTTTATAAACTATTAGCATTATCACTCATTTCAGTCAATTTTAACATTTTTATTGAAGAGCAGTGGCTTATTTTGGACAACCTTTTGATTTTAGGCACAATAATAACTCTCTGTGTTAATCATTGTTATTTAGATTTGAATTTTTAAGCATAACAATGATCTATTCTACAAAAAGGTTACTCATGTCACAACCATTCCTCCAAACTTTGGTCTACCACTAGTATTATAAAAGTTAGTAAACCTCTAGGCCCGAATTCACAAAGCAAGGTTTGAGCTCAGACCAAGGTTTGAGCTTAAACCTCCTTTTGTTTTGCCAAACCTCCTATTGTTCTTTACAAACCAGGTTTGTAAAAAACGCGTAAAACGCGTCATATGACGTACGAAAACCAAGGTTTGTCGACAAACCTCCTTTGTGAATTCGGGCCCTAATGTTTGTGGTTCTATTTACATACTATGCATACTTCATATCATGTTTGCACAAAGTATCATATTTAAACAAGGTTTACACGAAGCAAATAAAGTACGTTTTGTAATGACTCAGGGACATTTACACATAGTCAGAATGGTTAGAATATGTGTAATGAGAATCTTTCTTTTCCCAACTCAACAAAAATTCTCACCAATTTCTGAGATTTGGATTCAAAATCAAATCTTACTGCCCCTGTATGTTTTGTGAATAATTGTATATATTTGATGGCACTCTGTGCCAAAATATAGGTCATAAGAAACAAGGTCAGAACATTCATTTCATATATCCCACAGTGGGTTCATAAGAAGTAAAATTCGAATCACAATTCAAATCTCACTTTTTTCTTGTATTTTAATAGTATTAGTAGACCTTAGCAACTGCTTGTATGTTTGTCAACTTATAGTACTATCTAGGACAGTGTTATTTAGCGGAAAAGATACCGATACGCTCACGTCTTCCTGTTTCACTGGTACTACCTGCGTATGCAATTGCCTAATTGTCATTCGGGTGTCAGTATAAAAGGAAACTGAATGTAAGCCTTCAAGCTCAATGAGCCAATCGGGTATCTACCTTGCGGACATGGTTTGTTGCTCGTTACTGGTGCAATGCATCCCTTCTCTCGGTGTCTGACTGGGTTCCCTCTTTGGTCAGGTTGTGGTAGCAGTTCAGTAAAGTCAATTGATGATGTCAGAGTTGGATAAGGTTGTTCTATTTTGATGCTAGTGATTGCTTTATTCCTTTATTCTTAGACTGGATTTTACTTTTAGGTAAGCATTATTAGTTATCTTTTTTCTGTCTTTATAATCCACTCTCTTGCTTTCCATTTGTCCTACTTCCCTATCTATCTTTCCATTCACCCTTCTTTCTTTTCTTTTCTTCATTTATCTTTTCTTTCTTCTTGATTGTTCCATGCACATTTCTTTACTTCTTGTTTTATTTGTCAATCATTTTCCCCTCTCAATCATTTTTCTCTCTCAATCATTTTCCCCTCTCAATCATTTTTCCCTCTCAATCATTTTCCCCTCTCAATCATTTTCCCCCTCTCAATCATTTTCTCTCTCAATCATTTTCCCCTCTCAATCATTTTCCCCTCTCAATCATTTTTCTCTCTCAATCATTTTTCTCTCTCAATCATTTTTCCTTCTCAATCATTTTTCTCTCTCAATCATTTTTCTCTCTCAATCATTTTTCTCTCTCAATCATTTTTCCCTTCTCAATCATTTTCCCTTCTCAATCATTTTTCTCTCTCAATCATTTTCCCTTCTCAATCATTTTTCTCTCTCAATCATTTTTACATCTTTGATTATTTGGTTCTGTTTTTATTTGAGATAGTTTGTCATTTTTCTTCTCTTTCATTCTTCATGTATCTTTGAGATACTTGTCTCCTTTTCTTGTATTCATTCTTCTTTGTTCTCAGAGATATTTTTATTCTGTTATTTTGTCTGTCTTTCTTTAAATCTCATTTTGCCCTCTCTTATATATTTGTTTATCTTTTTCCTACTCTTCTTCCTTCTCTTCTATTCTTTCACCATAACGCTTCCAACCATTATAGTTTTCTCTATTCCTTATCTCTACTTTTACACCCTTGCCTTGGCATCCATCACCTGTACCAAATTTCTTTGATTTATGATGACTTGATATAACTATTTTTTTATTAAATGTAATGCTTCCTGGGAGAAATTTCAATAGTTTAAACATTGAAAGCCACAAATATTTTCAAACTATTGATATAACTACTTCTTTTACTTAGAGCTTGCTTTATTTAATATCTTTTTCCTACTCTTCTTCCTTCTCTTCTATTTCTTTCTCTATAACGCTTCCAATCATTATAGTTATCTCTATATATTCCTTATTTCTACTTTTGCACCCTTTCTTTGGCATCCTGTTCCTATTTTCTTTGATTTATGATGACTAGATATAGCTTGTTAACTTCTTTTTCTTTGAGCTTTGCTGGCCTATGCTATAAACAACATTCCCAGTGTGTTTTTTATTGCACCCAGTAGCTGCATTTACACTGCAACCAAAAAGAATCCATGACATTTGCTCCGGCGACAATTGCTCCGCTGTAAATTTCATACACTAATCGAATGGCTAACTTCAACCCTGGATTCAACACTATACCCTACCCTAAACCTAACCCTAAACCTAACATAAAACCCTATTGAAACCCTAACCCTAACCCTACATCTTAGACGAAATAAAGCCCGGAGCAATTGTCGCAGGAGCAAATCACATTCTGAAATCGAAAAACCCACCTCTGTAGTGTTTTTTTTAAAACTCTTGCAAAAATTTCACTGGTATTTGCAGTGTAAGTACTTGCTCTCAGAACATTGGTGAATGTTTCCGTTGTTTGGTTACGTGACTCTCATAGCTCCTGTGCGATCACATGCAGAGCTCTGTTCACACAAAAAAACACAGAACGATCAAACACCAATGTGTTATTCCATGAGTGTAAATGGCTGCACCCCCCCCCCCTCCCCGTGATTTTTCTAAATGGTTTTGGGGCTGAGTAAATGGGCCTATTTATGATATTTTGTGGAAGGCCCACGCATACTCATTGCGGGTTTATTTTATGCATTATGACATGTAGGCCCTAGTCCTACTGGTTATAATTTCCATCTTTATGTATCTGTGCTTTGGATCTATGCCACCAATTTTTGTTTGTTTCTTTGATGGATTTCTTAGAAGTAATATGCCTAGGATTACCCTTATTCAGACTACTAAAATTCATTGTATGGGGGTACAAAAAACACATAGCGAAAACATGTTTGGGCACCAAGTCAAATGATAAATGCATCAAACATCAGGGTCCTGTCCTCGTCTGAACAGGGCACAAAAACTGTAAGTCTGTATAACTGAGTGAGTGGGCCTTATGGCTAGACTCTAGAGAGCATGTATGATTGGCCAGTTGTCATATCACCTGACCTCGTTTAAAAAAAGTTTCTTCAAACAATGTGACTTTTATTTGTGCAATGTTATTAGCCTGTGCATATGCCCCATTTGTATGATGATTCTTTACACGACGTTTTTTTATATGATTTTTTTTCTGTTCTGAACAAGCTCCTTGCTCCACAGAGCATCAAACAGTAGCACTGGCTGCTCAACTTTTGAAAAGGATTTCTTTTTTACCCCAGGCGTTCATGCGGGAGATGATAGCAACTAGACATTTAGGTCTGTCCTCATCAGACCAAAGTTGCAAGACTCAGGATATTTTCTGAAGCTCGAAATTGCGTCCTCACCAGACGAATACACTCATCTCAAACTAGCTCAGACGGGCGCAAATTAGCATTTAGCCCTCTTTTTTGGAAACAAAACCAGATTCCTAGGGACATTTTGTCGACCAAATAGCCTGCTAATTGCAACTGCGGGCTGATGATGCAAATTAGCTGGCTAATTTGAGATCGGGCTAGTTAAAATAGTGGGTTATTTTGCAACTTCAGTCTGATGAAGATGGGCCTTTTGTGAAAAGATTAGGTATGATATTGTTTGAAAAGTATTGATGGCGTTGTGGTGGGTTTTGCCTATTGTTGCAGAGAGGCACTTGTGGTTATATATGGTTATATCTTTAGATTAATGTATGAGTGATTTGGGTCATTGGTTATGACAACGATTTGTTTCTTTGCGGGAACTTCTCCCCTTTTATCAGTGGCACAGCTGCTGATGGTGTGTTGTCGTGGAGTTGTGTATGTAAACATAAGTCAAAGTTTCTATATCGCATGATTAAATTGTAGCACTGAATAGATTGTATATTTGAAGCTGTGTGGGCGTATATACATGAACATGTAGGTGTATATGACTTTTCCTGAAATTAAGCGACTCGGTGAATGTGGACCCCAATTTAATCACTTTTAATGTTGGGGGGGGGGGGGTGGGTCTAAAAATGATCAAAAGTTTATCATGAAAAAGTTCATTAAGTTCAGTTACAGGAAAGAACAAAACTATACAATCTAGTTCTGTCACTTTTGTGAAATTGATATATTTAATAAAGATACTCTAATGTAGATTTTTTGTTAATGATTTCTCAATGAACTCAGAAAGGTTTTCATGTAGCTATCTAATCATGATAATACTCATTTGAACTTTAACAGCAATGCAGTTTTGTTTAATTTCACACAACTTTCACACACTACAAAATTATCATCGCACAAACCGTGTTGATTACTTGTATCATATAGCAAAGGAAACTACGCTGTACCACTAATCTTCACTGTTATCTTTGCCATTTTTCCTGTTGTCATTTCGCACCTAGATCTCCGGAATTAACCTCTGTTCGTACTGGCATCTTCCAGAGTATATATTGTGATTTTCTGTAAAGGAATGAGCTTTTTTAGTATCTATCAAATGTACCATATTATGTCTTGTAAAGACATAAACTCTCAAATATGGAAGTAAAACAAATCTGCAGTAGTAGTATAGGCATATAGCTGAGGTTTCATGAATGAGTTATTATTTTACCATAGCATTTACGGTACTGGTAGATGATATATGAAAAGGGGTTAGTAATGTTACAAAGAGTTTAAATAAAGCATAACAAACTATTAAAAGGTTAACAAATCACCTTTCTAGGTACCAACCCACACCATCACCTTGTTGAGTTGATGTTATTAACTCTTTGACCTTTTGGGGGAGTATGAGAGTACATGAAAACATGAACACATCATTGTACACACCCACTCATACATAGACTGAGGAAAGACTTAATAACATTGTATACTTCTGTGTCATACAGTATCCGACACATCGAGTACACACTTTGAAATACATAAAACATTTCTATGCTACTCGTTATTGCCTTACTCTGTCTTCTTGGAGTGAATATGTTGTAATATAGCACAGAATGCAAACTCTATCATTGCTTCAAGGTTGTGTTTTTTTAAATACCACTTTGTAAAAAAGTTACACTGGAATATTCAAGTTTTTATTAGGGGTATCCTCACTTTCTTTGGATATTGAAGCACAGTCACACGTACCAAGGAGCGTTACAGCCTTATATCTCTCCCTGGTCACACCAGCGAGACTGAGACAGAGAATAGACCAGTGAACCTAAGACCCCGTTCTCACTCACTTTGAAAGTGGTCTTAGTTAGACCGCTCCAGAGGATCGGGTATTGAGGAACGGTTTGCGAGCGTTCACACTCCGAGCAGTTTTTTATGGCTCAAACCGCTCCACGAGTCAAAGTGGTCTTGTTGCTATGGCAGCTCAGGTCAGCAGGTCAATTTTTCGCGCGCGGAATACAAACTGTATGTACCGTACTACATGTTTCGCACGGAACGTCACTAGCTCACTTCCGGTCAAAGTACGCTTCCGTTCACATTGCACGTTAGAGCGGTCCAAACCGCTCTTAATAAGACCCGTTCCTCAAGACCACCTCCCGAGGTGGTCTTCTGGAGCGGTCCAGAAGTCCACTTCCTGGACCACTTTGACCGTTCTCACTCACCTAAGAACTGCTCCTGAGGAACGGGTCTTAGTTAGACCGCTCCAATGAAGTGAATGAGAACGGGGTCTTAGTCACACCAAGGAGCGTTACAGCCTGATATGTCTTTAGTCTGTCACACCAACGAGACCGAGACAAAGAATAGATCAATGAAATGCTATCTTGGCCCAAGTGGCCTAGAAACAGTTGGAGTCTAGCTGGTTGGTATGTGACTCAGAACACATGCACACTGGCATAGTTAAACTTTTTAACAGAAGGGGGGGGGGCACAGATACGAAGGGGTGGGGGTTGACATATAAAATCAGCGTCCCTCCATATACCTGAAGTAGGGGTGACCCTCTCCTTCGTTCTGTGGATGATTTATTTTTAGTGGGAGATTAATGGGGCGGGGGAGGGGCGTGGCCCCTTTGTGGCCCCTTTGTGCCCCCTTGCATGCTCCCCATATGAACATGTTTGTGCACCATGTGAAAAGCAAGGCCAAATGGAATACAATGAATGGGTGAATGAATGGGTATTCAGAATTAAAAGTTATGGTCAGGTGCTATGACCATCTGGTCAAAAGAAAGACACAATCATAAAGACTAGAAAAATCAACCTTAGGCAATTTTTAATGGCCTTATGTGTAACCTTTTGAAAAGTGTAAACAAATAAAATGATCACATATGAATCTGAACATGATTTCTAAAGGCAATTCAATTGTGTATCGAAATTGCCCTTCTGTTGCTTTTTGAAAGGTTTGTGATTGTTATAAAATGTTGTAATTTTGTTTTTAAATGTCTGACCCTATGTATATAATCTCATTTCACAGCAGGAGCCTTTTAGAAGTAAGGGAAAGTGGTAGCAGATATTGAACCCCATCCTGTGAACAGGTCGCTGGTTCAACACCCAGGTCCTATCTTCTTCTATCTTCTTTTGGCACAACATCTCTAAAAATGGACACTCCTGCTCTGTTGGTTCTATTCTACATTGCTCTCTTCACATGTTGCTTAGCAGGTGAGTCTCAAATTTTCTTTTCAAAGACAGAGCTCGACACTGGTGGTCACATGTGGCCCTGGGCCATCAACCTACCCCTCAGGGCAACCAATCATTTTAGAGAAGCATGCACTCGACAGGGGCAACCAAAAATTATACAGTGCGAAAAACTGAATACCACTTTTTCCACTATTTAAGAAATTGGTGAAAAATGATTCAGGCTAGTTTTGCTTCTCCCTCTCCCTCCTTTGAAGACAGCATTATTTATTTTCCTCTTATCCTCAAGCGAGGTTTTTTTTCTCCATAATTCAATACATATTTACATTAATTACTCAATGATTGAGTGAAACATAAACGTATACATAAAGTATATTCAATAATTATTTCAGCTTAGTATTATTTTCTTTGCTAACATATTCATAACTTAAAAAATAATCTTAGCAATGACTTGAATTAAAAAAATCAAAGTATGTGGGTAACAAAAAAGAACCATTGAAGCCAGCATTATAATTATATGCCAGTATGCCATCGATTGTGGCTTCATTGCATTCACCACTAATTCATCAGATGGATGTCATTACATGAAATATCCTCTTTTCATTGAAAATGAAAGGAACAGGCAGGGTCTGGAATGTATCACTATCAAATCTCATTCTTTATTCCAGCTAGTGGCATAAGATAGTCTGTACACTTTAGACTGCTTTTAACTCCTGTTATTCAAGAAATTTAATAAAACAAAATGTTTCATCTCATACCAAGTACAACTAGTATTATTGCAAACAGGACTTACATGTAGTTTTGTATGCTGCCAATGCATTTATGAAGACATATAGCACCCCAAACCAATTAGCCTTTAAATAAGACTTTAAATCAACCGATCACAATTAAAAACTTCACATTAAAATACCATCTGCTGAGAACCAGCGAACAGGAGAATTCAAAAGACAATGTGAAAGTGCCCAAGTAGGGAAGTGGTCATCCCCACGTTTGATATTGAAAGTAGTTGTCATTTCGTAATCCTTACCAAACTTTGTGGTTAGTTGGAGTCAGTTTTGAACAGGATGCAATAGAATTCACTTATGAATGACTTAATATTCTTGGCAGCAATAATATCACATCTTCATTCATGCATCATTACTATATAAAATCAAAACTTGTATTTATATCATCAAATAAACACAGAAATAATTTGTTTCACAAACAGTTTTGAGTTTTGAGTTATTTCATACAAGTGTAATTGCTTTCTCTTTACAATCTGAACCTTTCAGTTAACCTTTTCGTTTACCATTGAAAGTCTGACCATCAGAGACTCCGGTCTGACTTTCCAGAGACGAGGAATGTGCCCACGTCACAGGAATGCTCATTCCAATGTTTTTAGAGGTCTTGAACTTCAAACGCGGGGGAGGGGGGGGGGAGGGAGGGGGAAGGCATAAATCTCTCTATAGGCTCGATCCACTGCCAGTTTATTTAAGTGCTGCATCTAAAAGTTATAAATAACCTTCAGAAAACTTAAAGACATGTTTAATAATATAGAGTGAAATATGTATACTGGTATAAAGACTGCCCAAGGGAGTCAAGAAAAGTGGTCTTTATAGGCAGCTGGTCTTTATGTACAGGTTCCTTTAGTACATGTTTTAATGAGAAACCACTTCAAAGGGAAACAAACAATGTGGTCTTTGTAGGCAGATGGTCTTTTTTATACAGATGGTCGTTAAAGCAGGTTTGACTGCACACCGGTATGTATTTTTTATCATCTAATATGTCCTACAAAGGTATACTTTGATAATTGTTAGAATTTTGAGAGTCTACTGTATATTAGTCAAGAATGTTGGGAAATAAAAGCTGGTCTGAGGGTGTGCCCCCCCCCCTGTCTGTCAGCCCACTTGGATACCTCGAAAGAAGGATATTGCCTCATTCATGTAGGAGTCATGTGACCCTTCTCAAATACAGTTTAGTTCCTGGAGGATGAGGAGGTAATTGAGGTTATTTATTTGTCAAAACTTGGCAATTCAATGATTTTTTTAGTTCAGCTTCGGTAATTTCCCCATCATAATATAATCTGGAAACCTTTTTAACCACAAGGAATACTGGGCCTGGAATGATCATGCTATCCTCTCGGTCACACCCATTTGATGGGGCCACAGAATTTCTTGCTGATTTTTTTTGAAAGACTGCAATAGTTAGGGAAAATGTAAGAAGTTTACCAAGAGATAGACCTCTCTCTTTACAATAAATATTTATTTCTCTACATTTATTTTCCATACGAGGCTGATCTGCATATTTCTCTAATTTTGTTTTTGTTTTTCCCTAATCTGTCCTGAAAACAATAGTTTGACCCCTTACATACTCAAATTTTAGGAATATGTATAGTATCAAAGATTAACTGAAAATTCTTCTTTCTTTCGCTGTTCAACTGCTGCAGAGCTTTTCAAACAAAAGAACAGTTAATGGCTACAGGAATAAAGCTTCATTTTCACAGAAGCTTCTTCTGCCTTTAATAAACTCCACAAACTTCTGCATGCTTTTACTACTTCAGTTGATTCATTCACCTCCGCATCACACTGCACCTGGGGGGTGTTTCACAAAGATCTTAAGTTGAACTTATCTCTAAGTTGGACTTAACAATTATGGAAAGCCGTAAGAATCTATGAAAAAAAATTGTAAAAGTTATTTTAAATGGCATAAAATGTTGATTTAAATCATTCATATTTTATATTATCAAGGAGATTTCATGTTCTTGATGTGGAATTCATAAAAAGTCTAAAATACTTAAATTATCACTTTTGAATATATTTTATTTTAAGGATACCAATGGCTCTCCATAACTTTTAAGTCCAACTTAGAGTTAAGTTTAACTTCAGATCTTTGTGAAACACCCCCCTGGAAGCATATAAAGTCTTTTCAACAGTAAGAAAATAACACATAGGAACAGAGAGTGACTTCAACATTGAAAGCTAAAAAAAGAAAAATTGAAAATGAACAATACCTCTAGAGATGCAAGGAAAAAATGAATTGCTACAAGGAAAATATTGCTTTTTGTCTCAAAATTTTTGAAAAGAACTCAGTCAGTAGAGCGTTCGCCTCACAACCAGAAGGTCGTGGGGTTTGAATCCCGGCCGCGTTATACCAAAAGACGTTAAAAGACGGGAGTTGCTGTTACCTTGTTTGGCGTTCAACAATAAGGGATAGAGCAACGTCAATCTGGCGCTGCTCAGTGGCTGCCGGGCTCACGATCAATTGGGCAAAAAGAATTTTCATTTTCGGTTTAACTTAATAAAATTTGGAGTGGACATTAAAAGATTAAAAGATTATTATTATTATAAACATCGAGGATTGACACTGCTCTTCCATTTTTGTCCGCACTCCGCGGACTTGTTAACAATCCTTTACTTTTACGAATCTAAAGGAGTATTAAATTTTGCTCGTTTTAGGCACAAATCGTCCATCATTAATTCACAAGTGGCTGACGCATCGTGAACTTGTTGACTGTTAATTCAATAAAATTGAATTTGGAGTATCATAAAGACACACCTGTCACTCTCAGTGTACAACACTGCGTGCCTCTCCTCCAATCTTTAACAGTGCTTGTTGAACTTCAGACTCGGTTACAATCCCAGTGGATGTTATAAGATCATATTCATTCTCAATAGCTGCAATTACAGTGTAAGCAAAAATCATCAATTTTTCTCACTTTTGGTTTTTCTTGTCTTGGCTAATCGTGGCTAAACACCGGCAATCACGACAACAAAAAACGAAATTGAAAAATCCAGCTTTGGAGTGCGTTTTTTTTTTAATGCCTGCCAAAATTTCACTGATTTTTGCAGTTTAAATCGTTAAGATTCTGGTATTTTGTCTTGTGACTCTCCTTGCGTCTGTGCAATCACACAAAGAGTAGCGACAATTGGTATGAGCAAACATTGACTTTTTTTTCCTTCCCAGTGGTCAATGATTTTTTCCAAAATGGTGTTCAGTTCGGATGTGTAAATGGGCCTAATTTTGAAGACTTGAGTTACATCATATTGTGATGTATACATTAATCATTACCGTGTCAAATTTGAGTCTCAATTTGCTTTTTAAAAATACTCTTTTATGAAAAGTATGAAGTTGAGAACCTGAAGTAGTTCAGGGAGTCGATTTCAAACATATCAAACAGGATATCTAAAGTAATGAATTTTTTTTAATATAAACTTTATTATGAGGTACTAAAGGTATAATTCATTAGTTATATTAATCACATATCATGAATGCAGTAATGCTTTAAACAAATTAAATTTAGCTGTGATGAAAGTGTTTAAACAGCAGAAGATTTTATTGACTGTGAAGAGAATTTAAAAAAAAAGACATTTCAGGTGAGCTGCAGCACACTTACAGTGCACAAATAAACAGAATGAATTGGCTCTTGGTAAAAACAAAGAGTTGATTTGAATGATATGCATTTTGAATTTTAAAGAAATCTGTCGGTGATCTTTATCTTAATTATTAAACCTGATTCTCTGTCGTTCTTTCCTTATCATTCCGGCGAGTCTCACTTCCTATTTAGACAAGGAAACCACTTAGCTGACCAGTCGTTTCCAACCTGCTTCCCTGCCCTTTTTTTCCAGTTTGTTTCTTGGAAAAATTAAGTATAATTATAGGAGGTTATCATTAACCATCAAGTGTAGATAGAGTGCATCAACACGGTAATTACACATAGTATATGCAAGAGGAAGATGATACAGCATGTTTTTTAAATTTATTAGGAGCATGTTCCTGATTATGATTGGTTCTCATGACTGGTTTCTGTGCATTTTTTGTGATGATGAAATACTATTGTTGTTTGTTTAACTTCTTAGTTTTTGTTTGTTCTTTTTTTCCTTTAAAAAAAAATAGTGATTGTGTTTGTGATTGGTGAATTATATTAGACTGATGTTAGAGTCTACCAGTATATTGCATGAGGATCTAGCAATCAGGTCCGCTGGAGTGATCTGGAGCGGTCTGTTTAAGTATGAATAGGGTCATATATATACACGGTCCACTCAAGTATGAATAGGGTCATATATACACGGTCCACTCAAGTATGAATAGGGTCGTATATGTACAGTATCAAATCCTCAGCAGGCCGACCCTAAAACTGACAAAAACAGAACTCGAGCATCCATTTTGATGCGACAAGGGTTTCATCAAATGAAGCCGGTAGAGAAAATACAAAACTAATTGAAATCATCTCCTGCAACTCTCTCGAGTGAAAATGTAATAAATGACCCAAATTTGAAGAGGTAAGGAAGGGAAGTAATATTTAGATCCCTCCTCTTTTGTTTTTGTTTTTGATGTAGCCAATTTGAAGTCCCTGATTACGATGCTGCAGGTTGATAAATTTCCCGGCTCAAATTAGAAAGGAAGTGAATCCTCTAATAAATACAGGACCTCCTTTTCCAATGATCTTAGAGTTAGAGACTTGAGGATTATTAATTCATAAATTCATTTATTACACCCTTTGTGATCTTGCTTTTGCACCCCTTGCCCTCTCTTTATTAGCTTTTACTTCTACTGTTTTACTTATTATAGGCACCGTATATCCAGCCCATTCATTACTTCTCATTTGCATTTAATATGAAGGGTCACAAAGAGACGGATGTTTGATTAAAAGATGTCATCAGCTCTAATTATTGAGGCCTCATAGGGGTGTTTATCTGGCCGTTATTAACCTCGCTCGATCTTTTGCATTATTCCTTACATAGAAAGTGCTCTGGGGGGTGTTTCACAAAGATCCTAAGTAGAACTTAACACTAAGTTGGACTTAAAAATTATGGACAGCCATTGGAGCCTTAAAATGAAATATACTCAAAAGCAGAAATTCAAGTATTTTAGACTTTTTTATAAATTCTACATCAAGAACATGAAATCTCCTTGATGATAAAAAATATGAATGATTTGAATCAACAATTTATGCCTTTTAAAATAACTTTTACAAAATATTTTCAAAGATGCTAACGGCTTTCCATAATTTTTAAGTCCAACTTAGAGATAAGTTCAACTTAGAATCTTTGTGAAACACCCCCCTGGTTCTACTCGTCAGTGTGTCCCTTGGTAATGAAAACATCACCTTCGTTCTAATTTAGATTCCATCAGAATTAGATTATAGAAAGGGAAAAGAGGTTGAAGAATTGATACAAAATACAGTTGAACCTGCCTTTAGTGGCCACCTTTATAGAGAAACCACATTTGTTATTTTCCTTGAACCTTGTTTCTCATTGAAACCTGTACTAAATGAACCTGTGCTTAAAGCCCACCTGCATTTAAAGACCACCTGCCTTTAAAGACCACTTATCTTGTCTCCCTTGAGTGGTCTTTATATACAGGTTTCATTGTATAAAGAAAAAGAGTATGAAGAAGTAACACATTTGGATTCAGATTATAGAAGAGCCAATCGAGCAAGTTATCTCAGAGAGCTAATTCTTGATAAACAATGGAAATAAAGGGAAAATGATGAAGAAAGGAAAAGTGATTGACAACAAAGAGGAGAGAAATAAGAAAGAAAAAGTGGAAGAACATGAAATTTGAAAAAGAGAGAAAACAAAATGCAAAATATAGCCATTGGGTGAATGAAAAAGGGAAAAGAAAATAGAATCTAAAAGGAACAAATTAAAAAATATACAAAGAAAAGTTAAAAGGGTTGCTGTTTGAGGGAAGAGAAATATATTACAAGAAGAAGGAGAAGCAGGAATATTATTCACTGGAATTAATCTGTATGCAACTGCATGTCTGGTACTATTCATTAATTCACTAATGGCTTTGCTAATGAGGTGATAAACATTTTTGAAGACGTAACCTTAGCTAGAAAGTGCAGCTTTAATTTATTTGATGAGTAATTGGAAAGAGCAAAAAACAAGTAGAAGAATTAATACAAGTAGATGCAGAAAGTATTTACTGATGAGAGCCTGAAGAGCTGATTATGAAACAAATAGAAAATTGAAGAAGCGGACGGGATATTTTGCATTGAGAATAGAGAAGAAAACACAAAGTGATAATCTATTTTCGTAATGTAATTCAATGCATACCTCTTTAAGAAGTGCCTCCATACAATTTTTCCATTCATCTGTTACAAATAATTGTATTTCAATAGCAGCAGCCCATTGAAATTGAATGACTATTATTGGATGAATGAATAGAAGTAGGACATTACAAAGGAAATATAAAAGATGACAAACAATAAAAGAGTAGAATTGCTGTTGGAAGGAAGAGGTAGATAATAAAAGAAGAAGACAAAACAGGAATAACATTAAAGGACCTTTTGGATTTCATTTGTATGCCATCGTGTATCTGATTTGATTCACTAAGTCATTAAATGACTCACTAGTGGCTTGATTAATTACGTGATGACATTATAACCAGGCCATGAGCTGGATACAGGAATCACTCATGAATAAAAAAACTCTAGAATCAAATCACAACTTTATCATCTTCTGTCCGCTGGGCGGTTAATAGGCAATTTTTATACTGTAATCAGATTAAATAATGCACACATCTTTGTTAACATTATGGCTTGTCTTACCTAACAACACATAATTTATGCAATTCATATTCTGACTTTTGAAATACAACTACATTGTATTTGTAACTAGTGAATGAAATAATTTATAACATGTAGTATGTATTACATTTGATTAAACTATGAACATTGTCTATTCCACCCAAGAAGTTGGGTGTTGAGCACTTTTTGGAGACTCAGAATAGCCCCAAAACAAATGTTGCCCCAAAACAGAAATAGTTAGGCTCATAATAAAGTGTATAGCCAAAAGATATTTATTATCTTTTGTATCTTTGCATCATTGTGTATATGTATAATGTATAAGAATTATATTCACAAGTCATGTACCACTATTTATACTTTTATGTTTGTTTGTACTCTCATACCCCGAGAGAGGGGGGGTCAAAGAGTCTATAAAATTCTACAAATTCTAAATTTTAAAATACTCAAGTATACAGATCTGTAAATAACGCATCGTTAAACCATTTTTTATTTCTCTGATCTTTTGACAGGGTAGCCCATTCACCAGCAAGTAGTGGTCTTCCATGGGGCCCTGAATGAACATATTTACATCGTTTATAACATTTATACAGAACAGTTACAAAAATAATACTCGTTTGCAAAATAAACATATATCATAAACCTAGTAAACAGTAATGTCAATAGGAAAATATTAATTAAGTCGCAATTATGTGAATAAGTCATGTAAATATTACAGAACATGCACATAGTGTATATACGGCTGAGCCATTCACAAATTGCAACTTTGTTTAAACAATCTCTTAAATGAATTGACAGAGGAAGCCGTTCTCAATGAATTATCTAGCTTATTCCATTCAAATATGGAAGAAACAATTGGGCTACACTTATAACAATCAGTGTGAAATCTAGGCACACGTAAACATCCACTGTCTATTTGCCTTGTATGATGCTCATGTACATCATTAGGATTGATTAAGCCTACCTGAAGGTAAGAAGGTGCTAAGTTATGAACGCATTTATATATCATCATAACACGACTTAACTCAAACCGCTTGTCTAGTGTCATCCATTTAAGACTTGTGAACAAATCAGCCGACGGTGTGTCATATGTCTTGTTCAATATTATTCTTGCGGCCCTCTTTTGAATTTTTTGCAGCTTAGTTGTATGAGAATGAAATCGGTTCGATGGACCATGGTTCAACCTTTTGTTCCGAAGCATGCTCTCTCTTGCTACTCATCCTTTGTAACACAGTAGGGAGTAATATATCTTTGTAAGTTAAGGGGTTGGTGGGGCAGGGTAGAAATTTGGGGAATTCCCATGCTCTACTGGCAGAGGCAATGCCTTTGTAATATTTGTACCCTCTGTATTTTGAAGAACAAGATTTTATGTATTCATAAAATGTCGGTGGGGTCATATATTTGATTAAATATTTTTTTTTATGACAGTCATGTTGGTTGGTGTGGAATGCTAGTCTTTATAACTTATTGTGACATAAGTTTGTAGCTCTGTGGTATAGTATCTTCTGTATATAGTCTCCAATCATAGACTTTGTTTTGACACTGGTATGCAATTTAAGATGAGCCGAGTCTAACCAAGATTGTTTGACACAGCCAGAAACTGGCAGATCTAGGCTCTGCTCAAGGAATTGTGGTACAGTGTCAAATCAGAACCTTTATTTGCAGACTAGGCAGGGACTGAGGAGCAGACATATCAAGAATGGCTGAACGATAAAAGTCTAATAATAACCTTGTTTCAACAGAGGAACAGTATATTTGATGGTAGTTTATACAATTATGAACTAGTATCAACAGAATCTGTTTGTTTGTGATGATGTCAAAACTGATACCTCATTTTGTTTGAGTACACATAACGTCAATACACTCATCTATTGGTATCATCTGCAAAACATATAATGATAACAGTTCACCAATGAATTATGATAAAGAAAACATTACTCTTTAATGACTTTGTTTAACACGTCATAAGAGAGATCGTGGCATTGAACTTCTTTACCTGATGCTAAGGAATATTTGATCTTTGATATTTGTTCTTGTATTTCTTATTTCAGTTTCATACACTTCTTTGATATACCTTTCTAACCCATTTGTTTGTTAACTATAGTATTACTTCATTTCCTCTTTCAGTTCATGTTCAATCACCATATCCTGTGACCATATCTGAGTGTGACCATGTAATGTGAATTTTTCACACAATTCATTTTTGTTTGAATTAGTATATACTGGTGAATATTAGATCTCTATCTTGTTTCTGTTCTTCTTTAAACAAATAAACAGAATTGCCGGACTGAAAGTTGATCAACACAATATACTTCCAACTGTGCAAATATAGGTTTCCTGGAACAATCGTTTTGCACCTTTGCGAGTATGCCACACAGGCAGTGCCAGTTCGAAAACTGTGAAAATTGAGGGGGCGCCTTACCACCTATAAAACCTAAATATGTACAAATATTTGGAGTTGCTCAAAAGTAGAAGGTTGATTGTTTGATCCCTTTTTATCTGCCATTGTCACATATATTGTTTGTTTTGTTTTATTTGTTTTTCGCATTTCAACATTGTCTGTTGATATGGACAGTTGCTTTTAAACTCTATGTACATTTCTATTCATATTAAATGCCCTTTTGGCTCTCAGCAGATTTTTTTTTTTTTATTTTTAATTTTTAATTTTTTTCGGGGGGGGGGGGGGACTTGGCCTTCACCTGCTGTAAAGATGATGTTTTAGAACAATGATTATCTAAACATATTCTTTGTCTATTCATTGACAAACTGAGCAGGGAGTACTATACTACTATTTCCCTCTAATTGTCAGAAATTGCTGAGAATTCCACCTCTGTGTTCATTTAACTAGAAAGAATCAAGAATTATCTCATCTATGTTTTCACCAAAGTTTACAAGATTGAATGGAAGGAATTGGATGAAATAAGTCTTCAATTCAACAGTAGTTTGATCCTGGCAAATTGTGGCTGCTTTTGAAACTTAATTGTCCTCCTATTCCTAAAATAAGGCTAATCTCCTGTATGAAAAGGCAGAGAATGATCTCCAAGAATCCACCAGTAGTTCCTTGTAAATAGGCCTTACTTCATCAGCTTGAGTTTGCCAAATAACGTGCTGTTTTCAGACTCGGGATATTATTCCGAAGCTCGAAATTGTGGCTTCACCAGACCGATACACTTATCACAAACTAGCGCGGACAGGCACAAATTAGCCCGCTATATTTCCCAAATATCGGGATATTTTGGAAAAAAGACCAAGATTTCTTGGGATATTTCTTGACCAAATATATCCTGCTAATTGCAACTGCGGGCTGATGAAAACGCAAATTAGCTAGATATTTTGTGATTGGGATAGTTAAAAAAGTAAGGTTATTTGGCAAACTCGAGCTGATGAAGACGGGCCTAATGAAAGGATCCAACCTTGAGCTGTGGTCCGCTGCACAACAAGGCGGGGGACAATCAAGACCATTCAGTAATCTCTGCTTGCTACTGTCTAATTATTCTTGTATAATCTGGAAAATAAGTGACAAGTTGAATGGCCTTGCTTGGTAATTAATGCATCCAACAATCGTCAGAGCTGTCCAATAAGGCTTCAGTTGCTGCGTTGTTTCCGTGAATAGATAAACCCATCGTGCCTCTCATTTCCTCTCTGAAAGTATGTGGCTAGGGTTTGGGAAAATGTATGGCCAAATTTGACTGAATTAATGTAGGGACTTGTGCGGGATGCGACTCTGTCACAATGACCAAATTGTTTTTGACAGTTTCGTCTTGTTTTTCAAAATCCATTATTCCATATCAAAGTTCATGGTCAATTTATTGACTGAAGAAGTGGAGATGCAAAGATGTGTTTAAGCTTTGGCACAGTACGCATTTCCTATATGGGATAGATATAGTATGATGTGCCATCAATGATTTCCAACAAATTTGAGGGTAATCATTTGAAACAACATCAAATTAATAATTTTAATAATATTGGATATTTTAATAACGCATATATCCACCACGCAAGATGCTCAAAGCACTCCAATATTACCCCGGCTCTGCTAGGCTACAGTTTCCGGTACTTATACAGCATTCAAGGAATTCTTTCCTACAGGTATCCATTTAACACTTGGGTGGGGAGTGGTAAATGCAGATTAGTGTCTTGCCAAAGACACAGGACTCAAATTGATGTAAACAATGTGATCCACACTCCAATGACATATCCGCTAGACCACGACACCTCTATTGTTATTAAAAAATTATATTTCCCCAGGGATCCTAGTCTTTGTGCAGTCAGATGAATATTAATTTCTTTATAAATGCCACTACTATTATGGATGGTAACAATACCAACATTTCTCCACACCCCCTTCTACTCCTCCTTCTCTTCCTCCTTTTCCTTCTACTCCAGTTCACTTCACTTCAGTTCAGTTTATTCAATACTTCATTAAAAATATACAAAGGTAAACAAACATATAAAAATTAAAAATTAATATTGATATATAGCATGGGAATGACATAAACAGAGAAGACGATATAAACAAGAAAAAGATTTGAATATATACATTAATGAAAGTATTTGAAGACAAGACACATAGACTGGGATATAATTTGTATCATTTTCTTCTTTAACCAAAAAAAAGCATGTTCCTTTTTAAGTTGTAACTTAATTCAAACTCTCAAATTCTCATAATTTAACTTCTTTACTATATTGGTCCGATTCATTTTGCCATTCTGTTTCTTTTATTTTTCTGCTTTCATACAAATCAACTTTTACAAGGGTTGGATTGCCCTTTAAGTATGATTATATAATAAAGTTACTCGAAATTTGTAATTTTCCTTCAAAACGAAGTCTAATTTGGTGACTGAAATTATTATTTTCATATGTAACTTTCATGTTTCCAACAAAAGATGGCAGCAGAGGGAGATGACAGGAGACATGTTCATGTCTCCTCAAGAAGATATAACCTACTGATTGAACAAGAATTTAAAATGAAAGTCCTGTCTTTCTATTGATAAGCATCCAAAGTTAGTTCTGCCTACTTTGAAGGAAACCTTAACTTAGTCTTGTTAAAGGTAAAGACCAGTTATGGTCATGCGATTGCATTGTGAAAGAAACGTTGTGGAATCGATCAAAAAAGGTTGATCATCTAGCATCTAGCATCTGCAAGGTTCTGGAATCATCAAAATGATAAGAAATTTGGCCCATTCTTATTATAGTTACAAGCACTATACACAGAAAGATGTATATGGGACTACCCTATATCTCTCACAGACCATGAGAGAAACAAATTTACCAAATATATGAATTAGTAGGCAGTTTCCCGGCAAATTTTTTATCATCATGTATTAGTCAAAACATATTCTTTCACATGATTGGTAATGAGAGCTTCCATTTCATTTTTTGAAATTGGGGCGTTTTCAATACTGGTCTTTACCTTTAACCTCTTTACCAAAAAATTATCAATAATTGTAATCTTTCCCTTGATAGGTGCTGAAGAAGATGGTATAGCGATTATCAAAACTGGTGAGGTGCTAGTCCTGGACTGCTTTGTGGAAGGCCCGGGTGGAGAACAAGACCATGAAGTCGTCTGGTTACTGGACGGTAACCAGGTGTCCAACGCTTCTAGACTAGTCCTGGAAGACCTGGACCATACTTATCACGGCAGCAACATAACATGCTACAATGGAACAGCTCTGGTGCAATCCAGGATCATACATTTTCATCATGGTAAGAATTTAAGAAAGATTTTCACCCGGCCTAGGAACCCATTCAGGACACTGAGAGAGTTCTGAGGGAGTGCTAAATATATCATCTTTTCCACTATACACTGGACACTAGTGTCTTCCCTTTCTTCAAATTTTTAGAAAATAATATAGTCATGCATTTGAAAAGAAGATACATAGACCAATCATGTTGTAAAGATAAGAAAATTACTTATTTCTATGAGTTGAAAGAGAGAAGCAAATTAGATTTCTGAAATGATGAAAGAATTACCTGATATCCTGCAAGTATTGTTTAAAAATAACTGACCTTAAGTCAGGAACTGAAACTCCTTGCTCAAGATTTCTTGATTTTGTTTTCTTCTGGTTTCAACAGAAGATGTCCTAGAAGCAGGTGAGACATTGAGACTGAACTGCACAACGTATCCCACCACTGCCTCCGATGTAACATGGCACCATAGCAACAAGATGGTTACATCAGACTGGGTTATCACTGACCTTGATAATGGCACATCGCAGCTGATGATACCCAATGTGATGCTTGATGATAGTGGGGTGTACTCCTGCATGTCTCCACAAGGTGCTACCATCAAGGTCTTCAATGTCTCAATAGGATGTGAGTACACGATATAATGTCAAGGGATATCCTCAAGAGGCACTTGTTGCCTTGCACTATAATCATAATAATGATAATAATAAAAACAGTGCTTTTATGAAATATAATAATAATAATTATGATAATATTCCGCTTACATAGGGCTTAATACAATATCTCTAAGCGCTTTACAGATATACTATTACCCCCGTCATTGGATTCAGTGCTTGCTTGCACACACTGTGTGCACAATCTCAACTCCCTGGAGAGCATTCAAGCCAGGCGTTACTTGACGCTCAAAAACTATTTGACCAACAATGGCGGTCGCATCCTACCGGGTACCCATGTAACATCTGGATGGGGAGTAGCAAGTGCAGGTTAATATCTTGGCAAAAAATATTAGTGCCGTGTCAGGATTCGAACCCTCGACCTTTGAATCTCCAGTCAAGGGCCTTAAACCACTCAGCCATGACACTCCCAGACAATAATATACAATAATGTTGAAGCGTTGAACAATAGGGGATAGAGCAACGTCGATCTGGCGGTGCTCAGTGGCTGCCGGGCTCACGATCAATTGGGCAAAAAGAATTTCCATTTTCGGTTTAACTTAATAAAATTTGGACTGGACTTTAAAAGATTATTATTATTATTATACAGCTCCCTCTTGGGCAGTAACTCACCAGGGAAATGGTTTGTCCTGACAACAAACCCTGGGACAAACACTCACCTCAGATAGTTACCCTTTTCAAAAAGTTACAACTTGAACAACCGTCACCAGCACAATAATGGAACAATTACGAATAATTCACCTTGGTACTTGTACTATCTATTGATTTGAGTTGGATGGTTATTGCTAGGGGTAAGCTAGCTGTAGCCTAGCTGTATGGTTATAAAATGTCCAATATAATGTTATTGTCATGAGTTGGAGATTGTCCATATAAGTTGTCCTTTGGTGATAGTCCAGAGTTATGCTGTCTGTTGTTCTGTAAGTTGCTCTTTTGTTGGAATACCATGCTTGTCCAAGTACATCTTGTTGGCTTATTTGGTAGCGACATGTACTTCACGTGCAACTTACTATATCTGTGTTTTGAAGTACTTTGAAACATTTGAAATGATTGCATCAAAATTTGCCAGTATGTGCATGCGAGAAACAATAGGCGTGCCAACGATTAAATGCTTTCAATGGCTATAAGGATTAATTTTGCATGTGTTTGAAAAATAGTTTTTAGGTAGGCATCAATACATACATGTAGAAGTACGCAAACATGTGCCTCAATATGGACACATGAGCATGTGTTTGAGAGATTGTTTTAAGTTCTAAGTTCTTCAAATTGTATAAACTTTATTTGCCTGTGCATCAATATAGACACCTACGTCGGGGAGAGTAATTGTTTTAAGCGCTAAGTTCTTCAAATAGGATAAACTTTATCCGTAAGGTGTGCATGTTGACATCATTTTAAATGATTTTGGACATGGCGCATGTCAGTGGATATCATATATAATGTCATTTTCTGACTTTTCCAGCCCACCTGTACCTGTCCAAGTGCTCATCTCTAGTTCATATTTCTGTTTCTTCTATGCAGTATTTCCACAAGCACCAGAAGTTGACTGTTTTGGATGCAATACTGTGGACTTCACTTGTGAATGGAAGGACATTTCTGATACTCATTTACCAACTGATGTCACCTATGAATACAAAGAGTACGGGTAAGCACAAGTCAGAGATGTACAATATAACTAGAAGATCTATGTCTGTATAAATTCTTAGCCAATTATTTCAGTTCTTACTTCTCATGCATGCTAATTTTGATATTTGGTGAATCCAATAAAATAATATAGGTAATACACAATAAAAGATAGGGCCTAGTCTTGTGTAGGTGATTTTTTTTTTGTCAATCCTATGCTGTGGCATAGTACTAGAAGGCCATCTACATGAAAAGAAGTTGAGGGGAAGACCTCGTAAAGGCTTTCTAGATGATTTAATTGCGGAATGTGGAGCAACGGGGTATGAAATGCTGAAACGGATGGCTAAAGACCGAAAGTACTTGGAGAGACACTTGAAGAAGAACTCTGATTGGGTCACTGAACCTGTCATAAACTGACAGATCACTAATTGATGATCCTACAATTCTTTTTCTATTTGTTCTTTTTGTTTTGTTCTAGACTTCAAAAATCCTGGACCGAGTGCCCAGGTTATCGTGAGTATGGATGTCACTTCGAAGGAAAGGATGCGTCAACATTCAGACTCAACATCACCAATGCACTAGGGACACTCAGTGTTGATGTTCCGGAGTACAGCCCTCTCGATCATTGTAAGTGAGAACGCACCCTCGGTGTAAAGGGTTATGATAGGCCTGTCTTTATCAGCTCGAGTTTGCCAAATAACCCGCTATTTTAACTATCGCAATCGATATTTGGTCGAGAAAATATCCCGAGAAATCTTGGTCTTGTTTCCAAAATATCCTGCTATTGGGGAAATAGCAGGCTAATTTGTGCCTGTCCGAGCTAGTTTGTGTTGAGCGTATCGCTCTGATGAAGACGCAATTTCGAGCTTCGGGATAATATCCAGAGTCTGAAAATAGTGGTTTATTTGGTAAACTCGAGCTGATGAAAACAGACTTATTGATAATAATAATAGTGGAGTCTTGTATAGGGTACAAGTCTGGCACATTGCCACTCCTGTCGCTCCATTATTATTACTTCGGCATTAGCATTAGCCATTACAATTGCTCCAATGCAGACCCATTTTGGTTGCCTTTTCATGTGGCTCGTAGTAAGGCAGGAGATCGCATATTCACTGTTGCAGCAGCTAAGGATTGCAATAAACTTTCCTCCAGTATAAAAGCTGCTTCATCAGTGGATGTTTTTAAGAAACTCCTTAAAAACCTACTTATTTTCTACTTGATTCGCTATTATTTTTTTGTTTGTTTAACGTTATGTTAAGATTTGTGGTTATATTGTTATATTGCATATTATTGTAAGCGCTGTGATATAGTGTACTACAAATAGCGTAGCTAAATGCCTAATAATAATATTAATAATAATAATAATAATACAATCAGTGTGGTCTCAAACTATGTGGCATGTCCAGGTGAAGGCTCGTGCTTTAGTGGATAGATGGCTCATGCGAGATGCTTTCGTGATCTCAGTCCTTGCTTGAAATCTTTTCGCCTGCATGCTCTTAGATACACGATCAATGAGTGGTTCGCAACAAAAATAAACCCCCTGTGAAAATAACTGCGAATACAGGAATGGGATATCATAAATATTTTGTTTTTCCCTTTTGTCTGGTAGTTACTGCCCCTGCGCCTAACATCACAAGTGTTGTTCCTGTATCCTCCCATACAATGGATATCCGATGGACGCTCTCTGGCTGTAACCTATACATTCAGCATTTTAAGTACAAGTTGACATATCAAGATCGCTCCACAGGGGAGGAGCTAACGGTGAGTTAGAAATTATTTCTATGTTATCAAGAATTATATACTAGTCACCGTGACACAGGAGGATGAGATAAAAAGCAATGTTGCAACAACAAAATTAGGATAATTAAAGTCATTTTGTTTTAATAAAGTTGAGTTCTGGTCATGCAATGGCATTGTGAAAGAAACTGTGGGAGTGGTTGGTAAAGGTTGATCATGTAGCACATAAGTGCCGGTATTTGTGAGGATTTGGAATCATCAATATGATAAGAAATTTGCCCAGTCTTGCTAAAAGTTACATGCACCGTACACAGAAATGTGTATATCGGACCGTGCTCGGAGTTAGGCTAGAAAGAAAAGCTTTAAAGCTTATCTGCCATAGTTTTACAGGAGGGATTAGACCGCCCTGCAAGGTCACTGGACAGGTGGTTATCTCATCAACTCAGCTCTCAGTTAACATAAGAAAAAGAGGATCATGGGGGACCAATGGTCACCAATTAGGCATTGTTTGTTGTATTTATTTATTTATTTATTTCTAATATTTTGACAGGGTAGCCCATTCACCAACAAGTAGTGGTCTTCCATGGGGCCCTGAATGAACATATTTACATCGTTTATAACATTTATACAGAACATTTACAAAAATAATACTCGTTTGCAAAATAAATATAATCATTAACCTAGTAAACAGTAATGTCAATAGGAAAATATTAATTAAGTCGCAATTATGTGAATAAGTCATGTAAATATTACAGAACATGCACGTAGTGTATGTACGGCTGAGCCATTCACAAATTACAACTTTGTTTAAACAATCTCTTAAATGAATTGACAGAGGAAGCCGTTCAGAGGGCGCAAGTAGCTACAAGTAGTGCAGTGGGCCTTTAGACAAGAAAATTTGCAGTATTTTTTCTGGTATCCCTTAACGGGACTGGAACCTAGCTAAAAGAAACTTGAATAGTTTTTACCTACAATGTACGGTATATGATGCCATCTTTTATGAGCGCTGTCTAGACCGTTCCTACTAAGACTTTAGGAGCAGATATATGCGCTGAACACAAGAATCCAGCGCTTCAATTGTGTTATTATTCAAGACGGCCAATTCACTTACCGGTACCTGTCTCAATTCTTAAGGATAAAGTTAGATAAAGAAGTGATTTGTTATGTTATCCTTCTTAAAGGTATAATGCAAAGTTTTGGGAAATTTTGAAAATTGGATAGATAGTAATTCTTTAAAATGCTGATATATTTGGATGCCCCTGTGGATGTATTATAAGCCCCTAAAACACTTCTGCTTTTGAGAAATTAATCAAAAATTTACTGAATCTCCCGGTAAATTTCAAATATTTTAAATAGCACCTAAGGCCATTCCATGGTAGCTGCGACCATGAAAATCTCAGATTATGCAGTTCTGATATAATTTCCAAACGGGCATAGCAAATCGGTCGATTGTAGTCAAGAAACATTGTTTAACAGTAATATCAGTCTTGAGAGGAAGCTATACAACCTAAAGAGTTTATTATTTACAATTTCATCACTTTAGACTCGATTTCAATGGCGACAACGATCACTGAATATTGTAGGACTGCGTCCAATATGTTCATTTGAACCAAATTCATGACCCCATACCAAAACTTTGTATTACCTTTAAGTCTGATTTACTTGCATTCCTCAATTCTTCAGGATAACATGATGCATGTATACTGTATGTTATTTGTAATGACTGGCTTAATTAAATCAATAAAATTGAAAATTGGATATCATACTAGCATGTGTAAAAGTGGTTTAACCCAAATATGATATGATTTCTCCTACAGCCGGTTATTATAAAGTATGACAGGCAGCATGCTTTAATTCTGGAAAATGCCAATACAGAATACTGTTTTCAAATGACAGCTCGTAAAAGTTCGTCTGACTGGGGGCTGTCATCTAAGGAAGTGTGCCGTAGAACTCTACCAACAGGTTAGTTTTTGTTATCTCTCTTATTTTGATAAAGGTCGGCGGAGGAGGCGATGTGATGCAATCAGATCCCCTATGTTCTGAATGCCGGAACCGGGTTCAGGGCAAAACACTACCGATATGTTCATTTGACTAGGAGAGTCGCGCCCTATGCGGGTAAACCATCTAAAAAACAAAACACTGAAAATGAAATATAATAATAAATGAATTAACAGTATTAATGTAGAGTGTGCATCAAATTCCTATACCCTATAACGTACAAATAGGTACATGGAATTATGTTTATGGTATATAGGCCTGTGTAGGCATGCTGTTTATTTACAAACTTTTATAGGCCTACATGGTTTTTATTTTTCTGGCATGTTTTATTTTCCCCTCGTCGACAAAGTGGGAGGGAATTTAGTAACGCCGCCGACCTTCCGTCCGTTCGTAATGAATCTGGTTTCCGTTCGATCACTTTAGTAATGTTTGACAGATTTTGATGAAATTTGGTATGAAGGTACATGGTATCAAAATACAGCCAAAGTTCGATTTTGGTCAAAGGTCATAGCTCATTAAATATACAAAAATGTGGTTTGCATGCATTTCCATTTTTTCAGTGTTCTTTAATTTTGTCACCTTCTCACATGCTTTAATCTTCTACTGCAAATCCCTGATTTTATTCACATTCTTTTTTAAAATCATCATACCAATTACAATAAAGTTTATTTTCAGATCTTCTCATGGGTCATTCTATAAAGTTGTAAACTTTTTGTACATCCAATCCCCAGGTATTAATAACTTCCTTGACTAGTAATGTAACAGTATAGTCTAATGGAGGTAACTTATGTCGTATATAGGCCATATGTACCTGGCGAGAGGGTGCTACGCTTTGCATTGACTTGTTTGTTAGGTAGTGTACCATGCAGTGTTAAGCAAGGCTTTACCAGAAGCCTGAAGTTATCTGAAGTTCAAGTTAGTATATAACCTTGTAGGTGTAGCCTAAGGGGGTGATGTGATGGTTGCCCCTCAAATGAATCAGAAAGGAGAAATATGAAGAAAATGCCCCTCCCTTCCTCCACTTTTTTCTCTTTTTTCAGGTGGGGGGGGGGGGGGGGAGGGGGGGGGGGTCATATCCAGTTGGCTTTTGACTGCAGCATCGTGTGGATGAAGTAGTAGATCATGTAGTCATAGGAGAAGGTGCAGATTTTTCTATCAGAGCTGTATTTCAAAATGTTGATCCTTATTCTCCATCTCTGCATTGATTGCTAGTGCCCAATGTAGGCTTTGAGGGAACAGACTACACCACTATTCAAAGTGAAGAGAGAGAGGATGAGAGAGATATTATACTAACATGGAAGGTAAGATCCGAGATCTGTTGTTGTTGTTTTATTTTTATTGTTGCAATAAGTACAAAATAATAATTCTGAGTACTGGTCTTGCTATGTATATTGTAGAACAAATTTTCTTGAAGCTGTTCTAAAGAGTTTAGTTGATTATGTAGTAAATGGGAACAATTGTGATCATCAAAGTTTCCACAAATTGAATAAATTGTGCCGAAAGTCTCAACAAATGAAAAACAGAGGACACAGCTATGAGTACATTTGTCTCCAAGAAACATGTGGCATATCAGACTTTCTACTTCTACTTCTATAGTAATACTCATCAACGCCTGTTCAGCATCTAGATGAGGGTAAAGCATAGAGTTGTTATATACAGCTCTATGTGGTACAGTTCCTAAAAAGGGAACTAAATTGTTTCAAGAGCCACCTTGAACTGCTCCAAAGAAGGCAGTTCGACGATGATCTGAGGTAGCTCGTCCCAGTCCTCCCTTAAGTTTCCTGGGGAAATAACTAAATTTGTAAGTGTCCATTGAAGAGCCTGTCTCATATATCGTTGTTGTTGACTCTTCTTTGTTGACTGTTCCGTCGGTTTGATAGAGAGGGGGAGAGAGAGGGGAAAGATTACTTTATTCCAAATTGTTTACTATTTCTATTCCTATTTTAAATATGAGAGCATTTCTGGAATCATCCTTTACCGTGGACTTCTCTTTTCTGATACTCTTCCAAAATGTCTTTATTAATAGTTGAGTGGTTTAAACTTTGGACTGGGAATGCAAAGGTTGTAGATTTGATTGAGCCCTCGTGTGGCACTTGTGTCCTTTAGCAAGGCATGAAACTACATTTAACACTCTCTACCCAGGTAGGAAGAAATTTCATGAATGCTGTGGTCGTCTTTATGTAAAAGGCTACATGACTACTGTAGTCGTCTACATTTTTTCTCCATCTCTGTCTGTCTCTCTCTCTCTGTCTCTCTCCTGACTCTCTCTCCCCCTCTCTCTCCCCCTCTCTCTCTCCCTCTCTTTCTCTCTCCTCTCTCTATTTTCTCTCTCCTCTCTCTACTTTCTCTCTCCTCTCTCTACTTTCTCTCTCCCTTTCTCTCTCTCTCTCTCCTCTCTACTTTCTCTCTCCCTATCCCTCTCTTTCTATCTCTCTCTCTCCCACTCTCCCACTCTCTCTTTCAAGGAAGAAGCATGTGTTATAGAATCTGCTGAGAAGGGCCACATGGAGGCCACTCTAACTTGTACGTTTCCTTGAAGGAGTTCATTAGACAAGTGTGACTGTGTCTGACCATTTTAAAGTTGAATACACCCCTGTGTCTTTCATGCGTTCTTCAATCTTTACTCTCTCGCTGATTTTATTCACAGCTGATTAAAACTGACAGTAAACCATTCCAGGGAGTTAGTCGCTTCGAGTTAGAAGTGAGACGAGACCGAAAAACCATCGACGACGGGACAGAGGGCAACACTACGATCATCTATGATCTTGAGGGTCGTAATGATTACAGTCTGGATCTGGACACTTTCAACCACACAATACAAGGTACAGTGAAACCTGCTTCAGTGACTGTTATACAAATAGTGAATGGTCATGAGTGCAATGGTACAAGATCACGGGGTGAAAGATAAGAGACGCTATATTCAACGAGGCGCAGCCGAGTTGAATGGAGCGTCTCATCTTTCACCATTGTGATCATATTAGTTGTGCATGCTTTGGTGTTCACTATAACAAAGTATGTGGATGGATGAAGTACAGATTTTCTCCGCCAGTGCAGTAAAATTTCACGAAGTTCATATGATTGATATATATCTCTATTCGTTCGTTCGTGTCTCCTTAGATCAAGATAGTTATGTAAAGTTCTTTAATTAAAAGTAAATTAAATTAAATTAAGTTCTTCCATCTTTATATCTCTATTAATTGCTGCACATGCGCAGTTTTGAATTGAGAAGTGGATTATTCCATGTAATACAATACTATTCATGCCAAAATAATATGATAATAATAATGAATATCTAGGGGCACTAGAAACGAAAAGTATCGGTACCATATTACTCTTAAAATGACAGATTTGCAAAGAAATAGACCTAAAATATAATAAGTACATCACATAAGACTATTGGGGAAAGAATTATGTTATAAAGGATCTATTTTTGTATCAAAGAATGGGATTGAATTGATATCACGCCTTGCATCTTGCTTAACAAGTTACCATTCTGGAATGTTTGCCTATATTCAGGTCTTGCCAGGTATGAGAACTATACGATCACTCTGTTGGCAGTAAACTCAGCTGGAAGATCTAAAGCTGTAACCCTAAAAGTCGTTGCTATGGTGGTGAGCAAAGAAGGAATTTCAGGTAAGAGTATGTGTACAACTTAAAGGGAAAGTCCACCCTAATCATTTAGGATTGCTTTAATAGAAGCGGAAACATGAGAGAAACAGGTCAATGGAAATTTGAGCAAATGCCAAGTAAAAATGAGAAAGTTATGAATTTTTAAAGTGTGTTTGAACAAACACAATTTGGTAATTTTCCTATCTTTATTTGGATATTGCTCAAATGTTCACAAATTTGTTTCTCTTATTTTTTTTTGCTTTTATTGAAACCAAGTTAATATCAGGGTGGACTATCCCTTTAAAGTGTACCGATCACCAACACATATTTTGGTCTGTATGCTAGGAGTTCCATGTCGCTTTACTATATTCAAAATATGAACTTCAAATATTACTTCTGTAAAGAGATATTACAAATGAAAAACACTCTCAATTAGCAGAAAAGCTACATTAAAAGAGATAGACTTAAAGTCAACGCAATGTTCACAAAGAATAGGGCCAGCATCGGACCCAAGCCTTGGTAAAGGGGCTTTCTAGTATTCTTTATTTTCTTCATAACTCTATATCTGTCAGCCCATAGATTGCCAGGTTAAAAGTGTTTTGACAATCTATTTTTACATTCTTGCTGTACCCAAATTATTATTTTGTGTGCAATTTGATCTTTAGTTTGTAATATCTCTTTGGTTCTGGTGGCAAAAATGAATTTAAAATGAAACTCGTTGGAAGCAGGCATACTGTTACACGTCTATCAGCAATAAATTTGTAAGATATTTTGATGTTCCTATCTATTCATGAGTTTGCATTCCAAGAAATCTGACCTTTTTCAATGTCACTGTCGCGTGCGATATAGTACACGCTTTGATCTTTAGTACTGGTAGCTTGAATGAACTTAAAATGAAACTTGTTTGATGCAGTTATATTGTTCCACGTCTATCAACAATAAATTTGTTAGATATTTTTATTTTCCTATCTATGACCTTTGCCAATGTCATTGCCATTGTCATTGACATTGTTGAGTCATAGTCTTTGTCATTATCATTGTGTTTGTGTTTGTCTTTGTCATTACATTGTCATCCCCATTGTCATTGTCATTTTCATTGTGACTCTCATTGTCAGTGACATTAGTCATTGTCAGTTTCATTGTCAGTGTGCTTGTCTTTGTCGTTGTCATTGTCTTAAACTTTGTCAGTCCATGTAGAATTTCTGTACCCTTTAATTCATAAATTCTTGTCATTATTATTTCCCATAGTTTTGATTATTGCTGGAGTGTGCGTTCCGCTGGTCGTCCTGCTAATCTTAGCCCTTCTTGCCTTTGCGTACCAGAGACTTGAGAACAACTCAAAGGACTTACCAAAGCCTGTCTACCGTGACGTAAGTAACCTCTCGTTCAGACTTCCTACACTCATCGTTTCGCTATACAAGAATCATATAGCTTTAATAGCTTGTACATTGTATGTTGAAACGTCATAAAATGTTTTTTGAAAATTTATTTTGGTATGCCCTTGTTTTCTGTGATGTTTGAAAGATGGAGGAAGCAAAATGCTTCAGAAACATGCTGTAATCACTGACAATTAATTGTCCTTGTTTTCAGAAACACCACATTCAATAACTGTTTTCAGAGCTACAATGGTTGCAACCGATATTATAGGCCTTTAATACTCAGATATGACGATGCAAAACCGAAGCCTTTTTTTGGTGATGACATAGAGTGACATACACGTCACATTTCTGTATTTTGTAACACAGTTCTAACTCAGTTCTAACTCAGCAAATTCATGCAGGACCTTTGTTGCGTGCAATTGCAATTCATTTACACATGAATAAACCACAGCAGTTTTTTGAGGTATTTCACAGGGTCATATCTGAATGAGCCTTGATTAGGCCAGTTTGTGCCCCGGCCCCCCCCCACTCAGTGTTATTTAGGGTACGCATATATGCATGTTCCCTCCTTTTGAAAACACCCCCTTAAGTCCGGTGTGTACAGTCAATACGGGCCCGATTTTTGTGTACTACGAGCCAGAGTTTGATGCGTGAAAAGTACCCCTTTACAGGACATTTTGGTAACACGCATGGTATCCCTCCGTTCATGGAGTGGCATGTGCACCGTGCCATTTGAAATGATGAAAGGCACGCTCATGCAACTTTACTTTTCATCTTCTTTTCCTATAGAATGTGGGCAACGTGAAGCCGACCAATATCGAGCGTGAGGTGTTTGATGAGCTCCCATCAGTCACGAAGGAGAAGCAGAGACAACTGCTCATCAGCCTTTCCAGAGAGTCAGCAGACTCTCAGTCAGAAGACAAAGGTTACAGAACATCCAGTACCAGCACCTCTGGGGTGGAGACAGACACATCTTCCTTGGAAAGGGGGAAGGTGGAAAAAGTTCCACTTCTCAAGATGCGCGAGATGCGGAACTTAGGCGGTAGCATCGACTCAAGTCCGTATTCCCTGCTGTCTGAACTCACCCCCTCCCGGCCTCATCTTCAGATGGCGCAGGATGCTGTGGAAACAGATTTGGACTCGTTTTCGCCCCCGGGAGGACACTATTCCTCCACGGATGAGGGGACGTCGGTGGGAGGAAGCAGCTCTTACAACCAGCTCAGTTGCTTCCGGGACACGTCTCATCCAAATCCTTACTATTCAATGTTCGGGCAGGTTCCAGTGAGGTCTATTGAGCCATCGAATGACTCAGGATATGTAGCTGATGGGAGTCAACAATGCTCCAATGTTGGATATGACGATCACCTACTTCGAGCTGACGATGCGGATGACGAGTCAAGCCAGCCTTCAACCCCAGCCACTCCGAATTGTGCCTACTACTCCTCTCTTTCCGATCGTACTGACCCTGCTGGCCAAGATAGGTCCTCTGGACCCTACTGTGATCCGTACGTGATTGCAGCGGCCATGCCAAGTTCCCCACCGTTGAGATTACAGTCTGTAAACCTAGCCACGATTGAAGAGAGTCCAAACCATTATGTACCCCAGGCAGCACCTAGGGTCCCAAATTCTCATAACGGCTCGCAGCCCCCCTGGAACTCTGGCTATGTGGATAACACTGACATATTTATGGGAAGGCCTTCTAGCCCACAAGATGATGCGAGTATTGACAGTAACCCCTCTTCTTCACAATCCTCCCCAGAACATGCTGTCATCATCCACACAAACACAAGAAGAAATCCTGACCCTTCTGGTGAATACATGGATAACACATACTTTTCCCATATGCCCAGTACTCCATTAAGCAACAGCAGTCTTCCAACATCAGCGGTCATTGATACTCCCATCGCCAGTCCAGTCAAGAGTAGCCCAAGAACACCTCAAAGCAATGGGTACGTTGACTGCCCACCTACCTCAAACTCGCCCAGCACCAGACCAAAAGGCAACTCTGGTTACGTCACGTGTGAGCAACTCCAGCAAGTCCAGACGTCTCTACCTCTTGAGGACACCCGCCAAGCCTCTGAACAACCCTTGCAGAGTCCTGCCCATGTTGGCACAGTCCTGCCAACTCTCTCAAGAAATGCCAGTGCATATGTGCCCATCACTCAGATGCCTGTTCCTGTACAAAGTGCTTACATCCCTGCAGACACTCCTGCTCAAAGACAGGCTTCACAGATAGATAGTGGCCCTTCTGGCATGGACACCATGTTGCCTCAGTCCTTACCTGCAGCTGATGTGAACAATGAACCTACTGATGGAGAACAGGAACCTTTGCGTGATGATCACAGGCAGGTGAATTCATCAGGGTACCAGCCACAGGAAGAAATCCCAAATACCAAGTTAGAAAGGGTACGAGAGAGTCCTACCCTGAGCAACAGCAATGAAGGACTTCAGGTCTGTGATGGCTCTGCACCTTCGCAGGTTGGTCCTAACAGACATAGATCATTACCTTGTGTTAATAATGGAGGCTATGTCAGCAAGGACATGACAAACTTCCCCTGTAGGACTGATCCTTCATTCCCAATAGAGCTAAATAACAATGGATATGTACGCATCAATTGAACAAATCGTTCCTGTTTTCACGAAGTGACGGTAGTGAGGAAAATCTGCATTCAAATTGTATGCGATTTTCATTCACTACCGTCACTTCGTGAAAATAGGGACGAAATACAGCAGTCACTTTTACTAAGTCACCAAAGAAGTGAACTGAGCAAGAAAAAATTTTGATGGATACATTCTGTTCTCAAGGATGCCTACAACAGTTACATATCTCAAGGATGGTGATGACTGTGATGACCCATGGAGGCAAAGAACTTGATTGAGGAGAAATTGTAATATATATATATATAATCTCCCATCTGAAATGGGAGAGCCTGGAGAGGAGAAGAAATGCTGCAAGCCTCCACCTCATGTACAAGATCCAAAACAACACAGTAGCCATCAATGGACACCATTACACAGCACCCATGATTGCCAGCAACACACGACAGTATCACTCAAAGAAGTTGCTGGCTATCCCATCCCGCACCCAGCTCTACCAGAACTCATTTTTCCCTCGGACAGTAACTACGTGGAATGCACTTTCAAAGATCACCCTTGACGCTACTTCACTGGAGGGCTTCAAGGGAGCGTTTCCACCAAGCATCTAGACCAAGAACTAGATAGTTTATTCCTCAGCACTACATCCTGACTTATGGATCCTGCTGAGTATCGTCGTAGAAGTAGAAGTAGAAGTATATTCCAAGTTTATACTCATGATCAGGTCTAGCGCCATCTCTTGTTCAATGCCTTTTAAGATTCCCCTGTTTAGTTCTTGATCTATTTTAAGAAGTTTGACATTGTTGGAAATGTTTGTGTATTTGTCTGAAACTTGTGATCATTATGTAATCTACTGTAATAGCTACATGTATAGTATGTATAATCCGTAGGTGTTACAATATGTGTGTCCCAAGACATTATGGATTTGCATAAACATATACTGGTTCATACATGTCCGTTATTGTAGAATACAGGACATGGTGCAAAAAAAAACTAATGTTTAAATTATTTCCTTGTTTTATTTTGTTTATGGATTAATCAAGGCTGTCAACAGGTTCTCAAATATAGGGAACACCAAATTAGGGAGTGGAATGTTCTAGTAGGGGGCTGGCTCCCTCTCCATGTAAGGACTACTTAAATGGGGTGTTAAAGTAGGCATACATATCAATGCATTGTTGAGTAAAAAATCCCCCCCCCCCAAAAAAAAGGGGGGAGAGGGACAAATGTTGTGAAGTTCTCCCTTTAAAGCAGGGGGAGGGGGGGACATGTACCCCTTGACCCCTGCTCATTAACACTCGTGAGATTAGGGAAGTTTTATTTGTTTGTTCTCTTTTCTGGGGGGGATGGGGTCAATTTTGAAATCCCAGGGAACATGATAAAAAGAAATAGAAAAAGTCTAACAAGAAATCAATCCTAGAAAGCATTTAAATTACCATCCAAGATGTAAAATCTATATTAAATGGTCTAAAAATCAGAGATTTTAGATGGGGTTCTCTGAATAGGGTAACAAAACTACTCTTGACTTCAATCCTTTTTAGGTTACTTTTCAGAAAGTTATTTGTGCTGATGATGTACAGTACTCAATGCCATATCGGGTTACATGTATGAAAATGTCAAAATGGCAGTGGTAATAGTGGTAGTACTTTTCTCCTTCTAATTTTGATATTATCTTTACACGATGCATTATCATGCTCAAATCAAATGTCATGTATGTACAGTTTAGTATTATTATGGAATATATTGGTGTTCTGTATATTTTAATTGATATGATATATCGTTATGAACTAAATCCTACCCTTGTATGCCTTCCTTCTTTCTTTCATGTTCAGTACTGACGAAGCACTTGCCTTTCTTAGATATTTATAAACATTTTCTTTACTTTGAGATGAATACTTTCAGATGATCATTGACATTATATATACAAATACATATATATATTTATTGGTTAGATTTTCAAAAGCAATTTCAGGTTACTGAAACTATGTAAAAATACACAAGGAGCTTTCGTGAAGTTACTTTCATAGCTGTTTTTGTTATTGAATTTGAGAGTATGGTTGAAAACGTTATAGTTTTCAAATGGCCAATAAAATATGGATTTATTATAATATCAATTTATTTCAAAGTTGTAAAATGAATAATCGATTATAATTACATTCCATAGTGAAGAATACTTTCAATTTTATAATGTAAGTCATTCATTGCCCACCCACAGTTTACATAATCTTTGGGGGGGGGGGACGAAAAACAAAACAAAAAGGTTGCTTTAAAAATTGTAGAATTTCTTGAGAGTGTTGTTGTTCTAGAATGAAGTAGTCCTTGGGGCAGAATTTGGGTTTACTCGACTATCAGATGAAATTAAAGGAAAATCTGAACTTTTTTTTTTTTTTAAGAGATGGCATTTTGGGGGGATTTTTTTTTTAAAGAGGAATAGGCGGATTCTTGCACAAATATCTTTTTAGCAACAATCATTGTTGCTCGTACCTGTGCATGTTGATAGAAACTAAAGAAGACAATTATTTTACTCTTCGTTTGTATTACCTTGAATACATAGCTCCAGCATCATTCAACTACATTTCAATTATTCATCAATTTACAACAGAGTTTATATATAATGTTCATATCAGGATGTACTAGTATTATAAAGTGTACGATTGAACACAGTGACCAAAATCTATCCATTTTTATACAAAAATTGTATACATTTATTGTTATATTAAGTGTAAGGGTATTTTACAAGGTGTTTTGAAAATCGTTTTGTGTTTCTGTGATTATGTTATTTTGTATGTGATGCAAAACAGTTTGGTTTTGGTGCACTAATTACAATTTTTGTGATTTCTCATTACATCTCATAGTTTCCTGCATTGGAAATTTTATGCAATGCAAGTATTGTTAATTCTGTACCATATGTTCATCAAACTCATCATGTTAATGAATTTATACATGTACAACTCGAAGGGAGACTTGTAATATATATATATTTTTAATGTTTTTGTTTTACTGAAATACACCTTGCCCCTTAACATATAATTTTATTTGACAAACACCACAAGAGGCTGTTGTCTTGTTCTTTTATATTATATTTATACAAAAAATATACCTTGCCAAAAATGAAGACACAGGTCTACATACTTAAAAAACTTCAAATGTATGTTTAAAAAACTTTTTTATGTTAAATTAAGTATACTTTATTCTTGAATATCAGGTCCATAATTTTTTTCTTTTTCCAGAAATAACACACAGGCTGTATTTTTTAGTTAGCTCTGCACGTACAAGATCAATGTAAAATCGTTTTGTTCAGTGTATTTCATCCTTATAGCTATTGTGATTGATTTAAATCAAACGCAACTTCAAATTGATCTCAACTGTGTACTAAAGAGATAGGAGTTGCAAGTAATTTCAAGTTGGGATTGATTCAAACCAAACGCAACTTCAAATTGATCTCAACTGTGTACTAAAGAGATAGGAGTTGCAAGTAAATTCAAGTTGGGATTGATTCAAACCAAACGCAACTTCAAATTGATCTCAACTGTGTACTAAAGAGATAGGAGTTGCAAGTAATTTCAAGTTGGGATTGATTCAAACCAAACGCAACTTCAAATTGATCTCAACTGTGTACTAAAGAGATAGGAGTTGCAAGTAAATTCAAGTGTGGATTGATTTGAGTCAATCGCAACTCTTTGGAAGACAGGGCCCAGAAATCCCATGACTTGCATTTCCATTTATTTCTATGTTGAGATGCAGGTTCACACTTCGTTTGTTGTCTAGAAAGATCACAGGGGTTGTATGTTTCTTTGAAATGTTACAATTAGAGCTTCGCACAGGATTATCATTATAGTTTCATCTTCATTATACAGTGAAACCTGTCTATATAGACCATCCAAGGGAGACAAGAAAATTGGTCTTTGTGGGCAGGCGGTTTTTATGTACAGGTTCCTTTAGTACATGTTTCAATAAGCAACCATTTTCAAGGGAAACAAAATATGTGGTCTTTCTATACAGGTGGTCACTAAAGCAGGTTAGACTGTACTTTATAATCCTTGGTGTTGTCAATTCATATTAACTTGGGTGAATGCATGATAGTTAGAAATTTTGTGCCAAAAGTGAAAAATTTTGAGGATGTTTGCAAAGATTTATATATTAATGGATTGGAAAATGTTCTCTTTTTGTTGTTGTTGTTGTTGAAAAAATGTTTATTGAAAGAGACAGAAATTTATTGAAACCAGGGTCATATAGAGTGGTGAAGTGTGACGTCATCAAAAAATCTGTTTTTAGAATTTCTCATTTTTTTTTCTTCATTTTCGGAAAGAGCATACAAAATAATGTCCAAATGTCGAAAACCAATTGAATATATTAAGTATTGGCCGAGATATGACCATCTGAATAAATAGATGTCCCATAAGAACTCAGTGTTATTTGCTCTGCCTCCTAACCATTACGAGCTAGAGCAAATAGCACTTAGTTCCTATAGGAAAGATATTTATTCAGATGGTCATATCTCAGCCAATACTCAACATATTCAATTGGTTTTTGACATTTGGACATTATTTTTGATGCTCTTTCGGAAAATGAAGAAAAATTTGAGAAATTCTCAAGTTTATGACGTCACAGCTTCGGTACTATATTTTCTTGATGTTCGCAACCATGTGAATGCGTATGTTCAGTACAAAGCTGTGCAAAAGATAAGGTAATTTTTGTGAATGTGTTATAAAGGGTTGTATATCAAGCCTATTTTTGTACCTGTTTCAAATAGGGATCATATTTTGTGGAAAATGTTTGTGAAAATATGTCAAATAGGGAGTCATTTTTCGAGCCCACTTATGATCATGTGCTACGCCTTTGAACTCAATAATGCATACGACTTGTAAGGCACCAAATCCACTCATAATCAACTTCAAATTCAAATTGTGAAAAAAATGAGATCACATAAAATCGAAAACCCGGCATGAGCAAAGTTTCTCTCCAGCCATTTGGTATTCAGCTCGAGACAGGAAGAACAAGTAATCTGGAGTTACATAATGATTCATCAAATAATGTTGTACTGTGGAGCAGAGCCATGTTTCATGGACATAATGGAATAAAAACAAATGACTTTTGAAACAATGCTTTCACTCATGGGTAACCAAGGGAGTGTATTGAGAACACGTGTAATGTGACTGTGTTTGTTCCAGAGGGGTTTGCTCGCTAGTTATAAGGACCGCTATTAATAAAGGAGCGCTATTCATTGAGTCGCGTTATGGATAGCGGTCCTTATGAATATTAGTCCTTATGAATAGCGGTCCTTACGGATATCGAGCTTGACCCGTTGGAAAGGGTCACTTCATGAGCGGCAGCATTCAGTAATTGTAATCATAATTTACAAGCTGGATATAAAGTGACAGCATAGATATATTCACATCTTCTTTAGATGTAAGTGGAAACGTTGTCAAGATTTGCTTTGAATTAAATTTCCCCAATTAATGCTTTTTTCCAAAGTAATTTGTCGTACTGGCAGATAATCATTTACCTGAATACTTTTCTGTACCATCATTAAACACAACATGATTGGGACAAGCAATATAAATTCCAGAATATATTTTACGATGATAAATGAAGATAGATAATTAGATATGAAATATATATGATACAAATACATGTATTTAATACCATGTCTAAAATGTTTATGAAGATGATATCTAGTAAGAGTGTAACATGGTGATATGGAATTAATGTTGAATTCGATGTCTTGTAATTTGTATATGAAAGGGAAATGTTATATTTGAAACGATTGCTTTGTTTATGATTGTAACTGTTCTTGTAGAATATTGGGAATACATATATAACAGAAACAAATGAGTCGCACAAAATAATGTTAAATATTTTGAAGATGCAAATCATTAAACAAAATTCATTGTAACTCATGGGTATTGGTTTATTAGTTGAACAAAATGTTTTGGACCTACACCGTATAAACATAAATCCAGGTAAAGGGGAGAGAGAGAGAGAGAGAGAGATGCACAGACAGGCACACAGAGAGAATGAAGCAGACAGATGGACATATAGATGAAGAGAGAATATGAGGCAGACAGATGTACAGAGAAAGAATAGGGACTTTTAGATTTGCACGACGAGAACGTGGACTGCTACTTGTGACATCCTTTTAAGGCCTGCCGGGCACTGCCAGAGCCTTAAAAAGACGTCACATTGCCTTAAAAAAGGATGTCACACCTAGCAGTCCACGTTCTCGTCGTGCAAATCTAAAAGTCCCTGATATGAGACAGACATACAAACATGGGGGGGGGGGGGGGGGGGGGGGTAATCTCTAGGAGCCGTAATTATTTGTTTTGATGAAATTAGAGGTCTGTTTATATTAAAGATGAGTGGCGACTATAGTTCAAGCTAACACCGTGAAATAAGTGAAACAACACTGATTTTATTAGAGACGTTTGCAGTTGAGCGGGCCGGGATGAGTGCAAGTAAGAGTGAAATCGAATCAATAATGAAACAAGCTTTTCAACGATTCTCTGTACAAATATCGATTGATGATTCTTGGTACATAGATGACACTTGTATTTGCGATCAAGCTCTATCGATCATCCTGCATCGCCATCCCTAGGTCTCCACCTCGCTCAGAGCAGAAGAGTGCCGCACAGTTTTTTTTAGGTAGGGGCATGGACAGAAAATCGTTCATACACCCCCCCCCCCCGGCAATAAAAGGAAGAAGATGAACAGAGAAAAAGAGGAAGAAGAAACAGAAAAGATGAAGATGATAAAAAGGAGGAGGAGGAGAAAGAAATAAGAGAAAGTAGAAGAAAAAAAAAGAAGAAGGAAAAGTAGGAGAAGAACAATAAAAAAAAAAGAACAAGAAAAAGAAGAAGAAAATTTGCATTTTGCCCGCAAAGATCGAAATCAAAATTAATTGGGGGGGGGGGGGTGCACGATCTCTATAATGGTGCTCCGGTTTATTTCCAAATACATCATGATTATTGATCTTACAGGGCTGCCCGTACGGTAATCGAGACGTCTCCTCTCGCCCTATAGCCTTCGCCGATCGATGAAACCAGCTAAATGGGGTTAATAAATATTTGCCCAGCAACAACATGTATATGATGTGGGAGGAAAAGGCGAAGACATGGCAGAGATTTTTGCTTAATCCATTATGATGCGTTGAAGTTGAAATAAGGACGGCGTCTTTGTTAATATGAGTTGTGACATGAGAGTTAATAGACCATATGGACCTACTTTATAAAATACATACATGGTTAGACGTAGCGATGGTGGTTATCAAAAGCGGATGTGAGAGATTGATAGAGATATAAAAACAGAGTGTGTGTAGGGGTGTGGGTATGTGTGCGTGTGTGCTAAAAACATGTATTGCGTGTGCGTACGTGCGTGTGTGTGGGAAGAGAGAGAGAGAGAGAGAGAGAGAGAGAGAGAGAGATTGATAGACAGGAAGATGTCCTAACTCTAATGTTGAAAGTGGTCTGAGAATGAAAGTTTATTTCGTTTTATGATAATTATGTCCTCGTGACATTTTGTGAATAACAATGATGCTGTGAATTTTCAATTAGATTTTTCATCATCGACGAATCAAGGCCATAGTAATTTTAGATCTGTATTCAGAACACAACAATACAATGGTGCATCGCAGCCGAAATTCCAGATTCTTTTTTGTAGCCAAGACTCATGTTATCACCCATGAGACTCTGTAACAAAAGGTTGTCTGGAATGACGGGTTCGATCGATTACCTTAAAACACATTTTTGAGGCCTTGTCAAAAGCTGATTTTTTTATTTGTTTTTTTATTTGGTGTGTTTCAGCAGTTGCGGAGATGTCTTCGGCAATTTGGAATTTTCAAGCAACGTAGTTAAGGCGGAGGTTGTTACTTATCTGCCTCTTATTTATTTTTTTCAACTAACTTCTTGGCCTTTTCCGCCATCCCTCCGTCCTTCAAAAGGGTCTTCGGCAACTTGGAATTTTCAAGCAACGTAGTAAAGGCGGAGGTCGTTTCTTATCTGCCTTTTATTTATTTTGTTCAACTGACTTCTTGGTAAAATTTTCCGCCATCCCTCCGTCTTTCAAAAGGGTCTTGAGACGCCCCAGCTCTTTATGAATTCTTTATATTTTCTGTTGTTTTCGCTTGCCTCAGCGTCAGTCAGAGATTAGTCTTGTTCAGATATTTTCTGCTAGTCGGCGTAAGTTAATCCTTGCAGCAGTAACTCCCCACCCCCCCCCCCCCCTCGGGTGGCCAAGTGAAGAAAAAAAAAGAAGGGGGGAAGGGGTAAAAGGGGGGGGGGGAGAAGAACAAAAGTAAAACGGTAAAATGGCGCGATTTTTGGAAAATCCTGGATCCGCCACTGGGTTACCCCCCCCCCCCCCTTGGCAAAAAGCTAGATCCGCCCCTGAAAACCTCATGTACATTTCACTTACACCGTTAGTTGTCCACACGCTCTTACTGGGACCAACCTGCCACGACCTTCCACCGACCAGCGTAACTTACGCAGAGCCAGGCGCGTACGCAGGGGGTGTTTTGGGGGTTAACCCCCCTCATTTTTTTTTTTGTGAAACAAAATTAATAACCCTTACCCCCCCCCCCCCCCCCATGTCGGGGTAGAGGTAGGCGTAGCTAAAACGATCATCGTTCAGACCGTCACTACTCCGTCTAGCTCTTAACGCGACCTTTACCTCAGGGTAACTTGCCTCCGTCTGATCAAGACTATTGTTACAGTAGTGTCAAATGGAAAGTGTGCGTACAATTGCGAGAAAACAAGGCAATGGGGTGAAGGGTGTGGTGGTATCATCTTTGTACCTTGATTCCCCCTTTTACTTGTCTTTCTCCTTTTCAAACTACATTTGTTTTCACCATTAAATTGGGAGGACGTACTCCCGTATACCCATTCAGATTCGCCACTCAACATTATGCGCCCACTGTGCTCACTCGACTTCTAAGCTAAGAGCAAAATTCAATGTTGAGACAAGAAAGGCAAGGGTAAACATAAATCGAGTTCAATATTCCTTACAATTTTTTATGAAGCTGATTTATCTATAAGTTATGTAAAAAATGAAAGGCCGTTCAAGCAAACGATAACAGCAACAACAACAAATACATAGAGGCAATCTTTTTTTAACTCATGAACTCAAGCAGTTCTTTTCAAAAAAAACTTTCAAATTCTGCTTCTAAAGGTAAAGACTTATGGTCATGCGATTGCATTGTGAAAGAAACGTTGTGGAATCGATCAGAAAAGGTTGATCATCTAGCATAAAAGTATTGATGTGTACTGCAAGGTTCTGGAATCATCAAAATGATAACAAATTTGGCCCATTCTTCGTAAAGTTATAAGCACTATACACAGAAAGATGTATATGGGACTGCCCTATATCTCTCACAATCAAATAGATATACTAATTTATCAAATATATCAATTAGTAGGCGGTTTCCCGGCAAATTTGTTATCATCATGTATTAGTCAAAACATATTCTTTCACATGATTGGTAATGATAGCTTCCATTCCATTTTTTGAAATTGGGGCGTTTCCAATAATACTGGTCTTTACCTTTAAGTACGAGCCACCGACATTTTTATTTTCAGCAGAAGCTCTTTTATATCTTGAAAAACATGGCAGCCAATTAATACAAGCTGCACTCTTTAATCTTCATACTTGTTTTTCGATTATACCTTCGAGTAGTTTCATCTTACGTATCTAAAACGTCGAATGAACAATTCTCACTTTCTATCGATTTCTTAGAAAGCGTTCTCATGGCATTTTGACCGCTAGTGCAAAATGTGGGCAGTAATTATTGTTACATCTCCAAAACTAATATATTCTGAATGGGCGCGTGAACCCAATTCGATTACTTGCTAATCGAATTGTGTCTTTCGCCCGTTTGGAGCAGAATTCTCCCTTTCTCCGATCTAGATTAAAATTTCTGTCCTGATTTTCGTATTAAGGTGTCCTTGAAATTAAGAGAGAGTTATTGGATCAAACGTGTAAAACGTAAAGAAAGCTTTCGTATAAACCATATGGTTTTATGTAATTTCAGAATAGTGCGGGAATATTCATTAATTTTTACTTTGGTATGTCATAAAAGTAGGAGCGGACCTCGATTTTCGTATTAAGGGAGAATCACTCAAAACATTCCGGTAAAAAAAGTCGATAAAAAAGTAAGGTATTACATTTTCAGGATAAACTGTACTTTACAAAACGTTCTCACCAGGCGCGTACGCAGGGGGGGGGGGGGGGGGTTGAACCCCCCTCCTTTAACTTTTTTTATATGTATGTTTTGGAGGACCCCCCTTGTTTTGTTTTTAATTAAAAAATAATAATAATAATAACAAATACAAAAATAAAAGAATTTGTGGTAATGGGTGACCCAAAAAAGCTGACACAACCCCCCCCCCCCTCCAACGAAACGAAATATCGATCGGCCAAATTTTCAAATTTTGAGACACAACAAAAAAACAAAAAAATGTGCTCTTTCTTTTGTGTACTTCACGTACGAACACATTTTTCTAACGTTTTCGAAAAAATCAACTCATGACAAGAGCAATTTCAATCCCCTATCGTATTTCCAATAGCAATCAAGTTTGGATTACGTAATGCATCATTGTCATGTTTGCACATTAGGTGACGTACAAGACTATCGAAAATGTCCTAAAATTGAATTTTTTTAAGAAGTTGCGATAATTGTGTTAGGGTTACAAAAGAGAGGGGCATAGACCAGTTGATTCCCTAACTGATTCCGCGGCGGCCTTTTTGTGGCGGTTTACCACGTCATATCAGGGGCGCGCTTTGTTTAGGATTAAGATTGAGCAATTGAAGTTTTCTTCCTATAGAGACTACAAAGAATCATATTTATTATCTCCTAATTTCAGTCACGAATCCAAGATTCTCAAGCCAATGTAGGCGCCACTCAGACAAGCAGAACATTGTTATCAATTTCGTCAGATACTGACGTATAATCGAGGCATTAATCCGGCAGCAGTCGATAACTGCATGTAGATTAACTAAATTCCTCTCTCTGCATGGCTAATCTCTTTCCTATCTTTTTATTCGTTTGACAGTTAATGTATGATAACGACACTTTTCTGATTTAGATAATTACCCGTGTTCCATTTCGTTCGATCCTCGCTATATCTCTGCCTCGTTATTAACTCCTCCACTCTAAATCCCCATGGACCCGGAAGCCAAGATGCTGCAACCTTTTTGTCTTTACTTTCTCCCTCTCCCCCGCCATTTTTTCTCTAGGGAAGGGGGAGCGCACGCAGTATCATTATAGGGTACTGGGAGTGCTGTTAGCGATCTTTGTGTGTGTGTGTGTGTGTGTGTGTGCGTTTGTAAATGGCCGCGAACGTGGACCTTTGTAGGAATACACACCTTCTAACCATGGACGCCCGGCGAAGGTGGACGTCCACGGTTCTCTTTTATCTTTAATATGACTTTTTACGGCTAAACAAGTACCATATCAAATAGGAGACTCGATTGGAGCTAGGTCCACGATAACCGTTAACAAATCTGATACACCGGTGTGCATATCATTACGACCGACTAGGATTAATGATCGGTGGGACAAAATTACTCGATCGGCGGATTTCATTTCCGTCTGCTGCCAGCTTTGGATCAGTTTAGGGGAGTCCCTGTTTTACCTTGTGATTTCAGATAACGCGCGTTAGCGAGGTCTTGACGGGGACGTCGGACTTCCGGGTACTCTGGCCTGAGCTGCACGGGACGCGCCCCGCGGCTTAACGGCGCGGTGCCCGTCTTCTACAAGTAACATTTCGAGTCGCTAGCTGCATGCTGATTGATGGCGATGCCGAAACGGATGGTCAACAAATATCTTTAATTAAAGTAAGTAAAATTATATATTTGATGGAAGAAAAGTATAGAGCTAGGTCTTAATCTGGGACAATACAGTACGTATTTTAAAAAACGTAACACTTTTGACAAATCTGTCAAAATTACTTTTCAAAATAATCTAGGAAGGGCATTTTTAAACGTGCTCGAGACCTAGCCATAGAGTAAAGCCTAGTTTTTTTTCTATAAAATGCCACTAAAATAACAAATATTTCTTCTCGCTTGAGTTAACATTGACCTTTTTTGTCCATAGTGCCAAAAATGGCTTGCGCCAAATTAAAAGAAGAGGGGAAATAAAATCAGCAATATGATTTTAAGTAGGCCTCTTTGCGAACGTGGACATTTGCAGGAATACATACCTTCTAACCATGGACGCCCGGGAAAGGTGGACGTCCACGGTTTTCTTCTATCTTTTGTATGCATGCAAAAGAGCAATTGATTTGAATGGGAGTATAATCAGCCTTTTTTTAAAAAATGCACTGTTACTGTATTAGAGAAACTGACTGAAAAATGAGTAAAAAAGGGTGTTCATATCTAAAGTAGATTGAGTCGAGATCTAGATCTAGATCTATTTAGTCAGGAATTGATTTGAATGGGAGTATAATCGGCTTATGTTTATATGCACTGTAACTGTATAAATTGGAGAAACTGACTGAAAAATGAGTAAAAAAGGGTGTTCATATCTAAAGTAGATTGAGTCGAGATCTACTTAGTCTGGAATTGATTTGAATGGGAGTATAATCGGCTTTTTTTTATATGCACTGTAAATGTATAAATTGGAGAAACTGACTGAAAAATAAGTAAAAAAGGTGTTCATAATCATATCTAAATTGGATTGAATCTAACTTTTCTTAGGCAATAATGTCATCGCACGTACCAGTACGTTAGTTAAAGTTAGACTAGACACATTTCTATCCGACTATGAATTGAACTGATAATGATCCAGTGAGATAGAAAAATAAACATGATCTAGATCGATCTAAACCTGTAATAATAAATCCCCCTCACCTCAGATATAGGCTCTTTATTTTTCATCTTTACCAGCTAGACCTCTACCTTAATTTGAGGTGTCTTGGTCGAGTGAATATGTCACCGGGCTGTGGATCACAAGGTCCGCGGTTCAAGTCCTGCCGCGGCACTAATGTCCTTTGGCAAGACATTGATCTACATTTGCCACTCTCCACCCAGGTGTTAAATGAGTACCCAGTAGGATGCAAAAGTTAATGTGGTTTGATTAGCAAGTGGCGCTTGTAAAATGGCGACTGGCTGGAATGCTCCCCAGGGAGCGGAGAATATGCATACAAAGTGTGACCCGGGTATTAATATATATCTGTAAAGCACATTGAGAGAGCCTGTGGTCCTGAAATGCGCTATATAAGGACAAACTATTATTATTATTATTATTATTAATTTCTGCATTTGAATTGAAGTCTGTTTTCGCCATTAGCATTATTGACTACGTTGCACACCACTCTGATATCTGCAGTGTGTTTATATTCAATCTGACAATGATGAAAAATGAACTTTTACAGATGTAAGAGCTTAGAAGGAACATTACTTATAGACCAGTAGAATCTAGATCCTTATTGAAGCGAAAGACTGCACGATATTTGATGCCCACCTAACAATCACTAGAAAAGGTTGAGATAGATCTATAAACCTAGTCTAGTTTCTGTTGTTTAGAGTTTGTTTGGCTTAACTTAATACTAGTCTTAAGCATTTATTTAACTTTAGAATCAACCCTAAATCATAACAGTCAAATTTAGGTTTTTATTGTTTTTTTTCTTCAAATTTTCACCCTCTTTATTTTCCACAGCTAAAACAATGACTATGGATGATCTTCCTCCCCCTCCTCCTCCTCCTTCTCGTTCTTCTTCGTTGTCTTCTATTCCGTCTGTTACATCAAGCAGTTCAAAACCTTCCGATCCATCTCTTCATCAGTCTACTCAGTCACTGCCCTCACTTCTTGAACTTTCTATCTCTGATCTGCCTTCTTCTACTCTCCCCAGCATTGGTCTTTGCCCTACTCCATCTTTTCATCCCTGTCACCCTCCATCTTTTCATCCCTGTCATCCTCCATCTTCTCTGCCCCTGCATGCTTCTTCTTCTGCAAATGATGATCCACTACATGGATTGTCTTGTCAGTGCTTTGTCTTCTTTTTTCTCCATCTCTTGATCATTCTTTGTTTTCTTTACATTATCATGGTCGTATCGTATCTTTTTCTTTAAATGTTTGTCTTCATCTTCTTTGTCTGTGTATGCATGAACGTAATGTTTCTATCCCTGCTATACTAGCTATCCATTTTCTTCTCTCCAAAAGAAAATATGTTGAGGTGAGCTATTAAGTTAATGAAGTTATCCTCATTTGGACAGTAATTGCAATATTACATACCTCATAAAGTTTCTGCATTCACATCATGTACACATTTTTATTGACTAGTTTGTGAAGAAGAATAGAGGACACTACAATGTGATTTAAGAACATTTCCTAGATTTATATGTACAAAATCATTACAAAATATTAATTTACAAATTAAAGCTTGTAAAATGCTTCTTGTACATGTATTTTATGTTCCTTTTGTTGACAGTAACAAACTAAATTAAAGGTAATCCCAGTTAGGATTTGGATCTCATTCTGGTCATCAAAAGAGCATCTGAACTCTTTGCAAGGTCTGTCATAAGTCCATGCATGCAAGCTGGCTGGTTAGAATTAGCAGAGCAATCCTGCTTCCACAGTATAACTGTCTCGGGCTAGATATATAGACTTGACTTAGGCCTACATGCAAGAAAGAATATCAAGGAAAGATAGTCTTGAAAATTGCGAATGGTCCTTAGACCAGACCCAACTTATGATTTACATGCATCACCTTCTCTTGTCTTCTTTTTATCATTAGATGACAACCAGACGCCGCCGTGTTGCACCGCATCAACAGGTAGAGAAATGGTGCAGGGCTGAAAAAGACCCAGATGGCTTTGAAATAAAGTTTGTGAATGAGACAATAGGTGGGTGAAATCAAAATATTTGATTGCATTAACTCCCAGAGACGATTTTATTTTTATTAGACATGCATATATATGTACATGTTTTACAAGTGATCAACGAATTAACTGTAATTTGGAGCTGGGATAAAGTAGATTGGAACGATTTCTATAACAGTTTTAACTATTTGTGATACATGTACATGTACCTTAATTGCAATTAATTATAAGCCAGTACAATTATTAAATGCAAAGCTTTGATTTCACAAAATTATGGTTCATAAGTTAGTAGATTTAAACTTCAGAGCAGCAGAGTGAAGACAAATGTAGTGGATATTAGAGGGCATAGATGGCTTTATGTGGAATGCTTATGCCACCCAAATTACGCATTTAATTCATAAAACTTTGTTGAACCATTTTAACAGCTAATGCCTTACGAAGCCGAACTTTCCAGACTATTGTAAGGAATATTTTTGTAAGCTTTAGAATGTAAAATATCATGTGTACTCCACTTCAGGTCATGGACTTTTCACATGCAAACACTTCCAGAAAGGTGATTTTCTTCTAGAATACAGAGGGATTTTCAGTGAGACATTAGATGCAGATGAAGACAATGACTACACATTTCATTTTCTTCATACAGGTGTGAACTACAGGTTAGTAAAGTTTCTTTAATTTCTGTTTCAAGAAAAATGAAAATAAAGAAAACTACAACTATGTTATTTCATCAATTTGTTACCATACTGTATGCTGCTATTTATATTTCAGATCAATTATAGTGACTTGAATTATTTGTGTTCATGATTTCTGCAATGATACCATAAACATTTGTAGAGTTTTTTTTAAGAAGATATGATGGAATAGGTGTGGCCTGTGTGCCTTATCAAAGTATTTAAAACCTTTTCTGCAATGATGAAAATGAGCTAGACCATGCATGTGATCACGAAGGGTAATATGTAGCTATAATTTGGTGGAATAATGATTTACTTGCATTTTGTATGTTATTCTCAAGTATTTTCAGAAGAGGGTTCAAATTTGGGCAAAAAAATCACCCTGGTACTGAAAATAGTGGGGGTCATAGTTTTGTATCGATCAACCAAAAATCTTTTCATTTCCCCCTCTCATCATTAAATTCCGACGTTCTATTGATAAAATAGGTCACTTATAAATTTCATGCCATTCTTCATTAATTGTACTTGCCAATTAGGGCTGGAAATGCCAGGGCTTGCAAATATTTACAACAACAAAAATACTGGTATGTATTAGTTATAACTTTTATTTTGAAATATGAGCCTTAACTCTAACATTTGTACACAGGTCTATTTGAGCTGTATTTTGTTCAGTATAGTTTCATGCTACCTCTAAGCATGCAATCTTTTTTCATTTATCTTGCGACTGCAGCATTGATGCATCTGATCCAGAGGCGGGGTTAGGCCGTTGGATTAATGATGATCATAAGGCACCAAATTCTGTAATGAAGAAAATCATCCTGCATGACTCAAGTCCACATCTGTGTCTGTTTGCATGTGACGATATTCAGGTGGGGGAGGAAATACGATACGATTACGGCACTAAGGATTTGCCATGGCGGCAGGTACGATATTACACTTTGTTTTATTTTGTATTTACTGGTGAAATATGAACATTATCCAGTTTTTGCAAAAGCTAATTTACCACCTCCATCATTATTGTTCTTTCCATTTACTATCGCACAATGTTGGACATTAGTTTTCCTTGATGCCCTTATTCCACGCTGCCCTATACTCTATCAATCCTTGGGCCTTTTAAGGAGAGCACTTCAAAAACTTTCAAAAAAAGATGATGAAAAAGAATATTATATAATTACTTTGTACAAGTGGTATTCAAATATTTATGTCAATAATATCATACAACTCTAGAGTCGATAATTTAAATGTACGCTTTAGGTGACTGTAGATTCTCCAGCACTATAATTTTTCTTATACGATATTGAGATTTTGCAAATAATGATATAATGGAATATACAAACAACTATACAGAAAACGTCACATCGCTCTCATGATAAACATTTGCTTCATAGTGTATCCAAAATCAGACTCATGTATTGATTTAAATTGCAGCCTCCCACACCAAACGTCATGCCACACACTAACATCAACGTGCAGGAAACGCCTAGCAAGAAGCTGCCGACACCCCACAGCATGGACATTGTCACCTCTACTACCACCAATAAGCTGCCCTATATGCCAGATGCAACATCCAAGCCAGCATCACAGCCAATCATGAACAACATCAGCAACCAAAGCTCTCACCAGTGTCCTATCCAAGGAACACCATCCACCAGTCAACTACTACCCCACTCTCAAGAGGGTGGCACACCAACATCCGATGATAATGGGACAGCTAGGCAAGAGGTACACTCCCTGAGTAACAGCATGTCTTGCAGCCAGGTTGATGCCTGCTATAACCCGGACTCAGATTCCCCAGGTGTCATAGATGGAAGTGAAGAGGGACCAGAAGGCCTAGATGTATGTATTTCTAAAATGTTTTGTTAATTAAGAAGAATGTTTTTAATAAATTTCCTTGCATGTGGGCAATGATGTAAACATACTTAGGGCAAATATTTACTTGCCTATACACTACAAATACATTCTTTACCATAATGAGCAATATTGATACAGTAATAAATATCCAGGAATGTGAAAGTCCATGTTTGTTTACTTAAATTAGCAAGTCCACATTTGAAGATTTTAAATCGCACTAATTGAAATTTAACAGTTTAGAATACATGTAAATGAGTCCATGTTTGTCGTATTAATTTAGCAAGTCCATACTTGAAGGTTTTTTTTCACCAGTACACAAACAAATGTGTTGTTTGAAATAAAATTAGGTGGACCATTGGAAATTTGTTAACTTTTCTGGGGCTATAAGGAAATAAAAAACTATTGTGCCAATTATTCTTGATGATTTTAGGCTTTCACCATACATGTACAAAATCTGGAGTACTGCAGGTATGCTGATGATATTGCGATATAGCCATTAATGCTTTTCATATGTTTCATATAGGTTTTCAGCATGCAGCAGCCTTAAGACAAAATGTTATGTAGTTGTCACAATAAATGTTTTACTTCAGAGTGTATCAGAAACTCAACTCAAATATTAATTTAAATTTCAGACCCAATTGCACACACCAATTGTGGAGCACACCTCCAGTAACATGCAGGAAACGGCTATAAACAAGCTGCCGACACCCAACAGCATGGACATTGTCACCTCCACTACCACCAATAAGCTGCCCTATATGCCAGATGCAACATCCAAGCCAGCATCACAGCCAATCATGAACAACATCAGCAACCAAAGCTCTCACCAGTGTCCTATCCAAGGAACACCATCCACCAGTCAACTACTACCCCACTCTCAAGAGGGTGGCACACCAACATCCGATGATAATGGGACAGCTAGGCAAGAGGTACACTCCCTGAGTAACAGCATGTCTTGCAGCCAGGTTGATGCCTGCTATAACCCGGACTCAGATTCCCCAGGTGTCATAGATGGAAGTGAAGAGGGACCAGAAGGCCTAGATGTATGTATTTCTAAAATGTTTTGTTAATTAAGAAGAATGTTTTTAATAAATTTCCTTGCATGTGGGCAATGATGTAAACATACTTAGGGCAAATATTTACTTGCCTATACACTACAAATACATTCTCTACCATAATTAGCAATTGTATACAGTAATAAATATCCAGGAATGTGAAAGTCCATGTTTGTTTGCTTAAATTAGCAAGTCCACATTTGAAGGTTTTAAATCACACCAATTGAAATTTAACAGTTTTAAATAGCTAGGTCCATGTTTGTCGTATTAATTCAGCAAGTCCATACTTGAAGGTTTTTTTTCACCAGTACACCAACACATGTGTTGTTTTAGGAAAATCAATCCCCTTTATTTTGGGTGTGGTGATTAATAGGTTTATAGATCAATGCATTAATAACTGTTTTCGGAGGCGTTATGTTTTTGGGTTGTCCGTCTGTCCGCCCGTCTGTACGTCCGTTCTCATGATCGCGTTATCTCAAGAACCGATTGATGGATTTTCTCCAAACTTGGGTCATGTATGTATTTGCAAGGCCAATTAACTGATTAGATTTTGGGGTCACAAGGTCACAGGTCACAGGGCTCATTATGTATGCATACAAAGCTTGTGATCGCATTATCTCGAGAACCGATTGATGGGTTCCCGCCAAACTTAATTCATGTATGTATCTTGCAAAATCAATGTATGTATCTCGCAAAATCAATAACTGATTATATTTTGGGGTCACAAGGTCAAAGGTCACAGGGCTCATTCTGTATGCAAAAATAGCTTGTGATCACATTATCTCAAGAACCAGTTGATGATGCACCTATGGTATTATTGGTGTATAATATTGTACTCTTTTATCTAAGCTGGCAGAAAACTTCACAATATAGGCACAGTTTGATCTGGAGGATTTTGCAGGGTGGGACTTTAACAATTAGGGTCTAGAAAAATGCACACAAAAAATCTTTAAAAACATACATAATACACATTAAGATAAAACAGTTAATGGTTTGTTGATCTATCATGCAGACCCAGCATAGAAGTAAACATGCATGTCAGGGGACCTATAAAACATAATTTGCCTTAATAGTGTACTTACATTTGACCAATTCAGCAGGAGATATTTGATGTTTGCTTTCTATATGGACTCTAATTTCAGTTTCTCTTACTGTTTTTTTTTCAGGCCATGTCAGAGGTGTCAGACCTGTCGGAAACTACTACAGATCTAACAGATGATTCTGACCCGGATTACATACCGGAATCTGATGATGATGTTGGGGAAAGGGAGATGAGTCCTGTCGTTCCTATCCCTGGATCTTTTAATATTCATCGTGGTTGTCTACCCACTCATGAAGATGAAGCATCAACCAGTGAGAATCATGTAGACAGCACCTCAAAAGCAGTATTGCATGCCTGCAGTAGGTCTTCAGGGATACAAGTGAATGCCACAGCAAATGGAAGAAGTAAAAGCTGGGATAAAGTCCAATATTGTCCTTTCTGCATGGAACCTCAGAAGAAATTACCTCGTCATTTACAAACTCCCAAACACAGAAACGAACCACAGGTGCAGAAATGGCTTTCTAGTGAAGACCAAAAGGATAAAGTGAGACAATTGACACTAATGCGCAATTATGGAAACTACCTACACAATATCTCTGTCCTGAAGAAGGGAGTTGGAGAACTCATTGTTGTTCATAGGCCAGCAGACAAGTCAGATCCATCAGATTACGTTCCCTGCTCAAACTGTTATGGTTTTATCACGAAGACAGAATTGTGGAAACACAAGTGCAGCCAGATACTTGATAGTATACCATCTGGGAAAACAAAGAAACGAGGAAAAGTGCGTGCTGCCAAAATGCTGCTACCAAATACTCCTGGGGTGGATACGAGAACCATTGAAATCCTGTCGAACATGATCGATGACAATATAGCCGCTGTGGTCAGGTCGGATGACCTAATAACAAAATTTGCTGAGAAGTTAACCATGAAACATGGACATAGCAGAGACCAAGAGAACTATATCAGGCAACGGTCAAGGGAGCTAGGAAGAATGGTCCTCGAGTACAGATCAATGACAGGGGAGACCAATGTCGATCTTGCAAGTCTCATACGTCCTGAGAAGTTTGTTGCAGTGACGTCTGCTACAAAACTGGCTGCAGGATTTTGTGCTGAAAACAATGTCTACAAAACCCCCAGTCTTGCATTAAAGATCGGACACGGTCTGAAGACTTGTTGCGAGATTCTACAAGGAAAAGCCATTATGACGCAGAACTCTGCCATCAAGAAAAGTTGCAAGGCATTCTTGACCCTGTATGACCTTCAATGGGGGAGCTATGTAACTCACCATGCACTAAGAAGTCTTCAAGAAGGAAGAAGAAATAACCCAAAGTTGTTGCCACTTACCGAAGATGTAGTCAAATTTGCGAAACATCTCAAGGGAGAAATGCATGCAAAATTGAATGGGCTTGAGAAAGAGAGCAACACCAACAGAATTGCACATGAATGGCATAATCTTTCTGAAGTACTGCTGGCACATATTGTTGTCTTCAACAGGAAAAGACCTGGAGAGGTCTCAAAAATGACCATGCAAGATTATGAAAATTGCTCGCAAGGAGAAGGTGGTATAATTGATGGTGCTCTCAGCAAGTGGGAGAGAGCACTTTGTCGAGTTCTATGGAGAGTCGAAATCGTGGGAAAACGTTTGAGGACGGTGCCTGTACTTTTGACAACGACAATGAAGAGGGCAATGGACTTGTTGAAAGAGAGGAGATGTGAGGCTGGCATCGAGGAGAGCAACACATATGTGTTTGCTGGATCAGGGGAAGGGCACCGGAGAGCATGCGATGCTATCCGTGTTCATTCCACCAAATGTAATGCTGAACATCCAGAACATCTCAGAGCAACACATCTGAGAAAGCAAATTGCCACTGTAGCCCAGATTATGAATTTAAAGGAAAATGAGCTAGATGTCTTAGCTAATTTCCTTGGGCATGACATCAGAACGCATCGGGAATACTATAGACTCCCAGATTCAACAGTGCAACTGGCGAAGGTTTCAAAAGTTCTTCTGAAGATGGAGAGGGGAGATCTTGAAGGTCTTGCCAATAAAGGACTAGAGGAAGTGCAGTTGGATCCCAGTGAAGGTAAAGTGCATAATATTTTCTTTTGAATTCTTCATGCAAACTGCAAAGAACAACTAGAGTAGAAAAACGTGCAGGTTTTGTTTGCTTTTATTTTCATAAATCAATAATACATAATACATAGTGTAAATTGAATAAAAAATATGGCGGATGGCCCATTCCAGCTGAGTATCAATATAATACCGCTGTTCTTCCATGGTGTCCTTCATGAATACATGTACATAATAGTAGCAATCAAAGTAACAGAAAAAACACAACAACAATGTATTGAACATAAACATGTATATTCCAGCAATTTCAAACTAATAAATTTGATTTTCTTTTTCATATTCAATATATCTTTATAAAAAGGGATACAGAACCGTAGGACCCTTAACAAAGAAAAAAAGTAGATGAATATTTAAGATATTTTTGGGGGTGCATAATTGGCGATTTTGTGCAAGACTGTTTGATAGATGTCCAAAAGATTGAAAGAGAGAGAAATCTGCATGCATCTGTCGTGAGCTAAGCATTGTAATCATGTCGAACCATGTTGTGTTCATAATGAATTAAAATGTTTATTACTGAAACTATAAATTAATTATATATAAGACATGCATGAATTTCATTCCTGTTGTTAGTTTGTCCTAAATAATTCTATGAGGCTAATTCCTTTCATGTAGAAAAATACTTTTTCAGAATATTTGTATACACATAAAAACACTGTTAAGGGCCTGATATAACATAACTTATGCTAATTATAAATATTTCTTTTGATTTTTTGTAGAGTACATCACTGATGCCGAGTCAGATTCTGAGGGTGAAGATGTGCAGTCTGATGATTCACCTTTGGTGACTGTGAGGACAGAAGGTATGTTAAACAAGAGAAAGTCAAATCCTAGTCAGTAGCTGAAAGCCAGTGGTGCATATAGTTTCTTTGAGTCAGGGCTGCTTTAATTGATTGAATTATGATTGTTAGAATGCAGTTGCACTATTTGAACGTTTCATTATTTGTCCTAACAAAAATAGAACACCCAGTACTTGATGAATCGACCGAAGCATATTTTCTTCACATATACTTCACATATATATATATATATAGAGAGAGAGAGAGAGAGAGATTTCCTGTTAATACAACATGTAGGGTTATATTATTTTCCACCAAAAAATGGTACTGGGTATTTTCACTTGAATAATGTATACATGTAGTTCTAGTTTTATGTTTCATGACAGTTTCACTCTATTCTATCTGGGAGCCAAAGGCATGGACGTAGGGCTATATGTGCTGTTTTGTCTCAAAATGAAATATATTTTCTGATTGAAGGTTTAAAAGATATATATTCTCCTTGGTAAACAGACTGTAGTGCCTACTCTGGGAAATCAAAAAGTCCTTCTGAGAATCATCCAATCAGGAAAGTCTGGACTTTGAAAGAGAAGACAACTGTCGCAGACCATTTGGGCTCATTTCTCCTAAGACGTACCCTACCAGGAAAGGCACATATTTTGAAACTCTTCAATGCAGAGCCACAAACCTTTCGGGATCGATCTTGGACCAACGTGAAAGATTTCGTTCGAAACCAGATTCGGAAGAAGGATGTAATGGGATTCTTGAAGATGTAAAGTACATTTATGAATGCTCATCATGATACATATTATATATACCTGTAGACATTGTGACATTTCTCCCAAAAGGGGAGGGGAGGGGGATGTGGCAATGGACTTATCGTGTCAGGCTGTTGCCAAATGATTTGTTATCATTGTGTGCTTGTACATATATGCAAAATAATTGGGGCACTTAAGTTAGACAGAAAAAAGATATGTTTGTTGCCTGACTTGAAATTCGGCAAGATCCCTTCTCCCTCCTCCCTTTTGGAATTGATTTGTTAAGTTCATACATGAAGGTTTAGGTTCAGAACTGATGATATACATGTACAGGAGAAATGTGTAATGTATTGTAATGCTGCTCATGTATGCATTATGAGATTTTATCAAACCCTAAAGACAAAATTTATTGTTGATTTTTTTGGAGTAGATAATGCAGTCACTAGTTAAATGTGGGATACCCTCAGTTGATTTCATTGATTACTTTAGTTCATACGTGAAAGATTCATATTATGGAAGTAGTCTGTATGTCCTGTTTCTTTTGTGATTCTATTTAAAGTTGAGACTTTGAAAATGTGTAGTCACATTTAATTGGGTTTCGAGAAATGTTGCACCAACAAATAGATTTCCTTTTGTTTATGTAAAATATCTACAGTCGGTATGGAAGTTCATGTAGTGTAGCTCTATTGAAGTAAAAAGCTATCGAGTGAAAAACTGTTAATTCAGCAACTTGGTGACATGACTTTGCCCATTCATTATATGAAGGGTGATGGATGGGAACTTCATATAAGAGAAGCAATAATTATAGGTATATAGAATATTTCATGCTCTTCACTTGAAATCTAAATTTATATATTATGGTTTCATTTGTTCTAGATCAGTATGAAAGAAACAAATGTTCCCTAACAGTTTCATCATTTGGTTTTTAATGAAAGTTATATAAATCCTCTCCACATAATATATGTACGACTTCAACATTATTTTGTGTAGATAAATGCGTTTAATAGCAATTCACCTCATTTAATTGATGCAATTGATTTAAGCACTGTAGATTTCAAAGATGTAATATGGTATAAATGAAGACTGTATGTATACTGTGTATGAGCAAGGAATTTAAAGACATAAATTATGTCACAAGTATCGTTTTATATTACTTAAAGCACATGGATCATATATGTTTAATTTCTTTTTAATCAGTAAACTATTTTTCAGCTTTATCAGTATGCTGACCAGGATTTAGGGGCAAAGAATAAACATGTACAGTACCTGTATGTCAACGCATTATAACGTTTATATATATGAAAATAATCATCTTAAGTTTGTTAAAGAGGTTCTCATATGCACTGGGGCTTTTAGAAATATTACAACAAATATGGACGTCCTTTATACTACAGTTGTGGAGTGAGATAAAATGCTAACAACTTGATAGTAACAAAATTACTTCACTCTGATTGACAGATCTAATCTACATCTCTTGGTAATTGGTATATTTAATGATAAAAAAGCCATAATTTTGAGTAAAAGAGATTATTTTATAAGTCTAGAATAACTTTAAAATTGTTAGAGATATGTTATCTTTCAGTTCAGTATGAAAGGAAACAGTTGGTTCCTTGACTTTTTAAGTGTGAATCCCACATTTATTTTGTAGTTCAATATATGCTCTATGACTCAAGTCATACAGTTTGTTATTGCACTTTCAACGTTAGAATTTTGGGCTAAAATTTTTATGTGTTATGTAGTTCTTTTTACTAAAAATATAATGGCAGTGACAGATTCAGACTGATTTACACGGAACAAATGAACTTGTTTCTGTCTGTATAGTCCTAACCCTGCTTAGCTAGGGTGGGGGTTGGGGGGGGGGGGGTTAACAATTTAATACAAAGGTTCTTACATTTTCAACAACAACAAGGGTGTAATTCAGGCTCACACAAAATATTCTTGTAACCACACACAGACAAGATTGAAAAACACAATTTTTTCTGAGGGGGGGGGGGGGGGGGGGTGCCAAACCCACTCCTGAATCTGCCACTGTCAGTGTTATGTTTGTATTTACAAAAAAGGTTATGTGTTAACAGTATATTTTGAAAAATGGTTAGGCATATTTGTTATTTGTATTTATAAGTTTCTATTGATGGACAATTACTTTGAAGGCTTGTAGTCACAACCTATCTCGAGTCTAAAAAAACAGTATGAAATTCTTGAGGCCACCAAATGAAATATTTACTTGTTACTAGCTACCCAATGAGCAGTTTAGCTAGTTATACCTGTGGTACATTGATGGGTAGTTTAAGTTCTTTTGTATAAGTACAACAATGTAAAAACTCCAGTTGTTCCTTAAAAGTGTTTTGTGAAGAAGAAAATTAGGAGTATGTGATTTGTAAGGTTTGTAATTTGTTGTCATTTAACCATTCACCAGTCCACAAATGTATTCATATTGATGGCCTCTTCTCCCACCTAGTGATGAACTATCGTATTCACTTGTTATGAGTTAATGTATACTGGTCTACTACTATTGAACCTTGTCATTGGTATCATTAAGGTTCAGGGTGCACATCCGTAAATATAGGTAAATTTTCATGAACTATTGGGATCGTGTTCATAGGATTTAACAAAAAGAAAAGAATCAAACCCTTCGAGTTTATAACCCATAACGGAGAACTATGTAAGCCTATATAGTGCAATAACTCAGGGCTGCAAGCGCCCAGCAAGACCATGCTTTTCATGGAGATATCTGAAATATAACTTTAAATTGAACCTTTCAGGGACAGACTGTTTTGGCTTGGGGGCAGAAAACAAATTTTCTTTGGTGAGTTTTATAGCTGCAAACGGTCAATCAGCCGCACAAAATCAGATCCATGCAGTTTGGCAAGAAAAAATAGAAATAGAAAATTAATACGAATTGTCCTAAATGCAAATTACAGCTTTAAACGGAGGTCACACTTAATTATTTCAGTTGTACCGATAGTTATATGCCTTTTATAGCCATTTGCTAGCGAGTTAGTGTTCAGCTTGAATCCTGTTAAAGATATTTTGCTCTTAAAGGAATTTCTTGTAATGCTAGATAAATTTCCATTCACACAGACCTTGAAGCCTGTGAAATATTATGAAGATGTACATGATTTATTGTATGTCACCTACAATTTTTTATATCTTTCATTGCACCTGTTAAACAGTCTTAATTGTGACAGCATATTTGTGACGTTGGCATCTATTACGCTACGTCAAAGGAACACTTTAATTGTGTTGAAATTCCATACATGTATTATGAGTTCTATATATATGTTTGTTATGCAAGTCACTTTTTCTCTTACTAAAACATGTTTTTGTAATTTGTTTAAAATTTTTGAACTTGACATTTGGTTCCCTACTTGGATCATTGTGTTTGATAGTTTTATATCACGTACTCCAGCTTGTGACCATGTACTTCATACGATTATGTGTATGAAAACGTAAGCATATTTTGTTTGATTAAAAAATGGCATTTGCCATTATTGTTGCCTACCCTTAATCTTTCGTGTTGTCCATTATGTTGTAGAGTAGTATAACATGCAGAATATGATATGTTCGGAAATGGTTTCATGACAAACGTAGTAGAATGTATATACCAGTAATATATATTTTCACATCTATAACGCTCACATAGTTATTTATGAATAATTTGCTTTTGTTCTGGTACCATGTACAACAAACAACAAGGAAAGTAAGCAGTCCATAGTTGCTGGATTAATTTAAAAAATCCACATTTGACAGTACCGGTATGTTATCTAATGTCAAACGTCCACGTTCAATATGCTAGTTTACCAAGTCCACGTTCAATATGCTAGTTTACCAAGTCCACGTTCAATATGCTAGTTTACCAAGTCCACGTTTGAAGTTATGTATAAGAAGGAATGTCAAAGGTCCATGCTTGTACTGTTTATTTACTGAGTCCATTCTTGAAGGCGTTTAAAGCCCCATCGTACTACTTGTATCTACTTGCTCCCCATTTATAGAATACAATGCCTAATCGGTGACTATTGGTCCCCCATGATCCTCTTTTTCTTATGTTAATTGATCGAGAGCTGAGTTGATGAGATAGCCACCTGTCATGACCACCCTGGGTGGTCTAATTCCTCCTAGCCAAACTAGTACGTCCACATTCGGAGGTACATATGTATGTGTATAAATAATAAATGTCAAAGGTCCATTTCATTGGGTTAAAGTTATCAAGTCCATTTTCAAAGGACTTTACAAGGGATTTAATACGTTCATGTTAAAACGCCTAATTAACAAGGAATTTAACAAGTCCATGTTTGACGGCCTTATTCATGAGTCCATGTTTGAAGGCATTTACAAGGAATTTAAAAAGTCCATGTTTGCGAGAGTTATTTCATAGGTCCTCATTCGAGGGCATCTACAAGTATGTGTGTGTGTGTGTGCGTGTGTGTGTGTGTGATAATCATGAACCCCTCATAAAAGAAGATGAAAATGAATAGTAAAGTTTGTAATATAAGTATAGTATTAGTAGTAGCAGCAGCAGTGAAAGTAGTATAGTAGTTGAAGTTATAGTGGTAGTAGTAGTAGTAATAGTAGTAGTAGTAGTAGTAGTAGTAGTAGTATAGTAGTAGTGTAGTAGTTTAGTCTTCTTCTTCGTCTTCTTCTCATTTGTTGTTATTTTATTCCTTTTTCCTTTCTTTTTCTTCTTCTCCTTCTTCTTCTCCCCTCCTCCTTCGGTTGCAGTACAGGCCACCGTCTAGTGTATTGTGGTACTGTTGATTGAGTGAACAGTCATAACTATGTCAAATGATGATGATCAAATATTTGAATGAAAACTCAATTATGTGTACGAGATTGGTTATCCCACTTATATCCTAAATATTTGATGAATGAAATCGATTTATTCAAACATCCTTCAGAATAGTCTGTTTACTAATGTCATACCCTATTATAACCCTTACTATGATAACACTCTCCCTCTTTATTATTGTTTGCGGCCGTTGGCAGTACCAGTGTCTCAAAACATTTGACAAGCAAAATAATGTGTGCCTCGAATCTTTAGCATATTTTTTTTCAATCTTAAATTGTCAGTCATATTTCTTGCAAAATCGGAGGAGGAACAACCCCTCCCCTGCCCCCACCCGCACCTGAGGTGGCACCCTCCCCCCTCCCCAGTGTCCTTGCTAACAATTCTGTAGACACTATGATTTTCAAATTACAACCAGATCGATCTAGGTCAGCCTTAGTCAATAAATCCTGATCATATCATCTCGAATAGAAAATTAGGCCAACGGAAGATAGGGCCTAATTAATATGATTGTCACCACATCATATTTCATTGGCCATGCTTTTTTAAATTTCCATTGCTTGTTTGAAAGCTTGAAATCCAATGATAGCAGTCGTGTTGTAAAGCATATCGATCATCGTACGAGTCACGTAATGCATTAGTGCAAAGAGTTTTTTGATCAAATTTGTATTAGCTCCGCCTGTTGCAGTAGACCAGTTTACACAATTTATGCAATTTGCAAGCATCTCCTCTCCAAGGGGGGGGGGGGGGGTGCATGGGGTTGACAAAGTGGCCGGATCCAGGATTTTCCTAAAAATCGCGCCGTTTTACTTTTTTTCTTTCTTTTTTCCTTTCTTTTCCTTTCTTCCCCCTCCCCCTTTTTTCACTTGGCCGCCCAAGGGGGGGGGGGGGAAACCGCCGAACCCCCTAGATCCGCCCCTGCTCATTTACATGTACAACAATCGTTAACAGTGACGACCCAAAAAACTTGCCAGGCAAGATAAACAAAGCAAAATAAATCTATGTAGCCTGCATATTGTCAATGGCATAACTCAAAGCAGGATAATTTAATACTTCGTCTCTAGAAGCGTTCATAAAAATGGAATAAAACAACTGTCAACTTGTCTGTTCTGTATTTTCGCTCCTGGCAGATGAAATCAAAACAACTCTCGTATAAATCTCGCTGAGAACACCGACTCTGAAAAGGCGTTGCTTAAATCCTTTTTTAGCTCCAGATGTCAAGAAGTACTTGGAACATGAAGGAATTTCTCGGGAACAGAATTACCATTTGTTCTCTACCTTTTCAGATATGCAGCCACGCACATCTTAAAAATTGATTTTGTGAAGATATTATGTTGGCAAAGTTTCTAATCCTGTGCTATGGCCGTAAAGAAAAACCCGACTTTAGTGAAATAGAAAGTACACGTTGACAAAAACTTTTGTTTTTCTTCTTTTTGTTACAAACGAGAGAGAGAGAGAGAGAGAGATATATATAAAGGTGTAGCAGGCAACTCCTTTTGAAGAGAATATAAAGATGAAAAAATTGAGCTTTCTCGTCTTTTCTACGTCAGTTTGGAATCATAATCATATATCATTATCAGAGATGTCTACTGAAAACATGACTCTTCAAATGCCATCAAAATAATGCTGACAAAGCCCTGGACCAAACGTTCATGCCACAAAATTAATGTGAAGTCCCATGTACCCATTTTGTGTGTTTTTGTGACAGAAATAACCGTCTGGTATGGGTCATTCTTTAATAAAACTTACGTTTGTCAACATTCCCCATACACATATAGAGGCGGTCAGAGGAGCCAGATGTATTCCTAGCGGAACAACCGTCGATATCAGAGACTGAAGCCTTCGGTCTAGGTTGATCATGCTCATTGAAAACCTCACGCACAGAGTATTTCAACTCTTCTGTAAGGTACTGTGCCCTACATAATCAACCTTTCCCGATTGCTTTCAGACAATTTCTTTCATAAATTAATCGCATATTGACCAGTACCCAACTCCATCTTTAAAGGGTCCACTCGGATATTAAATTGGTTTAAATAATGGAAAACGAGAGAAAAAAATTGGTGAAAGTTTGAGCACTATCCGATTAAAAATAGGAAAATTATGATTTTTTTTTAAAGTTGTTATCTGTGAGACACACATTGGCAACACTGTGACGTATCATACGAGGTCCTCTTCCAAATGCTCTGAACAGAACATTTCATTTTCTTAGTTATTTATGACTTAATAGATTTTTTTTCATACAGCGGCTGTATAAGAAAATATTTGCAATAATTGTATGTAGGGCGCACATATGATTTTTTTTTTTTTATAAGGAAAATATAGATTTTTGAAGTTTAATAATACAGGGCATAGGAGGGGGGAGGCTCAGAAGATGCGTCACAGAGTTCCCAATTTGTATTTGATTTGTTCCGCCTTCAAAGGTTCATAAATTTCTTATTTTTAATCGCATTTTGCTCAAACTTTCACTGACCTGTTTCTCTAATTGTTCTGCTTCTATAAAAACCAACTTAATATCAAGGTGGACTCTCCTTTTAATTCATTATACCGAGAAAGTATTGACCACAAGAAAGTTGACATTTACCAGGATCTCGGTTGAACAAGAATATTTGTGCCCTCCAAATAGAAAAAACGGGTGAAAAGAGAAAAAAATTGGAAAGTGTTTTGACATAACAGTATTTTGACGTAATTATAGAGTTTTTACATAATTATAGAGTTTTGACATGATTATAGAGTTTTGACATAATTATATTTTGTCCTGTGTTCAATGCTGACCCATTTCAATCTTTTTAAATAATACATTATAAAAATATGCTTGCACCAGTACTAAAAATCCCATTTCAAAACACTTAAAAAAAAACATTTAGGTCCTGTTCACTTACGTTATCCTATTAACCCGTTTTAAGGAACTCAAAATTATTTATGGATTTTTCTTCCATAAGACCATTCCCTGGGAGTTATTGAATTCACCTGCCTTATATTACTGTACGATCGCATCTCAATGGGTGGAATACACTTTGGATACAATACGTGTTGCTACGTTAAGCAATCCTCTGACAATCTAGGTTAGTGGTCATTAATCAAGAACTGGCCTCGATCGCGACGCCCCTAGCCCCAGTGGCGGATCCAGGGGGGGGGGCCGAAACGGCCGCGGCCCCCCCCCTATTGGCGGCGCAAAAAAAAGGAAGAAAAAAAAGAGGAAGAAAAGAAGAGAAAAAAGAAAAAGGAAGAGGAGAAAAAAAGGAGAAGAGAAAAGAAAGGAGAAGAGAAAGGAAAAAAAAAAGAGAAAAGAAAAGAGAAGAGAAAAGATAAAGACCCCCCCCCCTCCCCCCCCCCCCCCCCCCCCCCCCCCTCCCCCCCCCTCCCCCCCCCCCCCCCCCCCCCCCCCTCCCTCCAACTCCGGGGTCGGAGGGACCGAATTTGTGTTCCCTAAATTTCCGATAAAGAGTTACTTTTCACGAAACAAAAAATCCGGCCCGTACTGACTTTACACACCGGAGATGGAGGGGTGCTTTCAAAGAGAGGGAACATACATGTGCGTACCCTGGATAACACTGAGTGGGTGGGGGGGGGGGGGGGGGGGGGGAGGTGGGGAAAAGAAAAGTCGGTAAGAAAGGGGGAAAGACAAGAAAATGGTGCTAAGTGACAGTAACGACGAATATGGGAAAACTGTAATCGGGAGATTTGGGGTCATTCCTGAAGGCTTGGCAAACGTTATTGAATAGAGGGGGCCGGGCCGGCCGCATAAAATCTCGAGCCGCGGATTCAAAGTTAAACGTTAAGAACAGCCCATGCGGTCATCACTCTTTAGTGAGAAATTTGAAAAGGGCACAATATTTTGGATGTCTTTTAAATAGAAGTTATATACTCAACAGTCAAATTTTAAATTAACGGTAGGGCCGCTTCACAACTCTTATTTTGCCCTTCACTTGAATTCAGCTCATATCGACTCGCTTGTGCTTGTATTTGAACTCATGTTGGTAGTAATCATGGACAGGGGCGGCAATCCTGGGCCAAATATGGGGACACGTCTCCCAGGAAATTTAGAAATATAGCTAGAAAGAAATGTAGCGGAAAGAACGTATATATTGGGCTTAGGGATTTTCTAGAATGCATAATTTCAGCATTCAACATTGCAAAATCTCGCTTGGTCGCTACACCCCGGCCCCGGCCCTCGCCCGATAACGCAAAACTATGACGCTCCCGGCCGTGATTTATCCATGGTTGGTGTAATCACAATCATGATTGTTTCATTTTCCCTTTAAAGCAGGCGCGTAGCCAGGGGCGGTAGGGGCAGTAAGATGACATAGGACGAAAAAGGAGCACACAAAGAAACATTTTTTATAACTCTGACAAATCGAGAACGGTATCGTCTTCTTTCTCTAATAATTAAATGAAATGACAAAGCTTCCGCGCATCGCTCGGGAAGGGGGCAACTGAATTCAGACAAGGTTCGGGAGTCGAGAATGGTAAAACGAATCATCTTCTTTCTCTAATAATTTAATGAAACGTCAACGTTTCCGCGCTTCGCTGAATTCAAACAAGGATTAAGAGTCGAGAATGGTACAAAGAATCGTCTCCTTTCCCTTATAATTGAATGTAACGTCAAAGCTTCCGCGCTTCGCGCGGGAGGGGGGGGGGGCCGGGAACTCAATTCAGACAATGATTAAGAGTCGAGAATGGTACAAAGAATCGTCTCCTTTCCCTTATAATTAAATGAAACGTCAAAGCTTCCGCGCTTCGCGCGGGAGAGGGGGGGGGGGGGGCGGGAACTCAATTCAGACAAGGATTAAGAGTCGAGAACGGTACAACGAATCGTCTTCTTTCTCTAATAATTTCATTAAACTATGAAAGGCCAAAGCTTCCGTGCTTCGCGCGGGAGGGGAGGGGGTGAATTCAGTCAAGTAATAAGAGTCGAGAATGGTACAACAAATCTTGTTCTTTAATAATTAATGAAAGGGCAAAGCTTCCGGGCTTCGCGCGGGCGGAAGGAAACTGAATACAAACAAGGATTAAGATTCGAGAACGGTACAACGAATCGTCATTTTTCTCTAATAATTCAATGAAACGTCAAAGCTTCCGCGCATGACACGCAGGAGGGGGGGGGGGGGGGGAAACTCAATTCAAACAAGGATAAAGAGTCGATGACGGTACAACGAATCCTATTCTTTCTCTAATAATTTCATTAAACTATGAAAGGCCAAAGCTTCCGTGCTTCGCGCGGGAGGGGAGGGGGTGAATTCAGTCAAGTAATAAGAGTCGAGAATGGTACAACAAATCTTGTTCTTTAATAATTAATGAAAGGGCAAAGCTTCCGCGCTTCGCGCGGGCAGGAGGAAACTGAATACAAACAAGGATTAAGAGTCGAGAACGGTACAACGAATCGTCATTTTTCTCTCATAATTCAATGAAACGTCAAAGCTTCCGCGCATGACGCGCAGGAGGGGGGGGGAAAACTCAATTCAGACAAGGATAAAGAGTCGATGACGGTACAACGAATCCTATTCTTTCTCTAATAATTTCATTAAACTATGAAAGGCCAAAGCTTCCGTGCTTCGCGCGGGAGGGGAGGGGGTGAATTCAGTCAAGTAATAAGAGTCGAGAATGGTACAACAAATCTTGTCCTTTAATAATTAATGAAAGGGCAAAGCTTCCGCGCTTCGCGCGGGCGGGAGGAAACTGAATACAAACAAGGATTAAGAGTCGAGAACGGTTCAACGAATCGGCTTCTTTCTCTAATAATTTAATGAAACGTCAAAGCTTCCGCGCTTTGCGCGGGAGGGGGGGGGGGAAACTCAATTCAGACAAGGATAAAGAGTGGATGACGGTACAACGAATCATCTTCTTTCTCTAATAATTTCATTAAACTATGAAAGGCCAAAGCTTCCGTGCTTGGCGCGGGAGGGGAGGGGGTGAATTCAGTCAAGTAATAAGAGTCGAAAATGGTACAACAAATCTTGTTCTTTAATAGTTAATGAAAGGGCAAAGCTTCCGCGCTTCGCGCGGGCGGGAGGAAACTGAATACAAACAAGGATTAAGAGTCGAGATCGGTACAACGAATCGTCATTTTTCTCTAATAATTCAATGAAACGTCAAAGCTTCCGCGCTTCGCGCGGGAGGGGGGGGGGGGGGAACTCAATTCAGACAAGGATAAAAAGTGGATGACGGTACAACGAATCATCTTCTTTCTCTAATAATTTCATTAAACTATGAAAGGCCAAAGCTTTCGTGCTTCGCGCGGGAGGGGAGAGGGTGAATTCAGTCAAGTAATAAGAGTCGAGAATGGTACAACAAATCTTGTTCTTTAATAGTTAATGAAAGGGCAAAGCTTCCGCGCTTCGCGCGGGCGGGAGGAAACTGAATACAAACAAGGATTAAGAGTCGAGATCGGTACAACGAATCGTCATTTTTCTCTAATAATTCAATGAAACGTCAAAGCTTCCGCGCTTCGCGCGGGAGGGGGGGGGGGGGGAACTCAATTCAGACAAGGATAAAAAGTGGATGACGGTACAACGAATCATCTTCTTTCTCTAATAATTTCATTAAACTATGAAAGGCCAAAGCTTTCGTGCTTCGCGCGGGAGGGGAGAGGGTGAATTCAGTCAAGTAATAAGAGTCGAGAATGGTACAACAAATCTTCTTCTTTAATAATTAATGAAAGGGTAAAGCTTCCGCGCTTCGCGCGGGCGGGAGGAAACTGAATACAAACAAGGATTAAGAGTCGAGATCGGTACAACGAATCGGCATTTTTCTCTAATAATTCATTGAAACGTCAAAGCTTCCGCGCTTCGCGCGAGAGGGAGCGGGAGGGAGCGGGAGGGAACTCAATTCAGACAAGGATTAAAAGTCGAGAACGGTACAACGAATCGTCTTTTTTCTCTAATAATTCCATGAAACGTCAAAGCTTCCGCGCATGACGCGCAGGAGGGGGGGGGGAACTCAATTCAGACAAGGATAAAGAGTCGATGACGGTACAACGAATCCTATTCTTTCTCTAATAATTTCATTAAACTATGAAAGGCCAAAGCTTCCGTGCTTCGCGCGGGAGGGGAGGGGGTGAATTCAGACAAGGATTAAGAGTCGAGAATGGTACAAAGAATCGTCTCCTTTCCCTTATAATTTAATGAAACGTCAAAGGGGGCGGGAGGGAACTCAATTCAGACAAGGATAAAGAGTCGATGACGGTACAACGAATCATCTTCTTTCTCTAATAATTTCTTTAAACTATGAAAGGCCAAAGCTTCCGTGCTTCGCGCGGGAGGGGAGGGGGTGAATTCAGTCAAGTAATAAGAGTCGAAAATGGTACAACAAATCTTCTTCTTTAATAATTAATGAAAGGGCAAAGCTTCCGCGCTTCGCGCGGGCGGGAGGAAACTGAATACAAACAAGGATTAAGAGTCGAGATCGGTACAACGAATCGTCATTTTTCTCTAATAATTCATTGAAACGTCAAAGCTTCCGCGCTTCGCGCGGGAGGGAGCGGGAGGGAGCGGGAGGGAACTCAATTCAGACAAGGATTAAAAGTCGAGAACGGTACAACGAATCGTCTTTTTTCTCTAATAATTCCATGAAACGTCAAAGCTTCCGCGCATGACGTGCAGGAGGGGGGGGGGGAAACTCAATTCAGACAAGGATAAAGAGTGGATGACGGTACAACGAATCCTATTCTTTCTCTAATAATTTCATTAAACTATGAAAGGCCAAAGCTTCCGTGCTTCGCGCGGGAGGGGAGGGGGTGAATTCAGTCAAGTAATAAGAGTCGAGAATGGTACAACAAATCTTGTTTTTTAATAATTAATGAAAGGGCAAAGCTTCCGCGCTTCGCGCGGGCGGGAGGAAACTGAATACAAACCAGGATTAAGAGTCGAGATCGGTACAACGAATCGTCATTTTTCTCTAATAATTCATTGAAACGTCAAAGCTTCCGCGCTTCGCGCGGGAGGGAACTCAATTCAGACAAGGATTAAAAGTCGAGAACGGTACAACGAATCGTCTTTTTTCTCTAATAATTCCATGAAACGTCAAAGCTTCCGCGCATGACGCGCAGGAGGGGGGGGGGGAACTCAATTCAGACAAGGATAAAGAGTCGATGACGGTACAACGAATCCTATTCTTTCTCTAATAATTTCATTAAACTATGAAAGGCCAAAGCTTCCGTGCTTCGCGCGGGAGGGGAGGGGGTGAATTCAGACAAGGATTAAGAGTCGAGAATGGTACAAAGAATCGTCTCCTTTCCCTTATAATTTAATGAAACGTCAAAGGGGGCGGGAGGGAACTCAATTCAGACAAGGATAAAGAGTCGATGACGGTACAACGAATCATCTTCTTTCTCTAATAATTTCTTTAAACTATGAAAGGCCAAAGCTTCCGTGCTTCGCGCGGGAGGGGAGGGGGTGAATTCAGTCAAGTAATAAGAGTCGAAAATGGTACAACAAATCTTCTTCTTTAATAATTAATGAAAGGGCAAAGCTTCCGCGCTTCGCGCGGGCGGGAGGAAACTGAATACAAACAAGGATTAAGAGTCGAGATCGGTACAACGAATCGTCATTTTTCTCTAATAATTCATTGAAACGTCAAAGCTTCCGCGCTTCGCGCGGGAGGGAGCGGGAGGGAGCGGGAGGGAACTCAATTCAGACAAGGATTAAAAGTCGAGAACGGTACAACGAATCGTCTTTTTTCTCTAATAATTCCATGAAACGTCAAAGCTTCCGCGCATGACGTGCAGGAGGGGGGGGGGAACTCAATTCAGACAAGGATAAAGAGTGGATGACGGTACAACGAATCCTATTCTTTCTCTAATAATTTCATTAAACTATGAAAGGCCAAAGCTTCCGTGCTTCGCGCGGGAGGGGAGGGGGTGAATTCAGTCAAGTAATAAGAGTCGAGAATGGTACAACAAATCTTGTTTTTTAATAATTAATGAAAGGGCAAAGCTTCCGCGCTTCGCGCGGGCGGGAGGAAACTGAATACAAACCAGGATTAAGAGTCGAGATCGGTACAACGAATCGTCATTTTTCTCTAATAATTCATTGAAACGTCAAAGCTTCCGCGCTTCGCGCGGGAGGGAACTCAATTCAGACAAGGATTAAAAGTCGAGAACGGTACAACGAATCGTCTTTTTTCTCTAATAATTCCATGAAACGTCAAAGCTTCCGCGCATGACGCGCAGGAGGGGGGGGGGGGGGAAACTCAATTCAGACAAGGATAAAGAGTCGATGACGGTACAACGAATCCTATTCTTTCTCTAATAATTTCATTAAACTATGAAAGGCCAAAGCTTCCGTGCTTCGCGCGGGAGGGGAGGGGGTGAATTCAGACAAGGATTAAGAGTCGAGAATGGTACAACGAATCGTCTCCTTTCCCTTATAATTTAATGAAACGTCAAAGGGGGCGGGAGGGAACTCAATTCAGACAAGGATAAAGAGTCGATGACGGTACAACGAATCATCTTCTTTCTCTAATAATTTCTTTAAACTATGAAAGGCCAAAGCTTCCGTGCTTCGCGCGGGAGGGGAGGGGGTGAATTCAGTCAAGTAATAAGAGTCGAAAATGGAACAACAAATCTTCTTCTTTAATAATTAATGAAAGGGCAAAGCTTCCGCGCTTCGCGCGGGCGGGAGGAAACTGAATACAAACAAGGATTAAGAGTCGAGATCGGTACAACGAATCGTCATTTTTCTCTAATAATTCATTGAAACGTCAAAGCTTCCGCGCTTCGCGCGGGAGGGAGCGGGAGGGAGCGGGAGGGAACTCAATTCAGACAAGGATTAAAAGTCGAGAACGGTACAACGAATCGTCTTTTTTCTCTAATAATTCCATGAAACGTCAAAGCTTCCGCGCATGACGTGCAGGAGGGGGGGGGGGGGAACTCAATTCAGACAAGGATAAAGAGTCGATGACGGTACAACGAATCCTATTCTTTCTCTAATAATTTCATTAAACTATGAAAGGCCAAAGCTTTCGTGCTTCGCGCGGAAGGGGAGGGGGTGAATTCAGACAAGTAATAAGAGTCGAGAATGGTACAACAAATCTTCTTCTTTAATAATTAATGAAAGGGCAAAGGGGGAGAGGGGGAGGGGACAGCGAGCCATCCAAATTTGAGTTTTATCTTTTCTCGTTTATTTTGGTGATAAATAACACTTTCACAAAATACATATTATGCTCAAATTGTTGCTCGCTCGCTTCGCTCACTAGCCGAATTGTGAAACTAGAAAATTACTTTTTCGGATAAGTGCTATAGCACCCCCCCCCCCCCGATGAAAATGTCAAAAATTGTACCGGTATGGTGCTTCTAATATGACCTTGAAAAAACGGTCAGCGCAATTTTCAAATTTCCGGCCCCCCCCTATTCGAAAATCCTGGATCCGCGCCTGTAGCCCCAACCTTAAATATTAATTTGTCGTATTGTTAATACGCTGTTTACCTGAAGCACACTATCATGAATAATAAGCCATCAATTCTAAATTATATCTTGTAATTTCATCGCCGGTCGCGTTGATGAATTATTAAGCCTTATCATGGTTACGGTCCTATAGAACTGCATATTTGAAAGCACCTGTCTAACACTGTATTTTGTCAGAATCACTGATCACATCACCACATTTTAATAATTAATAATAACGGTTATAAAAACCAATCTGTGAAATGAGGAAATCAGGGGCGGATCCTAGATTTTGCAAAAGGAGGGGCGCAATATTCCAAAAATTTGCTGACAAAGAAAAAGGAAGAAGCATCAGGATTTTCTTTCAAGCGTGAGGTACAGACAGCGCATGCCCCCCCCCCCCCCCCGAACACACGCACGCACACAACAACTTTTCTTGTTTTTCTTTTTTATAAGTTTAAACAACATACAATTGAATGAATAAATAAACTTTTCCAATATTAATTGCTTATACATAAACATGATTAAACAAAAACTCATTTGCAGTATAACTGAGCAACAACGCTATCTTAAAGTACATGAAAATAATTTATAAGTCAACTGTACATATTGTTCACTCTATATAAAACAAAACAGCTTTTACAAATCTGGAGGTTATTTGAATGGTACAAGGAACAAAATCCTGCTCATCCCTGCCCCCTCTCAAACAAACACACACACACGCACATACAAAATAAGAACATAAATAACACCTTTCATAAAAGATAAACACATTTAAACTTAACGCATTTCATTTCTTGCCACTTTAATAGATTGATTTCCTTCATTCTGTGGCTTTTATAATTAATTTACATCTGATCATAATGTCGTATAAGTTTGGTCGCCCATATAGGTTCTTTTCCTTTTCCTGAGGCCGTCTCGTTTAAGCTCTAGCTTAAGATGTCGGTCTCCTGTTTAACTATGTGATTTGAAAGGTATAACTATTTAATTTATTTATATTGTGATATGATTATATATGTATTTTGACTTTTGTTAATAACATATACCTAGTTTGTATATTACTTTTTGTTATGTCGAAAAATACAGAAATAAAATCAAACCAACAAACAAACAAGCAGAGGAATACTTTCACATAGAGCATATACACATACAATCGTTACCACTCATACAATCTTGTTTTACATCACTTTTGTGTTGTTTACTGATTCCTACAGTTATACCTTTAAGCTCTGTCGGCCAATTTTACATCTAACTGGAAATACCTAAGTATCCTAATTGCTCGCCGAATCAGCGTGATGCTTTCTCTTACATCGGATAATATATTTACTAGTTAGTAAGGTCAGCGAGTCCAGAGTATTGGATTATCAACGATGAGAAAACAATAATGAAAACAGTCACATTTCATTTTCACTTATCATTGGCTCTTCGTGTTAGCTAGAAATAGATAATTGTGTGCGCGACAACCCGTAGCACTATTGAAAAAAAACAGTTATTACCCTCTGGCAATAAAAGGCAAAATATTGAACGTAGTAAAGCAAATGACCGAGGTAATAATAATTACGATGTGAAGTACTTAGAAACGTTGTATTAAGCGTTATACAAATATTATTGTTAATTATTATCATTATATGTATAACATTGTTTATTTTTGGGCCACTTTACTCTGTGTTGATCTGTTTTGTTCTTCCTTTTGGCGATTTCCTCTTCGGTTGATTTGTACATGTTTATACTATGAACCAAAAAAATGAAGGAGCCCTGCTTGTGTAGTAAATCGTCTGTACAAGAGGAATTTTCCGATAAATAATGACAACCTCTTTTAACGATTGAAATAAAAATAGATCTGTTTTATTCTGACATCATAAGACCATAGATTTAGGTCTAAGAATATGATGAGAACTGCATGTAGACAACTCAAATTAATGTTCGATCATAAAGTGGCTGTTAATTCATTTTCGTCTCTCGGTTTAGCAAACGCACAATGAAAAGGTAAGGTACACTAATAAAGAAAAAATATTCATTAAAAAGAGTGAATTCTTCAGTATGCGGCAACGCAGAATTACTGTTGGTTACATAAGTCATGGATTTTTTTCTTTATTTTGTTATTTTATTAATGATTTCAAGAAACATGTAAATGTACTTATTTCTTTTAACTCTCAATTTGAACCAAAAAATGAGATGAAAGCTGACCGGCCTATTCCACTCTTAAAAGAGAAAATGACATTCGTGTGTCGAAAAAGAAATTAGGCTAATTGAATTTTGAATATTTTGTAGAGAAAAAAAACTAGCGGAGCGTCGAATTTTGTTGATGTTTTATGATGCCGCATTTTATATTACATTTTATTGTGTTCTGCTAAAACGTTATTAAGGTAATGACAGTACCTCCTTTTTTCCTAAGGCCATGTATGAAAAAGAATATCAAAGGGTGATCTGACATTTGATTCGACTAATTATAGCCCATTTAATCCGGGCTATAACTCGTCAAAGATATAGACTGTCTTGTGTCGCGATCATGTTTTATGTTAGGAGTTTCGGTCACGATTAAACACTTTCCAAATATGCTGTTGTTTATCAACGCATCCCGTAAAACCAGAAAAATAATGAAATGTTAAAAACTCGATTACAACACGATCAGTATTTAGTTGAATAATATGATTTAAAAAGGAGGTGGGGTAGGGGTTGGGGTATTCAATATTCTGACAAATGTCACCTTTATTCTTTCTTTCTTTTTTTTTTTTGGGGGGGGGGGAAGAGAGATCTGTTTGTAGTTTGTATATCTTATCAAGCAACACTTGATGACAAAGTTGCATTTTCACTGTCGTAACTTGTCATTTTCCCAAACTGGAAATTCGAAAATCAGGCAAAAGACGCCACCCCCTGATGAAATTTGGCACGTGTATGGCGGGGGGGGGGGGGGGGGCTGCCAACACCCACCGAATTAAAATCTGCTAATGGCAAGATGATGATGTGAGGTTATTCATTAATTTATTTATTCATCCATTTGATTTTGCATGGTTTATCATAGCATTACGTACAATGATCGAGATGAGAATAATAAAAAGTAGTAGACGTCAAAGACAATTATGATCATAATTTACATTAATTTTACAGTAATACTGGAGAGACACACATAGGTATGGCAATAATGCCTTAGACGTGGTCGCTCTAAGGAGTTGTTAGGCAAGCACTGTCCCATTCAATGTTATATATATTTTTCAGTGTAAGAATATTTTTGTTAATTCATACCCTAAGCTAGATCACAAGACAATAGCACATTAGCTTGATTACGACTGCAATCCAAAATATCTTACATAACAAGTAGGTCTAATTAATCAAGCACATTTTCAAAAACAAATCCTTCCATTCTTAGCATTCTAGAGCTGGAAATTCTTTTCTTTTCTTGTCCCTTTTTTCATAACACTTTTTGTTTCCTCTTAGAACAAAGATATTTTCCGCATTACTGTAATTTCATTCCTTAAATCAAATGATTGTTTAAAAATAATTCACGTGGTAGTATTAATATAGTGTTGTTTTTCATTTGTCGTTTGCATTGGAATAGTTTATATTGCATTTTCATTTGTGAAAGAATCTATACATCATGGAGAAAATTAGGATTAATTTGTATTTTTTTTTAAATAAGGGCGGGGATAGGGTGGCAGACTGGGAGAAGGGGGAGGAGGGGATCAGGTGGGAAGGGGGGATTAAAAAAACAAACAAAAAATCTGCTATCTAATTCCCCCCTTTGTTTTCTCCCCCGGCCCCCCCCCCCCCTCCCCCTCTCTCAGGCTCTCTCTCTCTTTCTCTCTTGCAACCCCTCTCTCTCCTCGCTTGAAAATTTTCAGCTTCAGTTTAGTTGTTGCCACCTCCAATACGGAAACGGTCAAGCAGGGCCCCTCTGAGGGAACAAGATGGGAGGGGAATTTATTTTGTCTTTTTAACAATCGAAAAAGTCAGTACGTAACATTATTCCCACTAGCTGGGAAGAGGGAGGGGGATGTACCCAAGATGCATGCCGCGTGGTCGGCGCATTTGCAAATTCTAGTGATTTTTTTTTCTTCTGGGGCCCAAACGAGAGGAGAGGGGGGGGGGTCTTGGAGAGGAGTAGGGTTTACGCCGGTTTACACTACTAATCAGCCGACGTATATTACCTCTCTTCAAATCATTATAACATGTAGAAAAACGTAGAAAAAGTGTAGAAATAGTGCTAATGATGCTTCTTAGAATCCTGAATATAGGCCTATACAGCCATGAATATACATGACTGTATATATTCAGGGTTCTTATGCTCTTACAGACGTTTGAATGATGAACGGATGCGTCCTCAGATGGTAAGGGGAAAAAAGAATAACAAATGAAAAAAAAATAAAACGTTCCTTTTTATTATATTATCTGTCGTCAAGGGTGAAATATATGACTGCGTCTAAGCAGACTCCAAATGGAGCTGAATATTCCTTTGATTCATTTGCCTCCCCTGTCGTGTGTTTTAAAAAAGAAATTGTATTTTTCTTTTCATTTACCAAAAAGATGTTCTATTTTCATCCAAAGAAATTGAGGGATTTCATGCGATAACACGCATGTACACTTTCATAATTTTTTTCTCGACAAATCGGGATATATCTTTTGACCAAGGTCAATAGATATATACGACAACAGATATATACGGAAACATTTGGGCGCTTACCTCTTCTTCTTCTTCTCTCTCTCTCTCTCTCTCTCTCTCTTTCTCTCTCCTCTTCCTTTCTTTCTTTCTTACCTTGCCTTCCCCCATTTCCTTCTCTCTGTCTACTTTATCTACTGTCTTTGTTTTCCATTCCTTCTCTACTTACTAACGTCCACTTTCACCTTTTATTTGTATCATGAAACCGTTTCCATATCATGATTCACCCTCTGAAATAAAATATGCTTCTTTGCCCGAAAGCAGTATTGCATTTGTTTAGAATTCATTTCATATCTACTGCCGTCCACTTGCAGATTGGATTGGTATTATGATACTGTCTATATCCTCTGAAATGAAATGTGCTCCTTTGCCCGAATCGATAAATTTACTGTTTAAAGCATAACAAATCATCTTTAAAACGAGAAATTAAATGTAGCAAATATTGGACGGAAAGAGGTATTGTGTTTGAAGTCTCACTTTCCCTTCCTCTAGATTGCATCGGGCGTTATTATCATTCATTTTAAAGACCGTCAATACTACTGGGCCAAAAGGGATTGGACCACACAGTGAGGTCACTGACAGGTGGCTATCTCATTAACTCTGCTCTCAACTAACATAAGAAAAAGAGGATCATGGGGGACCAACAGGCATCTCTCTCTCTCTCTCTCTCTCTCTCTATTTCTCTCTCTCTCTATATATATAATCACCTCCCCTCCCTCTCTCCCTCCCCTCTCTCTCTCTCTCTCTCTCTCACTCTCTCTCTCTCTCTCTCTCTCTCTCACTCTCACTCTCTCTCTCTCTCTCTCTCTCTCTCTCTATTTCTTACCTCCCCTTTCCCCTCTCTCTTTCTCTCTCTCCTCTCCACTTCACTATAATTGTCAATGTAATCTTTTTGGATGTAACAATTATTGTTAGCAAACATGACACGTTTTGTTCTTGCAGGTGATTGGTCTCTTACACACCCTCATTATTATTTCATCGTTTGGATGGAGCGGTGATATCCATTTTCCTTCATTTCATATTACACATCACGTGCACGCACGTTCGTCTACAGGCCTGTAAGCATAATTGTATCAAAGTATAGTTTATAATTATGTAGCTCATTGAAAGCGCCTTGAGCACCCTCTGGGTGGATATGTGCGCATTATTATTATTATTATACAAGGTCTTTAGCGATTTGATATTCTGTAACACTTATAAAATATACAGGAATCACTTTAACAGTGATTCCTATATATATTTACAACTTTTTTTAAAAGAGAAGAAAACGAAAATCACACTGCAGACTATTACTTTTTAACACAAATGCACTGAAAACCCGTTTACATTTACCAGGGAGATGTCAGTTATTTTGTTGACATCTGCAGCACTCTTTACCGGTCCAAAACTTTGTATCATACGTCTTTTTTATCATACCGACTTTACCACAAGGCATGTGCTTTTAATAACTTTCATCCCCTTCAAACTTAGCATTAATAGATTTTCTATGAACATGATGGTCACACTGTTATTTAATTATTTTGTTAAACAATGACGTAGGAATTGAATAATCATTGTGATGTAACTTGATAATAATAAGTCTCAATGTAATAATTTATTATTATAATAAATTATTACATTGAGACTTATTATTATTACATTTTGTTTGGTTAACTGAATTTCATTTCTGCTATCTAATTCCCCCTTTGTTTTCTCCCCCTCTCACTTGCTTCGTGATTATTATTTCATTACACAATTAACAATTATTCGGGGAAAATGAACCATAATTCTGAGGGTTCTTTCGCTTTATGAGTATTATTTCATCATATGTTTACTTCATTATATCTATTGATGCAATTCACAATTATTTGAGAGAAGAAAATAAGACACACCCTACATTATTTAGTAATTATGTAAGCACTGTGGTTCAGTGGTTAATACTTGAATCTCAATACCTTCAACAAATATCTATAAACACTCTTCTCTTTTTGATATGATTGCAGAGCGCCTTTGACCATGTATATGAAAAATGCACTATGTAAATACATTATTATTATTTGTTATTATTGGATAGGTTTTGGGTTCCAGTCTCTGCACGGTGCTTATCTATTATACCCATAGACAAAGTATTTACAAAAAAAAATTAAAAAAATCTACAGTTGTCTATAGCTGGATATAACTGGATACAGTTGCCACACCTTGTTCCTACAAGATTTTCCAGAATATGAAATACACAAGTAATCATATCCAAAATTGCATTAATTGATCATTTCTTTCAAAAGAATTCAGATTTAAATAATTCATTCATTTTTTTTCCTTAAAATTTATTTTCAGAAGAGGGCAGACTGGATGTCTGGAAGTGCTAATACAGCCTTAGATCATCCAATCAGAGGTCAAACATAAGAATGAAATATGGCATACACCTGAACAGTAGGTATGAGAATAAGGGGACATTTTAACTTTTATTTATTTATTTGTTCATTCATTCATTTATTCATTTATTCATTAATATATTTATGTATTTATTTATGTATTTATTTATCTGATACTCAGGTACTTTCTTATTCTTTCATTCATTCATTCGTTTATTCATTCATTCGTTTATTCATTCATTTATTCATTCACCCAATTATTCATTCATTCGTTCATTCATTCATTCATTCATTCATCCACTACTTCATTCATTCATTCATTCATTCATTCATTCATCCACCCAATTATTTATTCATTCATTCATTCATTCATTCATCCACTAGTTCATTCATTCATTCATTCATCCACCCAATGATTAATTCATTCGTTCATTCATTCATTCATTCATTCATTCATTCATTCATTCATTCATTAATTCATTCATTCATTCATTTATTTATCTCAGTCTTTATTTATTCCAATATATCTAGGCTAATCAGGATCAAGATCAGTTGGACGGGGCTTTGTTTCTCGATTTTGACAATACGCCCACGTAAACAAAGTTGCTAGGCAACTTTAATCACAACATTGCGATATGCGAATTGGCCTCGAAATATTTTGGCGATACAAATCAATCAAAAAGTAGTTATGGCTAATCATTAGAGGGCCATATTTTATCGCAGATAATGCACGCTTTGGGTGTGATGTTTTGATTAAATAAAATGTTCCGCCCGAACAAATCAATTTTTGATATACTGCCCGATGCAAACTAAATTATATCGACGGGCTGCGAGGCCCGTTACTTTGATGTATACGAGGCACATGTATGATAATCATTATGCACATTTTAACATGGTAGTTATCATGAGGAGATTGACGCAAAGGCGTGTCCAGGAGGGGCACAATTCCGAAAAACCATCTGAAAAAGAACAAAACAGTTTGAAAGAGTACACGATAACAAGATAGGGGCGCTTAAATAAAATGTTGTTAAGGTATGCCAAATTAGATTTCAAGGGGCATTGGCGGGTTGTGCTCCTTTAAATCTGAATAGGTTGTCCAGGTGGAGTAGGAGGGTCAAGTCACGAGGGGGGGGGGGGGGGGGGGGGGGGGGGGCTCCTAAATGAGAAGCATGCAAGGGAGCAAGGGATGGGGCTATAATTCACGGAACTGTTTATTAATTGCACAGGTTTCAAATTGTATTCCAATCGTTCCAATCGCATTTGTTTTATTGCTATTTTTGTTTCTGTTTCAATATTATATTGCAGTACAGAATTTACTTCCGGTATGTTGAAAAAAACACAAACAAAAAGACGTTGTCGTCCCTAAGTACTCTTCAATTTAATCCTCAGTAGACTTCAGCACCGTGAAAAATTACCCCCCCCCCCCAAAAAAAAAAAAAAACAAACAAACAAACAAACAAACAAACAAAAAAAAACCAAGGCCGACTCTTGAGCATTCTCTCGATTAAAAAAATAATCGCACTTTAACTTCATTAAAACTATATACATTATTATATTCAGACATTGGACCGGATCCAAAAAGTATGCCACGGTTGAGCACTATTGCACAGACAATCGAATTAATTAGCATGATTAGAAATGCATAGGATGGAAAACTGTCTGCCTTGATTGAAAATGATCCGATGGTTAATTGGTTATGCATAAACCGCTAGAAAGGCAAGGTGAATGTGGAGGTAAACTTATATTTATAAAGAAGGTTGAGTTGAATGGTAAAAAAGAAATAAAGACTGTGTAGTTTATCGTGCAATAATTATTCTGTAGATGAATATCACGGCAGAAATATTCCCTGAAAAGGAGGCGTCCCAAATGCTCCGATATTTGCAATATTACTAGAAATGCCTCCATTAAAAGCTCAGTTTAACAACATTATTTATATACCCCTTGTAAATTTGATGTTTGATGGTATTTTGTGTAACTCAAGAAATAAAGATGGACTGGTTGAATTAGGGATTTCATTGAATACATTTAAAATTTATGTAAACTCTGATACGTCACATTCTCAAGCAAGATAAATCGGGACAAATACAATTTCTACATACTTGCAAAATTACAAAACTTGGTAAGGGTAAGAATAATTTAGATGTTACCTGTAAGTCTACTTATTTGTTGTGCATCGTTCTTTATTGTTTGTGATTTTCTGCATGGTTTAGACGATTTAGAAATTTAAAGACGTCTAAAGTCACGACTGTTCTTAGGAACTAAATAATCTATTTTGTTTCCGTAATGGTTAATTCTCCATTGCAATCGAATTTGGAACTCAACTTTATTTGTTAAATGCCGGGTAAGTGATTTGATTCGATGTAAAATGCGTTTATTTATTTGTTTGTTTGTTTATTTGTTAGTCGATTGGTTTATTGGACGTGTTTTCTTCTTGTTTAATCTTCTTTTTCTAAACGACGGATACAATGAAGAAGCTTTTTTTTTTAAGTCGTGAGCTAACTTTTTTGTTGTATACAATAAATATCAGAATCTATTATATGATAGGGCGTTAAGAGCTAATTATAACAGAGAAATTGTGTGGAGAGAGAGAGAGAGAGAGAGAGAGAAAGGAAGGAAGGAAAATGGAGAGAGGAAGAGAGATAGAGAGCAAGAGAGAGCGAAAGAAAGAGACACAAAAACAGGGAGACAGAGTGAGAGAGACAGAGAGAGAGAGAGAGAGAGAGGGGGGGGGGGGGGGGGGGGCTGCAGCGTGGCAAGATGACAACAGAGTATACAGCGCACACGTAACTTGGTAATATCCAATAAATCATGAAAATGATATCCTCAGCGTTCAACGAAATTATCTTCGTTGCAATTTTATTTGGTGATATTTAATAAATCGTGAAAAATGATATCCTCAGTTTTCCACGAAATACATTCGTAGCAATCTTTTTGTGAGGAGAGGCCCTCAATTCATCATTGAAAGACTACTCCTTAGAGATTGTGAACGTGATGAATACCACGAGGTTCGAGTTTCAAATATCAGAGTGGATGTAGACTCGAAGAGTCAATTTATCTTTAAAAAAAAAAAAAAAACTAATTTCAGTCCGTGAATGCACAGTCCTCTAGAGATAAGGAAAATTAAACATGTGGTGTCCAATGTTACAGCTTGAGGGGAAGTCCAGCCCCCCCCCCCCATCGAGAAACAAGGGAGGGGTGGAGAAAGAAGGAGGTTGGGAGAAGGACAAAAGCAGTGTGAAAAGAAGATGATACTACCCAATCTCACATTCCTCTCTTCGCCAACTCTATCATATCGTACTTCATCCAAATAGTCCAGGGGGGTGTTTCACAAAAATCCTAGGTTGAACGTATCTCTAAGTTTGACTTAACAATTATGGAAAGCCTTTAGCATCTTTGAAAACATTTTGTAAAAGTTATTTTAAAAGGCATAAAATGTTGATTCAAATCATTCATACTTTCTATTATCAAGGAGAATTCATGTTCTTGATGTTGAATTTATGAAAAGTCTAAAATACTTGAATTTTTGCTTTTGAATATATTTTATTCTAAGGCTACAAATAGCTCTCCATAATTTTTAAGTCCAACTAAGAGATAAGTTCAACTTACGATCTTTGTGAAACACCCCCCCCCCCAGGACTGGTGCCCTTTTGTGGGGCATTAATCCTCATTACTGTCATTTATGACTTAAGGGCATAGGTCCCCTAGTTGATAAGCATAGTAGCATACATATGCTTTAGCAGTCACGCAAAGCACACATTGGCAAATTATTGTTCAATAAAATCTGAGATTGTATACTATTATCTAGATTTTTAAATTATTTTAAAAATAATTCCATAAATTGGGATAACAAAAAAATATTCCACCTTTATGAGCGATAGTGTACATGTATCCCATGACTTTTACAAGCCAATCGCCTGTCTGATTATCAAGATATCTATGATTGGAATGAGAAATTTCAGAATTGGTTTGTATAACACTACAGACTATTGGGGAAATGAGTATGGTTAAACCGGTCACTCAAGGATTTTTACGTTTTTTGAGGCACTTCATGTTCGTTTTGAAGCGCAATTTTGTTAGGGCTTCAATATTACACCATATCACAGACACTGATAACACGTAGGGCCATGCATCTCAGATCTAACATTGTTAATGCCTAGGTCACATATAAACCGTGCCCCGTACAATTTTCCCTACCCGGTGACTTGCCGTGGATTTAGAGACCGTACGGGAACCGTCCGATTTTCATTTCTACGGCATGTGTGGATCACATTTTCTGCGGCGCCCGGGAGGTGCCCGGAGAAAATTGGTCGAGTGAAATACAAGGCGCCCGTAAGGGTGCCGGCAGGGTGCCGACCGAGTGCCGGCCGGTAACCTTACGGGCTCCGTCCGATGAGCAGGTGTACCGATGGCTCCCGGAAGGTGTCCTGCCGGAGTCCTCAAGGCGCCCGGCCGGGTGCCGTGCGGTGCACTGAACTACAGAGTGAGTCAGAAAAAGTGTCCCACTTTTTAAAAGTAGTATTGTTTGAAGTATTAATATTTTATCATGGGTTTCATGATATATCTTGATAGAATTATCCTCCCAGTACATTTAGGTGTCGTTTTCATTTGAATCTCTGCATGCATCACTGAATATCAGACAATTTTTACAAGACTGCCAGATCTCACTTGCGCCAAGTTACTGGGTGAGGAATAAAACAGTGCATTGAACGAAGACAGTCAGACACGCGCACACGCACGCACACACACACACACCCACACAAAAGCACATACAACACACTCAACACACACGGTGACAATTGTTTTGTAAGTAACCCCTTTCTGATTGAGCATTGATTTTTATCAAGATCGCTGAATGTTTAAGTGGCATGACCCAAAAAATCTTTCCCTTTTGTACATTCACTACCACCATCACGTCATCATCATCATCGTCATCTTAATCTTCATCATCATCTTCATCATCCTCATTATCATCATCATCATCATCATTATCATCATGAAGCACAACATCCGCCAATACGCACCAAGAGGACAGCGGCCACTCAACTTTTCCTACGATTAAGAAGAATTCCCGACAAAAAGAAACAGTTTGGGTGGGCCTTGTCAGGAATAGACTGCTCATTTGTGTGCGTGTGTGTGTGTGTGTGCGTGTGTATGTGCGTGCGTGTGTGTGTGTATGTGTGTGTGTATGTGCGTATGTTTGTGTGTTTTTGTCTGTCTGGCTAATTGGATAATTGAAAATCTTTGTTCAAAACATTATTTTATTCCTCACCTAGCAACTTGGCGCAAGTGAGATCTGGCAGTCTTGTAAAGATTGTCTGATGTCAGTCATGCATGCAGAGTTTCAAATGAAAATGGTACCTAAATGTACTGGGAGAATTACTCTATCAAGAAATATCATGAAACTCATGATTAAATATTCATACTTCAAACAATACAACTTTTAAAAAGTGGGGAAATTTTTCTGACTCACTCTGTATGTGTCCTCTGGTATCCGCACCTCCTGTATTTAAAACTGCGTTGTACATTTCGAGATGCCGCTATGAGGGACCCGCACGGGCAATATTCATTTTAAATGGCCCCCGGATGGCAGACGCCTGTTGTTGTGCATATCACCCGGGGCTCTTGAGGGGCCCGTGAGGGCGCCGTACGGTACACGTACGGAACCCTTGAGCACCGCAAGGCGCCCGTAAACATTTTTCATGAGAATTGACCCCCAAAATCGTGAGGGGCCCGCCCGGGCACCGTCCGGAGCCCGCATGGGACCCGTAAGGTGCCCTACGGGCCCTTTACGGGCTTTCTACGGCCTAACGGTCAGATAAAAACGCCGGGAGACTGGGAGCAGCCAACTCAGCACCACGTCGCCCGTACGGCTTAAAAAACTGTCCCGGCGCCCGTAGGAACTTTACGGCAACCGGCCGGACACCGGCCGAAAATTCCCAAAATGTCTGTTTTTACTCGCCGTACGGGCCCCGGAGTGTATATGTGAAAGCCCCATAAACGATGCCTATCAACGCAAACCCTTATTTTCTGTCAAAGGGGTTGGTTTGATGCGGCATCCAGTTACCGCCCCTCCCCCAATTAATATATCCAGGTCATGTGGGTTCAAAAAACCGAATCCACATCCGCACAGATAAAAGACAATACATTAGTACAATCAAAGAGTTTTAAGAGATGGAGTCCTATCTAGCTCATTCCCTTTGTACCATCTTCGATGCCGCCATGAGAAAATATGTCAGGCATGTATAACTGGATCTTCCTAGCAGATACGTAGACAAAAGATTCCTGCCTAGCTGCTAACTAACGGGCCACTTTCAAAGGGAAATATGCTTTTGTAATGATAATTACTTTTCGCTACCACTCGTCTGATTATACGAGCAGTGCAGTGCTTACCTTCACAGGAGGCAAGCGAAAGAAAAGGGAGCAACATTTCCTGAAATATTCATCAAAATTACTTGACTGGGCATGTGTGGGCACTAATTTGACATACAACATCATAAAGAACTATACATGAATAAATTCACTTTTTATTTTCGTGAGCCGGAAGTAATCAGAAAAGTGACAAATTACAGGTTTTAGGACTGTAAAAATTTACTATTTTTCTTAAATTTAAGCTGCTATCAGTGACGTACGCAGGATATTTTCAAGGGGGGGGGGGTAAGCGTACACTTTTTTTTTTTGGTCTCGTAATTTTAAAATTTGACATTTTGTTCCGTTTAGGGTCAGCCATGGGCATAATTTAAAAAAAAAAAAAAAAAAAAAACGTACATAAAACATACACATAAACAAAACTCAAAGTTAACCCCCCCCCCTGCGTACGCGTCTGGCTGCTACCATACAATGTAAGCAAATTTCTTGCCCCAATTAGGCTTTTGTATTCATATTTTATCATCTATTCGATTTTCCCCTTGTTAGTTAAATAAAAAGAGAAAAAATTAGGATATTTCTTTGTGAAACAAAATCACTACTCAAGCTTTTAATGATATTGGCGGCTTCGAACCTTGGACATCAAATGTAACAGCACAGCTGTAGATTATATTGTGCAACCTTAGAAAACGGCAGCTGATTGAAATAATGTGTTGCCAGTTGGGACTCCAGCTCTAAAAACTCCTGAGTACAATCTGTTTTAATATCGCAGCCTTCCATTCGTCACACCATACATTAGTTTCCATGGCAACGCTGTTTTACTGTAACTCTTTTATTATGTATTCAGCTGTCACCTGATAACATAAATGCCAATATTTTGATGAACTGGTAAATGTTGAAACCTTGTAATATGATGCAGTCCTTCTTTCAATTCAATTCTACCAAGCGCTTCGTGATACGTGCTTCAAAACTGTTGCTATGGAACACATCCTATGTACGTTGTATGTCCACATTCATCAATTGTCATAGTCAGTTGTCAATTTACAGTGTTAGTAAAAAAAAAAGTAAATTATTATACATCTCATGAAAGAGTGTTTTATCCAGAATCGTTTAGTATCATTTTGTGTATGTGTTCACGCTTGGATGATCAGGAGGCATTGTTTGCGAGAGTGCAAACATCGACTTGAAGTTGCTTATGTGATGTTTGAATAAACCAATATGGATTTGGGTATTAATTCGATCTTTGCAAATCCGAATAACATCCCTAGCAAATTTAATCATGCCCCTCATACCAAATATATCGAATATCAAATATCAACGAACATTTGTGCACATGTGAGTGTGTGTGCGTAACTTTGCTTCTGCAAAAAACATATGCAATGCATTACATTTCATACATTCAATTCATTCTCTCACTCCGCTAATCCCAAGATAACGCGTACTGTAGGCATCACTTTGGCGCAAGTCGAATTTTGCACTCTCGCAAACAATGCCTCCTGACTCCTGTTTATCCAAGCGTGAACACATACCACACAAAAATGATACCAAATGATTTGGGATAAAACACTTTCATAAGATGTATAATAATTTACCGTTCATTGATGATTTTTTAAAATAATTAGCATTTTTCTATGTGTAAACTTTTTTTTGACTCACACGGTATATACGGACATTCAATTCAGTACTTCAATTCAATTTTAGAAGAGTCGCATTATTGATTATGCATAAGAACTGACGCGGGGCGTTCTGCATGCCTTCTCGTATGAATTATCAAAACGATTTTGATATTCCGGCCCCTCATTTTCCCTATCCGAATCGTTTACGTAAACGATCATTGCTGTAGGAAAGGGGTAATTGTTGTAGTATTGATTAATTAATTAAAGTTTCAAATGATCGAAGTCATTGAATTACCTAGTGAATAATGTTTTTTTAAATCATATTATGGGGAGTAGAAGTGTTTTCATTATTTTTAAAATATATTTTATTAGAAACTGTTCAAAGCTTGAAGCAGCAAAAGGTCATCCTAATATTAATTTGGTTTTAATAAAAGTAGAAAAATGAGAGGAACGGGTCGGCGAAAGATTGAACAAATTCCGATTGAAAATAAGAAAGTTATGAATTTTTGAAGATGCGATCAAGCAAAAACAAATTGGCAACTCTGTGACGTATCTTGCGAGCTCCGCTTACATTTGCTCTGTACTAAAACAAAATAAAAAAAATCAGAAATTACAATCTTCCCTCAAGAAAATTCTTAATCATACATGCACCTCATTTCTAATTATTGCAAATATGTTTTTATACAACCCCTGTTTGAAAAAGTCTTTTCCGTCATCAATAACTCAGAAAATGAAAGTTTATAAAATTGTATCTGAAACAGAGCAAATTGGCTTGTCAGATATTTGTCCGAATTGTGCCCCCTGAAATAATCATTGACCCACCCCTAAGTGTAAAGACTGGACAACTTCTTAGGTGTAAAAACACTGACTTGTTAATGAATTACTAACGGACAATAAATCACAATGATATTCTTTCACACTGCGCATTTTGGATTTAAGCCATTACGTAGTGAGACGTGATTTTAAAGCTTCAAAAGCAAAAATTCACATAAATATTCTATTTCGAACGATTGCATACTAAGAAAAAGTGAAATTGAAGTTGAAATCAATTATTTAGTATCCAGTCGGAATTTTTTCTTCTTCATTGGTATCAGTTATACAAATCAGTTTACAAAAGAAATAATCATAATCATAGACAATTGCAGTGATAATTGACAGTTATGATGCCATATAGAATCATAACAGCTTTAAATGGGTAGGTTACACGAAATCAATTTGATAAGACTTATGATGCCGATAGACAGAGCGAGAGAGTAGAAGAGAACCAAAGATAGGCAGAGGAGATGGGTAGAGCAGGGAAGGAAAAAATAGAAAGAGAGCCAAGTGTTGAAGGATACAATATGTACAGCGGGGGGGGGGGGTGACCCCCCCCTCCCCCGCTTATTCAGCGGCTGACTGAGGCGTTGCGAAATTTTCGGCCCGATATAAAAATGTTTTAACTCCCCCCCCCTTGAAAAAATCCTGCTTTCGCCACTGAATATGTAGCTGCGTATACTGAAATAACAAGGTTAAATAAGTATTAAATCTTATAGTGTTCTTGTACGTGGTGGCTTTTCTTATTTCATCCGATGCAGTAACTTTCTCTCAATCATAGATCTATATGAACTAGCCTTCATTTAGCAACATGCAAATACATCGAGTTTGAAACTTCATGTTCCCCAACTTAAACAATAATTGGTTGACATATTTTAGAATCGGACTGAAATATAAATAAATGTTATATGCTTTTCACAAGGGAATTGTAAAATATGAAGAAATCTACGAATTCTGAAAAGAATTCACTCACAATATTTTGCTGATACTGAGACAAATGGACTGAAGCAATTGAAACAATTTGCTTAACCTTAAACAAACTTGATTCTGTTTATTTAGTCGTCAGTCCATCTCGAGTACTTCGTGTATCTGCGAGTACCCCACGTTTTCCTTCCTTGCGAATTCCCTAGAGTACATGGACACTGTCAGATAAAGCGGATAATTCTATACCGGTGGTATAGAGTTTCAGATGATTTCATTTTTGCTTGTGCTTACAACCATACTCTAGAAGGTTGAATATATACATGTAAAGGAATTACAAACAATTAGCATATTGTGAGGCACTGAAACCATTACAAAACCCATTTATATCAAAAATAGAATCAATCTTTTTGGAAAGCAGAAAAAATAAAAATCACCGCAAACATAAACTAAATGTATACGGGCATTAAATAAACACGCCATTGAAATATAAAGCCCTCAACAAAAGTTTGGAAACTAAAATTCGATCGATGTTATCTTAAAGAAGAATAAACACATTTCTAATGATTTTAAACAGAGCTATGCTTATGCCATGACAATAGAAATATAATTATCAAACTTGAGTTTCCAAACAGTTTTGAGGTGCTTATATTGCTCTTACGTCTTTTACCTGGTGAGAATACAAACGAGACATCTCAAAAATTGCCACAAATCTTTACCAGTACCCAACACTCAATCTATAATTGCATTTGGATCACAACATGGCGTGAAGTATTTGCGCGAGTTTTTTTGCTAAAAAGCGGACACAACCGTAATTCTCTACTAAGAAACGGTTAAGTACAGTGGCGCCATCCTTTAATGATACATATAACCTTCAAGGTGATGCTAAACTAATTTTCCTCATTTAGTCCACCCCTGTGGAGTGAATTCATAACGCAGTCATTACCCACTGATACTTTGATATCAAGCAACTTATGTTTGGCAACTTTTTGAGTCTCAAATTAAACTGGTCATTTACAGACTTTGTGCAGACGAGAAGATTGGTATCGTCCGTCTTCTTCATATTATGCACACAAATAAAACCTGAGTGTATATAATGCAAGGGGTAGGGATAAGGGCCCACTCCACTCCTATTAGAAGAAATTCACACATAAAGCTCCTACCCTCCAAGTTTATAAACATTTCAAACTTTTTAAACGAAACTGCACGCGCCCCGAAGTGCCACTGCTCTTCTCTATATGCAATCTATTTTCAAAGAAAATCAACAAATCATAGTGACTTTTGAATGTGATGATATGTCTTGTTAACGCCAGGGTATAGCCTTATCAATTTACTATTCTACCAGAGGGACATGCAATTTTATTATTACCCCGACTTTAGCAGATCTACCTAAGCATTCAAAGACTTTTTTCTAACACTTACCCACCCACTTACTATACTTCGGTAGAGTGTGACAAACATGCTAAATGACATAAGTGCCGTGGAGTACCGTGGAGATCCATTTAGTAATTAGCTTACTCACCTTCAGCTTTTCACTTTTAGCAATGAGTTTTATCGTCAGGCTTTCATAACCATGTTCAAGTTAAAAAAAAACACCCACAAGGCCACAAATGATGTTAATTTATTGATTAATGTCATGTCGCCCTGAACAAATCAATTATTCAATCACCAAATGATTTGTAAAGTTCATATTTCCAAAATTACCACAAGTCTAACTGATTGCACACATTAAGTCAATTGATGATTGGAAATGCAGAACGATGAATGCAGTAGATCAACATTCACAAGCAAAAGGTATTTTCAAAATGACATCAAACACTTCATTACCAATTCGACAAAATTGAGTGGCAAATTCCTAAAACCCTCAATTATTCTCAGTATTTCAAATCTAGGTTAAGAATAAAACGGGAGCAGTTTTTAAAGACATAAACTCCGCGATTCTAAATGGTTTGGAAGAAACTAGATTTAATTTTGTTTTAATCCAGTGCTGATACTCAATAGTAGTAGTAGTAGTAGTATTAGAAGTAGTAGTAGTAGTAGTTGGAGTAGCAGTAGTATTCGCTCTATGTAGAGTGAATTTATTTCATTTTCCACATTATATAAACTATGACAAGATAATCAAAATAATAAGCGTATTATTAGCACTAAAATTAACAAAGAAATATCTTTGACGTTGTTTTTTTTTAGTCTTGAAATGCTAAATTATTTAGTTACAGGAAATGAAAAAAAAACTAACCTACTTGAAAGCAATGATTGTCAGGTGTAGGTTCGCACATTAAAAATTTAAACTTTATTCATTCATAACTGAATTGTTAAAGATTACGGAGTCAAAGAAACATGACGGACACAAAAAACGAAACAAAAACAAATAAGAACAGTGACAGGATGACAAGATGAGGATTATAGATGAAGGGAAGAAGGATGAGAGAGTGATAACCAGCGAAAGAGGGAAAACTGCATAATTATAGAGAAAAGGACAAAGAGAGAGAGAGATGGTAGAGGGAGAGACAGAGACAGAGAGAGAGAGAGACAGACAGAGGAAGAGAGAGAGGGGGGCCATGGAGGTATCATTTTTAAGTAGTACTCAATCCTTGAACACATTTGAATACAATGAAGAAGTCACGAAAATGTGGTCAAAGTATATATATTTGTTTCTTTCGTTGTAATTATTGCAATATTCTAATTTACTATGTCTAGGATAATTTCGAATTTTTTTTTCGGTTCATTGTTTTTTCTTTCTTATGTCTGTTACATGTACTTTTCTCTAAGCGCCATGAGCACCGAAAGGTGTACCTGTGCTATACAAGTAGCCACTTTATATGGAGAGAGTGGTAAAAAGGCTAACTGTGCGATAGATGACTGTTTTTATATATATATACAGGGGCGGCGATTTCTTTTCATGACCGGGGGAGGGGGCGAAATGCGATATTTACTTGTCTATTTTGAAGGACATTATGCGAGGGAACGTGGCGACCGAGCTAGAAGATTTTTGTATTTGTATTAGTCTAAACGCTGCACTCTGGGGCTTCCAGAGCCTAAAAGTGTGTTGCAGTCTCTAGTCAGTATTTGCTATACATTTTTGGGGGGCACTTTTTCAAATTTCCTGGGGGGGGGGGGCGATGCCTCCTTAAAAAGTTGAGGAGGGGACGTGCCCCCCCCCCCGATCGCTGCCTCTGTATACATATCCAAAAGTGGGTTGAGTGTGTCATTTTAACTTTCCAGTTTGTTGCTTGAGTTCTTTGAAACCCAGAACAATCAAACGAAGATATCAAAGAATTCGTGAAAACTTGGTATAAGACTTTTAGCTAGCTTTTACACCCACTGTCGTCTTTGTTTGTCGTTTCAAGTTTCCCATTTGTAGTATTTTTCAAAATCCTTCTAGGCGGCAACAAAATCCAGGATTTGTACTACATTGTCGTCAGACACAGTCAGACGAAAATCATGTAGAAGTCATGAAGTCATTGTGTCCACGTACGGAAAGTTATGCGGTAGCTAACTGTTACTTTGAAGAAATGTCTATCTTTCCTATTTGGCGAATTAGAAATGTCCTTCAAGGTATAATAACAAAATCCAGGATTATCTCTCAATTTCCGAACAAGATGAAGATATTGGAGAAGTCATGAAAATTGGGTAAAAGCATATACTGTCAAAGATGGATGAATGTGTCATAACTGGCGACTACATCCATGAACGCGTGTGGGTGTGTCGTTTTAACTTTCAAATCCGCTGCTTGAGAAATGTCCTTCAAAGCGTTTAACGAATTCCTGAGAGACAATAAATTTCAGAACAGTCAAAGGAAGAAAAAGTATAGAAGTCGAAGTATAGATGGTCAAAATGTTAAAATACAGTAGCTATCTGTAACATCAAAGAAGATATTCTATATCTTATTTTTCCAATTTGTTAAATTGGAAATGTCCGTCGAGGCAAGAACAATATTTTCGATTTCCTGATGAAACTCATGAGAACTGCGTCAAAGAATAGACTGTCAAAATAAATGAATGTCCTGAATGTTTATCTTTGAGTTACAGAACAATCGTTATAAAGAAGGCGTACAAAGAACCTACGTTTATCTTTGAGTTACAGAACAAACGTTATGAAGACCATTGATGATATAGTCGGGGTAAATACTAGCTGTATCATATAATTTGTGTTTGTTTTAATCTTCCAAATTTGCTGTATTTTCCTTCAAAACAAAAAAAATCTAGGTTTATCTTTGAGTCACAGAACAATCGTTATGAAGAAAGCGTACAAAGAATCTAGGTTTATCTTTGAGTCACAGAACAATCGTTATGAAGAAAGCGTACAAAGAATCTAGGTTTATCTTTTGAGTCACAGAACAATCGTTATGAAGGCCATTGAACATGGCGATGATATAGTCGGGGCAAATACTAGCTGTAACACCAAATAATATTTTGTTTGTTTTTATCTTCCAAATTTGCTGTATTTTCCTTCAAAGCAAGAGAGAATCTTGGCTTTTCATTCAATTATCGAACAATTTTGATGAAAATGTTTAAAATGTGATGAAAATGTGGTCAAAGGAGACGCTGAAAATGTTTAATGTGCAGTAGTTGGTTGGTAACACCATACAGAACGTTTATGTACCGTTTTAAATTTCCACATTGCTGTATAATTGGCTAAGCACTTAGAGACAGACGACATTGCCTGTTTGCATTTGCAATGAAATTCAAGTTCTTGATTAAAATTGTCTCGTGCTCTTTGAATCTGTCAACTCGTGCCTGCCCACTTGCGTTGATCCGTATTATGCCCATGTAATTAGCTTACTCATTATTAGGTTAGATGATTGGAACATGGACATACGTAGATTGATATTAGGAAAGGATTTAGTATAGGCATCGCCGGGCATGCGTTGTATCTAGTTCAATCACCACTGGAGTGATGTTTCAATTATTAGTTTGTGCCGCTTTATGTTCTGATAATAATAATGATAATAATAATATTAATAACAATAATAATAACAACAACAACAACAACAATACCGAATAATAACGATATAATTTATCTTGTGATGAAAATATTAATTTATTTCCGGTTCCAGTATATATCCAGTGCAGTGCTCCAACCTATCCCAAATATGTTTAACATGTGTGCAATCACATAGCAGAATGATGTTTCAATCTGCTCATTACAAATCGTACATTCCTTTTTGGGACTGAATTCATTTTAAATAGTAGATCGTTTGTATATAATATGCGTTGCAAAATATTAAACTGAAACCATCGTAAGCCCACATCAATGATACATTTAAATCCAATGGAACAATATGTTTCCCAACTCTTATCATTCAGGTCAAAAAATGCATCTCCGTTTAAGAAAACTTTTACATACTCCTTTTCTTCTCTTTAATAAAATTCCGTAGACATGTGAGCATCCTTTAATACCTTTCATAACAAATGCCATTGTATCTGGGAAAAAAGTTTGTGGCACCTTGTTTATAATACCCTTGTTTAATTGCATCGCATTATCCGCGATAAAAAAAGGAATTTTATTTGAATGTAATACTTTTCTTGGAAATGTTCCAGAGAGAAAAAAAAAAACACCATTTGTCTCTAAAATATCATTGACAAAACGGACTCCCTTTTTACACAACTCTTTTCTATATATTGAGCCATTGCCTTTTTTAAATGTAATCATTATTCCATAAGGGTTGGCAAGAAATGTTATCATAATGCATGGACAACAGTGTACTATAAGCCATGAACATTTCTTTCCAAAAAGGGTTCTTTGTTTTACTTGCCAGTTCCCGAAAATAATTGTTTCCCATATATAATTTTAAATCTTGCAGTTCAGGCAAGAAAGATTGCGAAAGACAGGGGATATTGCTATCTATTGAGCCAATTACCAATCTCTTAATCCAATGAGAAATGGCACGTTCGGCAATTTCTTAAACGTGAGAAAATCCCATTATTGCGTATAAAATGCTTAACATTGATTGTTCTAACCTTCAGTGCATATTGCAATATTGCATGCGGTCCAAAATGTTAATAAAGATCACAATCTTGCAGAAAGGCAGAATTGGTATATAAGTGGTGTTAATGTGGGTTAATCCAGTAAGGGGGGATTGTGGGTAGGGGCACCAACTACGAGAGAGGGTTTAGGGACACCGTATTGTGTTCATTCCATTTCATTTTATCCCTGCCCTCACAACAACAACAACAACAACAACAAAACTGATGATAATAATAATAATCGTAATAATAATGATAATAATAATTTTTTGTTTAAATCTGGATTTATGTAAAGCTTAATAACGGGAATACCGCCTCTTTATTTACAGATAATACTATTACCACGGTCATCGGATTCATTCACGCACACAGTGTGCACCATTTCCACTCCCTGGGGAATAATCCTACCTTTACGGACACCGCTAGGGTATTTGGCTGATCACAAAGACTTTCGTCATCCTTTTTCTCTCCCGGGTGTGGTGTTTTGATGGGTGGAAGGGGTGCGGAATCTTAACATTGAAAGGCGTTTTGTGGCAGAAGCAACACAGTTTTCATTTTAGCTGAAAGTATGGTTAAAATATTGCACTTATTGCAATGGCAGATGTTTAAATGCACATTTAACTCTAATTCAGGTTAACATTTTATACTTTCACTTTCAACACAATATCAATCCTCGTATAGAATATTCCATTATTGATTCAATCAGGGAGGTGAAAGAAAGGAGGCGAAACTATGAAACTCTTGTAATTTATTCAAACGCATTCGTGAGTTCTAAAGCGTAACAATGGGATGTGTAACATTCTACTTGGCTTTGAAGTTCCATGCTTCGAATCGCGCTTCCACTGCGGGGACTCTCGGAAGCCAAGCACCAGTTTTACATTTGTTAAAAAATATTAAATTACCGGCAAAATTTCAGTGTAAATCAAAACTTTACATGGGGATTGTATTGGGAATAGTACATCAAACAACTTTTTAAATTTAGTACTCCGTCCTTCCTATAATTTGTGTGCCAGAGTTGGTAAACCAAAAATTACATCCTGACAAAAACTCATTAATTTAGGATAATGCGCAAATTTTTGCATGTCCCGTTATTTAATCCATTATTTACAATCTTCAATAACGTTAACTTGGCTAATGCGTGTTTTCGCGTGTGTTTTATATTTTTGAAGTTAAAATAAGGATGAAATTACACAAGTTTGCGTTTGCTTGTTCTACTCTTTACACATTCAACAATGGATGAAAAGTCATTGAAAGGGACAGTGAACAGTTGCTGTGATACCATTTTCTGATGTATAGGAATACTAAATCCTGAAATTTCATGCGCTGTTTTATCTCACCACCTGGTCAACAGTTGCAAATTAGCGCATAACTTTTCGGCGGCTTGGAACATGGGGTCAAAGGAGAGCGGCTTGATTCCAGTCCTTCTCTATCACGTCCCTGATTCAATCATGTACCCTGAACTGTATTGAATTGTGTTATCATTAAGGGTAACTTCCCTATAATGCCTCGAACCCCTTTATTACTCGACATCCAAGTTTTTTTGTTTGATTCTTGGGAGGGGGGGGGGTATTATTGCAGTCATAGCATTCTAGCTACAAGCTACTTAGTCAGCAATTATAATCGCATCACGGGTCAATTAAATGATAGATCTTTTTCATATTTAACCATTCCGCAACGGGATCTATTCGTCTGGTGTCCGCTGTTTTTGTTCTCCCAGCTTCCTGAACCTTTTATTCAGATGGTTTTCAGTTTTGATTATGCTTTTGCTCGTAAAGTTCATGTCCCAGTAATTGTTGATAATAAGGAACTGGATAAAGCGACTGTATGGCAGGACTGGTATATTTGATATGTTTCATCAAGGCACAATGCAACAAGCATCCATGATAATTAACTCTAGTTCTCTCTCTCTCTTTCTAAATCTCTCTCTCTATCCCTCCATCACCCCCTCTCTTTTTCTCTACATATTTCCCACTCCGTATACCCCCTTTTCATCTTCAATTCGGGAGCATTGTTATAGGTTTTTTTAAAACTTTGCTTATGACCAGCGGTGTAGCTCCAGGGCCCCCTAAACGGGAATGAAGAGAGACGGAATGAAAGATATAGAGACAGAGATAGGTTATTATGCCCATAATAAGCTCACCCCTAAGGCCTTGAATCCACGCTACGCCACAGTTATTTCATGATCCTTCAAATACTTTCATTTGACTGAAATACAAGGAAAATCAAGGCCGTTAATTTAAATAGATTTTATTTTCATATCTATTTTAATATTTTCATCCACATATTAAATACATTTTCCTATAAGTTGTAATGTGATTCCAATGATACTCCTCTGAATAAAAAGCAAGACATTTCATGAACCATGTCAATCATATAATGCAGTGCAAATGTTTCTTTCAGTGACACACAAGCCATGCCCAAATCAATAATTAGGCTCAAATAACTAGTTTGCCTGAACAAACCTTCGTCAGTCGATGTGCGTTTACATACAGTGTCTGCAATGTAAGCATATAGGCTCTGGTCAAGTCTTTAGGAATCGTTGGTAAATTAGAGTCTGTGCCTGTATTTAACTTCGTTTCGTGCATAAAGTTTGTCGTGCATGGCTGATTGTCAACGAAACGGAGTTAAGTCTTTGTCAATTCCGAAAAAAGCTTTTCCGGGTTCCGAAAAAGCGCGTACAGCCATACACTAGCTTTATCCGGAAACAGATAACATTCATTTCATCGGTGCTTTCACATCGATAGAAAGAGAATTTCTCCTGCTCGTTAGCAGAAGAATTTAATGGCTCTTCTTTTCATTGGCTATTCTATCGGCTTTTTCTCCTCGGTACCATTCATAGTGGCCGTTTCATCGGATGCGTCCGGATGCATCCGATGAAAATCAGGCCACTTTGAAAGGAAATCAGGCCACTATGAAATGGGTATTTACAAACAGAAGTTGATAACCGAAATCATGGCATTTGATTTGATAAAGAGAGACGAAAAAAGGAATGTGACTTTAAACTTTGTAAACGGAATATAATTATGATACATTTATCAGATTCTGATATAAAAATAGACATTTATGCACGTCTACGAATAAATTATATATGTTTTAAAAAAGTTCACATAAGTATACATGTAACCTAGACAAATTGTAATTTTAATTAATGTGATAAATACAGTCACTTATGGTGAAATTTAGTACAGTTGCTCTCTAATAAAATTGGTGTACAATCATAGAGGAAATCCCCCCCCGGGGGGGGGGGGGGTGTGCTCAGATTTGGTTTGGATGGGGGTGTGCCACTCAAGCCTCGAAAACCCTACCCATTTCAAAGGGTCATTTTGGCAGAAAAAGGTACCTATTTTAGGATGTATGGAAAGCACTTAAATTAACACAAGTTTTGACAGAAACATCATTGACCTTGAATAAAGCATCGTGACTCTTGATGTCTGTTAAGTAGCATTAGTCGTTCAGTCCATTTCGAGAATTCTTAAAGAATCTTACTTTTTGACTGCGGGCATTCCCTAGCGATTCGTTTTTTATCGATTTTTAACGCACGGTCACAAAAGGGCTTTTAGGCCTTTTCCTCTCCTTCCACAAGATTCTCAGTTAAAAATGTCAGTCGCAGAATCTTGTACGCTATCAGTTATTCCGCCGACACAAAATCGGGCCATCAAGGGGCGTCCCTAGCATTCTTTGTTTTTCCCGGAGGGGAAGGGGTGTATTCAAGATAAATCGTCAATTTTTAGTTTTTTCTATCCCCCCCCCCGCCTCTCCCTCGACTAAATTAATCGCTTTTCATTTTTCTCTAATTTATTTCCATTCTCCCACCCTTTTTTTGGGGGGGGGGGTGGGGTATCAATTTAGCTTTAAAAAAGCGTTGGCAGCCTTAAGCATTGAGTTAATTTTGCTGACAGAAAATGTTGTCTTTTTTAATTTAAAATTATATATACATTATTCATAATGACAGTGCCATTACAGTCATAATTGATTTTGTCCATTGGTAGCAAGTTGTGTAATCGACTTAAATTTTCTGCTAGTTCTACTTTTTTCTACACGTATGAAAAATACTGCTCTATGATAAGTTACACACGCTCCACATAATATAGGCATCAATACCTTTTCTTTGTTTACATCAGGGCACTTTCAATGCATGCTTATGGGGCGTTGCAAGAAAGTTGCAATCGATTTCAAATCCCCAAAATCAAGCGTATATTAAGTCTTGCGATTAATTGCAAATTTGCAATTGATCGCAACTCAACTTTCTTGCAACGCCCCATTATATAGTTACTTCTGATCTTAGTCCGTATTCTGCTAATTTAGTTAAAAGGAATTCCAACCTTAAAGAAAACAGAAAAAATCAGAAAAAAAGACTGGTGACAGATTGAACGAAATCGGACAGAAAATAGAAAGTTACTGTAATGCAGTACCGGACAAATTGCCATTTGTACCAACCCCAAAAATGACTTATTACTTTTTTTCTCTCCAAATGACGGACTTGGGAGGATCTTTTCTTTTCAGAGGAACTATATATATATATATATATATTTGCTATCCATAATATGTTTTGAGTAGTGGATTAAAGGGCAATGGACATGATAACGAAACAAGTGACACGAAAACATATAGATGGGCCATGGACAAGAAAGTATTATGTAATCAAAACAGAGTCAAGATCAGATGCGCACTTTCTCGGCAACTCGCAGCCTCAAGAGCTATTTACTATAGTGACCGAATATTTCAAACATTCATAGCTCTGTTATTATTGGAGCGATTTATTTCAAACTTTCGCCTTTCAGTTTCTCTTATTGTTCTGCTTTCATATACAAAGAACTTATTACAAAGAATGGTTGCCCCTCTAAACCTGACAGTGGATCTAAGATTACATTTTAATAATATTAATTTAGACCTCAGAATAACTTTCTTTGTTAAAACCGATTCCAAACGAAAGCTTCGGCTCTGCATCGGGTTTAAAATTGAGTATACATGCGGGCCATAACGTTTACACTATGGATAGAGGACTTGTTGACAAGTCGGGTCATCGAGAAATCAGTTTTTTATGCAACAATATAACATTTTGGCAAATTAGTCTTAGTGAAGATCTTCAGATGTATTAAAATACCAAATGCTTCAAAATAATGTGCTAACTTGATTATTTTGATTAATTTTCAAAATAAATTTTGGATTCTGTTTTATCTGATGGCAAATCAATAATTTATTGAAGTTATCATTTAACATGTCACATTACAATATCACAGTCGGGCCTGTTTTGACATGCCTTTGGGTCACCAAGATCGACTAATACGTTTGCAAATTGATAATAAACGAGTCTCTCCGTCACGAATTGTAAACGGGGTTGGAAAAAAAAACATACAAAATTAATAATCCTGACGCTTCCAAAGAGAAACCTGATACTAAGTCTTCAAAAAGTCATTAAATATTGTGTTAACTTCTGTTTTCCAGACATAAAAAGAATTAGGTATAGGGAAATAGCCGAATAATGTTTAAGGATTAGCCCTATGCGTCTGAAGTTAAAGTATGTTCCAATATCGTTGACTCTCCATCCAGCTGGGCGCGAAACACCACTCTTTTGGCTGCTTTCCTAAACCGTTTGTTGAAGGTGGCAAAAATCAAGGCGTTCACCCAACTGTTAGACATCAGCAAAAGACTAGACACGTACCTGGCCATAGGCGTCGCGATTGAAGTCTTCTGGCTGAACTGCGAACCAGAAACTATACTCCAGGGAAAAATAGCAATAAAGAAGGCGATAGTAGTTACTATAAGAACGCGGAGGGCTTTGAGGCTTCCTCGACGGGTTTGGATGGCGTTTTTCTGGGTGGTGTCACTCTCGTTGGTGATATCGCTAGGGGCAACGTTTGCAGAACGTTTTGATTGACCCGAAGCGACCAACATGACCTTGATGTTTGAGATGGACGTGAGGAGGAGAGTGGTGGAGAAGATGAGAAGGCTTGTCACCAGGCTTGGTCGGAAGGCGAGTCGCTCGGACGAAAAATCTGACAGGCACAAGTTGTTTTTGGCGACCGTCCTGCCCCGTAGTAAGCTCAAGGCCCCGTTAGAGGCGGCGATCGTGCATACGACCAGAAGAACAATCCTTGCGCGTTTCATCGTGACAAGATTAAAATAGCGAAGAGGAAAGATGACAGCAACAAAACGGTCAAAACAGGCGCAGGCAATGAGTAAAGCCGAAAGGTTGGTCAATCCTGTGCACGCTGCTCCTCTTATAGCGCACATTACCGACGAAAACGGCTGGCCAGCGCCGTAGATAATCGCTATGATGGTCAGTCCGCAACAGAAAATGCCCGTGAGGAAGTCTGTAACGGCAAGTGCTTTAAACGCGAACTGTTGCATGTCTTCAAAGCAGTTCTTGACTTTGTATAGGATTACCAGGATAAAGGTGTTACTGATGACGATCATCAACGAACAAATCCCAAGAAGGGTAGCTTGGGTGATACTGAGGGCCGTGATGTTTAACCCACTTCCACCCCCTCCTCCTGCTCCTCCTCCTGCTGATAATGTCACATTGGTGTAGCCTTCAGTAGTAGCCATACTGATACACTGTCAAGCCGATCCCTCAGGCGAACGATTGATCCATCATTTCAGACTCAGAGGGAAATTATGATTTATCCTGAAGGGTTGTCGTTCTGTCCTCAATGTGTTCCTTTACCCTGCGAATCGGTTGGTAAGACTTTTATCTTCAGGTAGGCCCTACTACATTGGTTGAATGTTCACTTCCACCATGTAAGTCACACACATCTGTAAATCTCTCCTGTAAAACTTGAGTTAAGGTACATTCTCAAACCCATCAATATTTTTGTGTATAATCCTTACAAGTCACGACTGGGTAAGATATTCCGCCAACTGAAGAATCGAACAATGGCCAACTGATGATAAAATCTTGCAAATACGTACGCTAATAATCTTACACTTTGACAACTATTGAGGAGCGGTGGCGAGAGACCCGTAAAAATAACGAAATTATTCGAACCACAATCACAATCGGAGAGCACTTTCACTCCAAAACTGGTATTGAACACTTATGTACACTCCTAGGCATAAAGGAAAAATTAGAAGACGCGAGAAGATGCACAACTTCACTTTTCAAAAACTATTCGAGTAATGAGAATGAGAACTAAACTCCGCTCCCCGACTCGAAAGGGCTGAGAGAAATGTCATTGAAGAGTAAACGACGTTCACGACTTTCACCCTTTTTGTTGTTATCATGTGAAGATATAGAAGCATTAATGTCACAGAGGTGCGAAAAAGCATACCGTCAAATTAATTGACTCTGTGATCGTTATCTCTTTTTATCGCGCACACGACACTAGTGCGTATTTCGTGTTCTGTGTGAATTCTTACACGATCATCAGTTCACAGTGTCACTTCGGCGGCAGGCGATAGATCGCTGAATGACAAATATCGGTATTCACAGATTTTCGGTTTAGTGGTCTCTCTAGCGCTCTGAAAACCCGCGCATGTGCAGTAGTCACAAACCACAGCGCACTTTTTATTGGCTAAGTAGTGATCAACAATTTTATTACCTTGGTCGTGTACCAAGGTTGCGCCGTCAGGCATTAAAGGTAAAGACCAGTATTGGAAACGCCCCAATTTCAAAAAATGAAATGGAAGCTCTTATTACCAATCATGTGAAAGAATATGTTTTGACTAATACACGATGATAAAAAATTTGCCGGGAAACCGCCTACTAATTCATATATTTGGTAAATTTGTTTCTCTCATGGTCTGTGAGAGATATAGGGTAGTCCCATATACATCTTTCTGTGTATAGTGCTTGTAACTTCACGAAGAATGGGCCAAATTTCTTATCATTTTGATGATTCCAGAACCTTGCAGATGCTAGATGCTAGATGATCAACCTTTTCTGATCGATTTCACAATGCAATCGCATGACCATAACTGGTCTTTACCTTTAACATTTTTTTTTTACGCCTCGTTGGTTATTTTATTAAAATGCATATTCTCTTTTGACTCGTTGTTGTGACTGATGGCTGTTTAGCTTATGAAAACCATTTCGCAAAGAGAACATTTGCTGAGTTTTCGATGATTTGACGCAATTCCAGCTGTGCTCGAAGATTCCAAAAAACGGGAGAAGTTGATTGGAATTTTCTTTTCATTATTGTTACCTTACTTTCCGTTGATTATCTAGCATTTCTCAGTGTTGTTGCTCACTGGGGGAACGTACGTGTCACCCCATGCAATCTAACGCCGAAACAAAAAATAAGAGAACATGGGAAAGAAGGAGAGGGGGCATATAACGAGATCTAATTTAACCCATCTCTATCTTTCCGTCATTTGTTCCAAATAGAATTCCATCAATCTGTTAGTAATACTAGAATATTAAGATCAGTATATGGAAAGAATGAATGAAGCCTATCTGCACTAGTTTGACCAGGAGGGATTAGACCTCCCTGCGTGGTCACTGGCAGGTGGTTATTTCATCAAATCAGCTCTCAATGAACATAAGAAAAAGGGGACCACGGGGGACCACGGGGGATCAACGGGTACCGCTTAGGCATTGTTGACCATCGAGGGCGCAAGTAGCTACAATTAGTGCAGTCCCGCGCTTTGATTCACTTGCCTAAAATCGTTTGTGTATATCATGCTGGTGTATATCAATCTGTTCCTTTATTGTTGTGATTATATTTAGTTTGTACCTATTTTGTGTTTACTTTAAGAGACTCTTATCTCTATTTCGTGTTTGTGCCAGCATGGAGCTATCGGTTCAATTCAATTCACTTAATTCAATCCCATCGTTTAAACTTTTCATAATATTAGATATTAGTTGATAGGTCCATGGATATTATCATTTTTGTTACATCATATTTAGATATCGAGAATGCCCGGTGTTTATTAATTTACAGCTAAGATACAATGCCATGTAATATAAACAAAACATTTCTTTCAGTCAGAGTTGAACTACGCTACAGTTATGATGAACATGATCATAATCATTAGGAGGACAATGATTACAATCATAATACAAATTATTATAATATTATGATAATAATAATGATAATAATAATGATAAAATGATAATGATAAAAATGATGTTTATAATAATAATGATAATAAATATGATCATAACAATGATAATAGTGATAAAAATATAAATAATGATAATAATAATAATAATTATTTCATTTTTTTTCTTATGAAGTCTTCATAATTTCCACCAAAAAAAAAAAAAAAAAAATCGCTGACAACACTCTCTGCAAATACACTCTTTAATTGATGTCACATGCGAATAATGATGATGAGGATGATAACAACAATATTGATAATTATGTATTTATATATTCATACAAAGTCATGTTCTAATGCGCCTTACAGTTATGTAATTAACAAAAAAAAGGTGAGTTTGGGGATATTTTTGATGATGATGATGACGCTGTTCTTCCTGAGGACCCCCAAAATAACGTATTACAGTGAAACCTGTCTTTAGCGACCGCCCAAGGGATACACAAAAAGTGGCCTTTGTAGACAGATTGCTTTGGTACATGATTCCATGAGGAACCATTTTCAAGGGAAACAACGAATGTGGCTTTTGCAGACAGGGGGTCTTTGTAGACAGGTGGTCACTAAAGCAGGTTTGACTGTACTATTATTATTATCATTATGATCACTAAAAATGACTAATTTTCATTATTATCATCATTATTACGACTGACTGTGACTACTTATCATTAAAAACAATGATAATAATAAAATATGGCGTTATTGCAGGGCCCTAAGGAGGGCGGGTAACATGGATAATGATGAGGCAACCATGTGTAAAATGTTAAATTGCCATTTATAAGGACAGAGGAGTGACCACTAGCTCAAAATGGTAGATTAACACTTTGTGCATCCTGGATCCAACAATGTAATATGTTAACCCTAATAAGGCCGGGGGGGGCATTATGGCCCCCCCCCCCTCCACGATTTTTCCGATTGCTCGGGAACGCATATAGATGGCGCCCCGCCGCTCGCTGACTTTTTTCTTTCGAGTCTTGCGCAACTTTTCAAAGAATTTTTTTGAAAATCGGACCTACGGTTACAAGGTCACGTGACCTTTTGTCTTTGCATGTCAGCCCGAATATCGCTCATTTTCGTGATTTGTGTTCAAAACATATGGGAAAGTCATTTTTGCTAAAAACAGATCAAACATGGGTTATTGGGTCTTGTTTGAAGTTTAGGTGGTTGTTTTTGGAGTCAAAATAGTTGATTTATAGTACGAAATGAAATAAAACAACAAAAACAATGAAATACATAAGTTAAAAAAACAATGAAATACACAAGAAATTATCAAAACAAGGGATAACATAAGGAATAAGCTGGCTCTTCCAATTTTTTTGTCGTATTATTATTCAGAATGGTCTAATGAATATATGTAGTGAAAAAGAATGCTTAAATATGAATAATATATGATTTATGGGTAAAAATGTGATTTTTATGACTTTATTTGCATAAATTACCATAAATATGCAAATGAGTCAGTTTTTCAAAAAATTGAAATTATCATATTATTCTATACACTTCACTTGACATGCGTGCAAATTTTCGCGGCGATTGGCCGCTTCGCGGCCGAGATCTTAAGGGGGGGGGCCATACTAAGACCTCAAATAGCCCGGCCTTTTTAGGGTTAACAGTGTCTGATATTTTTAGAGAAACAAATGGTCGCCATTCGGCCCTTTTAAGTGGTGATTTAACATATAACTTTTAGAGTATTCTTTATAAAAGTTTATGATTGAATAATAGGTCTAAATTTTAAAACTATCATTTTGTACGGCGTAACATACTGTAAAGAATTGAAAGGCTAATATTTCATGATGTCCATCAAACTGCTTTAAACATGACCATGATGACATAATGTAGACAATACTTGCCATGTTAAGTTACAGACAATGACTCAGAACGTCACTCGTCAGTGGGTGCACTTGTTGATGCATTGCCACCACTGAGAGATTAAACGTTTAGATAGATTTATGTAACATTGAAGTCATACGTAAATGGAGCAATACTCAAACTTGGACTTGGGACGGTTGCGTAATGCTTAAAAATTCTAATAGTAATATTCTTATTTACCCTCTGAAAAGTGTACATAAAAATAAGACAGGAAAATTAGCATTATTACATCCACTATTCGCTACACACACACAAAACACACTCACACTTTTTTTTCCTTTTTTTTAAAAGCAATTTTGTTTTATTTCTCCAAATGTGTAATACAAGCCATAACATACAATTGAATAAAATAAACGTGTTCAATATTGATTGCTTTTACATAAACACAATTAAACAAAAACTTATTTGCAGTATATATAACTTAGCAACAAAGTGAACGTATAAGTACCTAAACATAATATATATGTCAATTGTAAATGATATTCACTTATATAAAAAAAAAAAAAAACTTAAACAAATCTGGAGGTAATTTTACTGGAACAATGCCTGCTCTTCCCTGCCCCCTCCTATGGCGCGCTATTTGACCAATAACCCCGAAAAACACTGTTTATCGTGAGAAACTCTGTATCGACTGATAAACACAGTTTCTTTCGATAAACCTTGTTTATCGACGATAAACAATGTTTTTCGGCGATAAACCTTGTTTATCGAGAAAAAACTATGTATATCAACTGATAAACATTTTTTTTTGCTCGATAAACCTTGTTTTTCGTCGATAAACCTTGTTTATCAACGATAAACCTTGTTTTTCGCTCGATTAACATTGTTTTTCGGCGATAAACAAGGTTTATAAAAAAACACAGTTATTCGTATTTCGTCAGGAGTGGGCGTTTTTTAAAGTTGCACCCAGCTCAGAGCACTGCTCCGCACGTGCGCTTTACACCGTAGAATATACCAACACCGTAACACTTGCTCGCGCTCAAGACCACGATCTACATTTTCTGAGTGGAGGTATGGCGAAGTATTCTTAATTCCAGGCTTTTTCCCCAATTTTTGAAATGTTTATATGTCTCTCTCTAGCTCTCTCTCTTTTTCAAACTTTCTAGGTTTTCCCCTTCTCTTATCTCTCTCACTCTCTATCTCCCTCACTCTCCCGCTTTCTTTCTCTCACTCTCTCTTTCTCCTACCCTCTCAATATTACCCTTCTGTCTTTCACTCTCTTTCTTCTAATTCTCTCTTTCCCTTTCTCTTTCCTTTTTCTTTCTCTGTACTCCCTCTCTGCCTCCTCCCTTTTATCTATTTGCCCCGGTATGAGAAATAGGGTAGAGATAGATGGTTGGAGAGAGAGGAGAGATAAATGAGAGATAGAGGAGAGATATAGAGCAGGGGAAAAGGAGAGATAGAGCGGGGATAGATGGATGGATATAGATGGATAGAGAGAGGAGAGCTAGAGGAGAGATATTTTAAAGATAGATGGATAGAGAGAGGAGCTAGAGATAGAGGAGAGATAGAGCGCGGGTAGATGGATAGAGAGTAAGGAGAGATAAATGAGAGATAGAGGAGAGATAGAGGAGAGTAAGGGTAGAGATAGATGGATGGAGAGAAAGGAGAGATGAATGAGAGATAGAGGAGAGATATCGATCTATCCCCGCTCTATCTCTCCTCTATCTCTCCTTTATATATATATATATATATCTATCTCTATCCATCTATATCCATCCATCTATCCCCGCTCTATCTCTCCTCTATCCCTGCTCTATCTCTCCTCTCTCTCTCTCTCTCTCCATCTATATCCATCCATCTATCCCCGCTCTATCTCTCCTTTAAACCTGCTCTATCTCGAGCTAGAGAGAGATGTTTAAACATAACATTTCATAAATTGGGAAAAAAACCTGGAGTTAAGAATACTTCGCCATACCTCCACTCAGAAAATGTCGATCGTGGTCTTGAGCGCGAGCAAGTGTTACGGTGTTGGTATATTCTACGGTGTAAAGCGCACGTGCGGAGCAGTTCTCTGAGCTGGGTGCAACTTTAAAAAACGCCCACTCCTGACGATACACGAATAACTGTGTTTATCGATAAACCTTGTTTATCGCCGAAAAAAAAAAGGTTTATCGAGCGATAAACTAGGTTTATCAGTCGATAAATATAATTTCTCTCGATAAACAAGGTTTATCGCCCAAAAACATTGTTTATCGTCGATAAACCTTGTTTTTCGCTCGATTAACATTGTTTTTCGTCGATAAACATTGTTTATCGGGGTTATTGGTCAAATGGCGCGCCATACCCTCCCTCACACAAACACCTCACCCACCCACCCACACACACCCTCACCCACCCACCCACCTCCACACACACACACACACTACTCACTCAGTGGATGTCTGCTAACATTCGCAACTCAAGCAAACAAATATACTAAATAAGTTATCCAGGCCGCAAAATAGAGTTACACTTGAACTTGAGTAATGTATGTTCATTATAATATATAATATGTATACGGACATGACATGAATTAAACATTACTCAAGTTCAAGATTCAAGATTATTTTATTGGTTCATGCATGCCAATGTTACATAGAACTTTTGCTTCCAATGGTTTTTTTTTACAATGAACATACAAAAGATAGAAAATACAATACAAAATTCAACAAAAGAAAACGATGTACATAATGGATAATAATATGCATATGCATAATGTGCATGTGCCCCTCAATTTCATAGTGTCTACAATTAACATTATCATTTTTTACTTGGCAATATAGTGCAATTTAGGTGTCGACGAATTTAAGTTCATCAAGGCGGAAGTATTTTTTCCAATGGCCCGGGTTACTATCACTTTATGTTTCAGTTCTAAAAATAAACTCTGTGGTGAGGGATAAAATGAATATCTCTTTTATTAGGAAAACAACTTTTACATTGTAAGTCCAAGGTAATTCTTGACGTCCCTTTGAATAAACTGTTTTAGTGTATCCCATGCCATTGAGGACATCTCTTACAAACAAGAAAAAAGGTCAAGTTTGAAGAGCCCATCCCCTCCCGCCCCCGCTATTATCCCCTCTGGTAGGACAATTATGCGGACCCCTCTGACAAGTACTTAATCTGTTTTTAATCCACTTATTCAACCCGTGCCGTGCTCTCTTTATCTGCCTCTCTTCTTTCTTTCTACCTCTTCTTTCTTTCTCTGTCTCTTCCCCTTCTCTCTCTCTCTCTCTCTGCTCTATGCACTGTAAATTCGTTGTGGAACGACTTTACACAACATTAGGTGGTTTAGGTAGAACATGTCCCTGACACAGGGGTTGTGTTGGTTGTGTAAGAAATTTACAAAACGAATTTGCAGGAATTTGTTGTGTAATTTTTGTTACACAACTTAACACAGTGTAAGGAGTCAACCACCCAATGTTGTGTAAAGTCGTTACACAACGTTACAAACGAATTTGCAGTGATGTTCTGCTGAATTTACTAGTACAGCACTAATGTCTACACAACCCGTAAAAGCCCTTCGTGGTTTGGGATGTTGCCACCGTCATTGATCTTCAGAATTATGTGAGCTAAAAAGACAGGAAGATTTGATTTGCTTTGATTTGATTTGATTTCTGCATTTTTCCAAACATAATAACGGAATAAAAAAAGAACATATAAACGTAAGGTATAATACAAAATATACAAACAATGATAACTTCATGTTCAAATGTTTTTATATACATAATTTATGTACATATAATAACGAAACTTAATATTTCTATAACATATATAAATTTAAAGTATTATCCAAACTTTCAGTTGAAAAAGTGAAGGAGACCGCAATCATAAGTGAAGCTTGACTAGGATGGCGGCTTAAAAAAACAAATTAATAATAATAATTAATAATCTTAAGGTAAAACTTAAAATGAAAAAGTGTTCAAACGTTCTTTGTGTACGAGTTTGTGAGTGTGCTGTGTGAGTGTATATATATATTGTGTGTGTGTACGTGTACTTGTATCGCGTTTCAGTTTATTTGCCCCATCAGGACCCAGATGTAAAACAGATTTTTGTTTATATCTGATTCTTGCTCATCCTGAATATACTTTTATAAATAACTAGATAAATAAATAAATACAAACATGTACTAGTTGAGAGAATACTTCTTTCACACGTTAAGTGCTTTTCCAAAACGTACAGATAGGGGTATAATTTAGAATGAAAATTTTCCAGTTCATATTTATTGCAACTCATTAAACAATAACAATACAAAAATACAAATACAAGATATTAACAAACATATACATATGGATATACTTAAAATATACATAAATCGGAACATAGAGAAAATAATTAAATTTAGAGTAAAGGAGCCAGAAGAGGCCAAAATCCTGTCGAAGGCTATTTCCATGCTTAATTCAAAACATCATTTTAATAATAAGAATTAAGAAAGAAATAAGGTAATTGTGAATTTTAAAAAGAATGATATTAAATAAATGATTATTGATATAGATTCCTCTCGTTCAAAGGTAATCGTCTGGTTTAATTTGTCAGGAATAGAATGAATAATAGTGCGTATAAAAAAGTATACCCAACATAAAGCTTCTTACTATAAAAGTTAAAACCTGTGTGACCTTGAATCATATGTTATTGTAAAGGAAAACTAATACCCTGTCTTATGATACCATTTTCATAATTGTGCGGCTAAGGATGACTGAACAGCAGGCTTTAAAAAAGTATTATCAAAATCCTATTGTACCAATTTTGGACTGAAGTAATGAATGTGGGTAAAAAGCCATTATGTGTGTGTGTTATCTCTTTCTTAAACAATTGCTCCTTTATTTACATCGACTATTAGACAGTTATAAAAAAAGGCAACTCATACTTTAAAGACATGCTAAATTCAAGTAACATTTATGACATTATCTCCTTTATGATGATTACAATATTGACTTCATTCGCATCCCTTGTTTAAGGAAACCTTCTAATTGAGTGTTACAAAACGGATTAAATTCATCTGGAATATTGTCTTTTTTATGAAAGTCTGTTGTTATTTTCTTTCATATATATCATCAAAAATGTTCTTTCTTGCATTCGGGTTTAGTACCTTTTGAGTTTTCGGTCTCTATTCGAGATAAACACCTTAGCTTCTTGTCAAATGGCGCAGTGGACAAGTGAGCAGAGAGAACTTGGATAATCATGAGACAAGAAGTTAGTAGGCTGTTAATAATAATTACAGCTTATCCTGTGGATTGAAACAAGGTTCTGTGAAAGCCCAGTTACATTCCATCATTTTAAACAATGATGCACTAAACCACGAGGCAGAAATGAACTATTAAAAGGATTTAAGACCAATGAAACGCATGCATATGGCCTGATCCACATCGGTTCCTTAACTGAGCCTTAACTTGGAACAAAGCTATTTTGACAACACCTTTTAAAGACACTGGTGCTCATTCAACCGTGGCAGAAATATTATGAATAGGGTATAATTGGACAACTAAATATGTGATTCAAATAAAAACATAGATGGGCCTTGAATTTGAAGGTATTCTGTAACTGAAACTGTGTCAAGGTCGAACAGAAACCTCGGAAACTCGCAGCCAGATCGCAAATAGTTAAGAACCTCCCTATTACAAATAGACAAAGAAGCTCTGTATTCGCTCGACTAATCTTCTTCAAAACCGTGAATGCCACTGTCTTATATTAGGGTTCTTAAATGACTATGGTTTTGTTTATCATAAAATGAATGACCTTGGAGGGTCTTTTCATAGGAGCAGTAGCCCAATGGAGAAGGCACTGTGAAGAAGGAAAACAAATGTGATATTGCAGTAAAGTAGACACACAAAAAATATATGGAAACAGGACTTTTTGATATGTCGGGTCACCGAGAAAAACACGTTTTTTATGCAACGACTAATGATTTAAAAACATTATGGCAAATAAGTCTCAGTGAAGCTCTTCAAATGTCATGAAATGCATTAAAATAAAGTGCTTACTTTTATTTTCTAAACAGATTGAGTATTCCGTTTTATGTGATGGCATATTATCGATAACAAATTGATGAAGTAGTCATTAAAAGCCCCATTGACTCTTATAACTACTTGCGTCCTCTACATAGCAAACACTGTCTAATCGGTGACCATTGGTCCCCCATGGTCCCCTTTTTCTTATGTTAATTGAGAGCTGATTTGATGAGATAATCACCTGTCAGTGACCATGCAGGGAGGTCTAATCTCTCCTAGAATAGATAGATAGATGGATATATAAAAGCTATTTTATTGCATCTTTCATGAATGGCAGTTTGGCAATTGCACATAAATTACACAAATTGGATATATACATTGTAAAAAAACTTACATAACATTTAGTTAAAAATTGTTTTCACGTGTCACGTTACTTCTGCCTAAATACCATAAACAATTAAAAAACACTTAATGAACATAATTTCTACCAAAGAAAAAAGACAAAAAGTATAAACATAATTACGTGCCAACATATTATGGACTAGGGTAAATTTTACAACAGTTCGTCATGTTACAATATTGCAGTTGTGGGTATAGTGGTAAAATAATCAAGGATAGCGGCAAGAGCAGGGGTTATGAACATTTAGTAATATTTGAAATAATTATTCAAAATTAAAAGTAAAATGCAAAACTAGTGCAGAGGGGCTTTAATACATCGCATTTCACTATGTCACGGTCCTTCACCAAGTGCGTCTCACACGTATGCACATTTTTTAAAAGGGACAGTTGAGTTCGTGTTTAAGACCACAGATGCCTTCGAAGTGCATGACTATTGTTCTTATTCTTATTTACGACATTTCTAGTGCCATTTTAGGACCTAGAATTGCTATGAAGGTAATTTTAGACTAACAAATGTGTGAAATTCAGATTGAATCCGATCATAACAATTCAGCTCCATTTTTAAAAATACTGTGACCGTTAATTAATCAATTAATTAATAATAACAATACACGGGCTGGCTGGTTGCGCGTATTATAACTAACACAAAAAGTTCAACAAAAAGCCAACATCTGCATTTATTTGGCTTGAATAACACGAATAAGGCGCTATCTCGTTTTTTCAACGGCTGGTTCAAAATCATCGAATATTTGTGGAGCCCCACAAATATTAGCAATTGTTAAATTTAATGATATTTCAGCCGTCGCTGAACCGATTTTGATCGAACAAAGATGATTTTGTCATTTAAATTATATACTCTTTTACATTTGTCACCCAGTTTTTCATTATCTCACCCAAAAAATATATATTTTGTGTGGCGCTCTCTCTACCCAAACTCTACTATCCCTTTAATTACATTATGATGAACGGGGTTTTGTCGTTTTGTGTACAACCAGTTCGTGCACTAACCGATTCATAAATCATAAATAATGATAATCATCAAAATATTATCAGACCTTAGGGATAGTAGACAAAATGGGTATTCGACAAGTTGGGAATTAGACCGACTGGAAATTAGACCAAATGAGCAATAGACTAAATGGTTAGTAGACTTATTGGAGATTAGACCACATTGAAATTATATCAAAAGGCCCTTGGCCTAAATGGTCATAATACCAAATGATATGTTATTGGGTAGTAGGCGAACTGGTTGTGGACCAAACGGAAATTCTCCTCATGAACTAGTATTTCCGTCACAAAGTATGAACGGGGTTTAAAAAATAGAAAATTAATAATCCTGATACTTCAAAATAGAAACCTAAGTCAACAACATAAGAATGCATACATTGTGTTAACTTCTGTTTCCCAGACTAGATAGTGGAATGACCGAATAAGGTTTTGGATTATGTTAAAGAGTGTTCCACTATCGTAAACTCTCCGTCCGACTGGGTGCGATATATCACTCGTTTGGCTCCTCTCCGAAACTGTTTGTTGAAAGTAGCAAAAATCACAGCATTCATCCAACTGTTAGACATCAGCAAAATACTGGACACGTACCTGGCCGTAGGTGACGCAATCGAAGTTTTCTGGCTGAACTGCGACCCAGAAACTATACACCAAGGTAATATAGCAACATAGAAGGCGACAGTAGTAACTATTATAATGCGGAGGCCTTTGAGGCTTCTACGACGGTTTCGGAATTGCTGGGAAATGTCTCTCTCATTTGTGATTTTCCTATGGAAAGCATTTACAAAACGTTTTGATTGACCCGAAGCGACCAACATGACCTTGATGTTTGAGATGGACGTGAAGATGAGAGTGATGGAGAAGATGAGAAGGCCTATTACCAAGCTTGGTCGAAAGGCGAGTCGCTCGGACGAGAAATCTGACAGGCACAAGTTGTTTTTGGCGACCGTCCTGCCCCGTAGTAAGCTCAAGGCCCCGTTAGAGGCGGCGATCGTGCATACGACCAGAAGAACAATCCTTGCGCGTTTCATCGTGACAAGATTAAAATAGCGAAGAGGAAAGATGACAGCAACAAAACGGTCAAAACAGGCGCAGGCAATGAGTAAAGCCGAAAGGCCGGTCAATCCTGTGCACGCTGCCCCTCTTATAGAACACATCACCGACGAAAACGGCTGGTTAACACCAAAGATAATCGTTATCATGGTTAGTCCGGAACAGAAAATGCCTGTGAGTAAGTCTGTAACGGCAAGTGCTTTAAACAAAAACTGCTGCATGTCTTCAAAGCAGTTCTTGACTTTTTTTAATATTATCAGGATAAAGGTATTACTGATGACGATCATCAACGAACAAATCCCAAGAAGGGTAGCTTGTGTGATACTGAGGGCGGTGATGTTCAACCCACCCCCTCCTCCTCCTGCTCCTCCTCCTCCTTCTGATAATGTCACATTGGTGTAGCCTTCAGTAGTAGCCATACTGATGCAATGTCAAACTTATCCCTCAGGTGAATGATCCCTTATTTAAAACTCCAAGTAAACACATAGTAAACGACTATCAATCACAGATTACTTAGAAAGTACAAACCAAAGGGAAATTATGATATCTCCTGAAGAGTTGTCTTTCTGTCCTCTTTAAAGTTCCAAGGTTATATGTCCATGTTTCCACGTTTTAGATAACTTTGTACAAAGCCAGTGTTGCGTATACCGTGCATTTGACGATGCGTGTCCACCACTGAGAGAGTTAACGTTTAGGTAACGCCTATAATCGGATAAAAATCGGATTGATTTCTTTAACTTCGAAGTCTCACGTAAATGGAACAATACTCGAACTTGGACTTGTCGGTTACGTAATGCGTCATTATATTAAAATCGCTATTAATCCATTAAAAATGTACGGGAAAAAAGACGAGACAGAAACAAATGGGCAGTGTAAGATTCTTGTTCTTTTTTCCTTGCTCACGCAGATAATGCCTAAAATACTTGTATATTTAGCAGAGCAGCGAGAGAGAGAGAGAAGGAGAAATGCAAAGTCATCCACTATGGAAGAAGTAATCCCTTGTGTGACTACACTATGAATGATATGATCGAGCCATTACCTGCTGTCCAACATGAACAAGACAAGGGAGTAATATTCGATGATGAAATGTCCTTTTCAAATCACATTGACACTGCTTCCAATGCTACAAACCGTAAATTAGGAATCACCAAGCGTACTTTTTCAACTAAGGACAACAAGGGAGACACACATTTATATAAATCAATTGTTAGACCGGCACTAGAATACTGCTCTCCCGTGTGGCACCCTTACAGGCGCGGATCCAGGATTTTCCAATAGGAAACATACCAATACTGACAAGGTCATATTAGAAGCACCATACCGGTACAATTTTTGACATTTTCATCGGGGGGGGGGGGGGGGGGGGGGGGGGGGGGGGGCTAAAGCCTCTTTCATGACAAAAGTTTCATTAAATTATTAGAGAAAGAAGATGATTCGTTGTTATATTCTCGACTCTAAAATAATCCTTGTCTGAATTCAGTTTCCCCCCGCCCGCGCATAGCGCGTATTTTTCGGGCGCTTCATTAAATTATGAGAGAAAGAAGACCATTCGTTGTACCATTCTCGACTCTTAATCCTTGTTTGAATTCAGTCTTTCCCCTTCCCGCGCTAAGCGCAGAAGCTTAACGTGTCATTAAATTATTAGAGAAAGAAGACGATTCGTTGTACCATTCTTGAATTTCAATCCTTGTCTGAATTCAGTTCCCCCCCCCCCTACTGCGCGAAGCGCGGAAGCTTTGATATTTCATTACATTATTAGAGAAAGAAGACGATTCGTTGTACCGTTTTCGACTTGTCAGAATTTTCAAAAATATTTCTTTGTCTGCTCCTTTTTTGTCTTATGTCCTCTTACTGCCCCTACCGCCCTTGGCTACACGCCTGCTTTAAAGGGAACATGAAACAATCATGATTGTGATAGCACACAATTAGGTTAGTAGAAACGAAAGGAAAAAAAGATCTATTACACCAACCATGGATAAATCACGGCCGGGAGCGTCATATCATATCATATCATATCATATCATAGTTTTGTGTTATCGGGCGAGGGCCGGGGCGTAGCGACCAAGCGAGATTTTGCAATGTTGAATGCTGAAATTATGCATTCTAAAAAATCCCTTAGCCCAATAATTCTTTCCGCTATATGTCTTTCTAGCTGTATTTCTAAATTTCCAGGGCGACGTGTCCCCCTACCGGGCCCAGGATCGCCGCCCCTGCCCCTGTCCATGCACCTGTATGTTGGCTAAGTCAGTAGAGCGTCCGCCTCACAACCGGGAGGTCGAGGGTTCGAACCCCGGCCGCGTCATACCAAAAGACGTTAAAAGACGGGAGTTGCTGCTACCTTGTTTGGCGTTCAACAATAAGGGATAGAGCAACGTCGATCTGGCGCTGCTCAGTGCATGCCGGGCTCACGATCAATTGGGAAAAAAGAATTTCCATTTTCGGCTTAACTTAATAAAAGATTACAAAATATGGACTGTAAAAAATTATTATTATTATTATTATTATTATTATTATTATTATTATTATTATTATTATTACTACCAACATGAGTTCAAATACAAGCACAAGCGAGTTGGTACGAGCTGAATCCAAATGAAGGGCAAAATAAGAGTTGTGAAGCGGCCCTACCGTTAATTTAAAATTTGACTGTTGAGTATATAGCTTCTATTTAAAAGACATCCAAAATATAGTGCCCTTTTCAAATTTCTCACTAAAGAGTGATGACCTTTGAAGCACAGGGGCTGTTTTGAACGTTTAACTTTGAATCCGCGGCTCGAGATTTTATGCGGCCGGCCCTGCCCCCTCTATTCAATAACGTTTCCCAAGCCTTCTGGAATGACCCCAAATCTCCCGATTATAGTTTTTCCCTTATTCGTCGTTACTGTAACTTAGCGCCATTTCCTTGTCTTCCCCTCTTTCTCACCGACTTTTCTCCCCCCCCCCCCCACCTACTCGATGTTATCTAGGGTACGCGCATGTATGTTCCCTCTCTTTGAAAGCACCACTCTATCTCCGATGTCTAAAGTCAGTACGGGCCGGATTTTGTGTATTACGGGCCGGACTTTGTTGCGTGAAAAGTTACCCTTTATCGGAGATTCCCGGAGTGGGAGGGAGGGAGGGGGGGGGGGGGGGGCTTTCTTCTTTTTCTTTTCTCCTTTTTTTCTCTCTTTCTGCTTCTTTTCTCTTCTTTCTTTTCTCTTCTCTTTTCTTTTCTCTTCTCCTTTCTTTTCTCTTCTCCTTTTTTCTTCTCTTCTTTCTTTTTTCTCTTCTTTTCTTCCTCTTTTCCCCCCTTTTTTTGCGCCGCCAATAGGGTGGGGGGGGGGGGGGAGGCCCTGGATCCGCCACTGCCTTATAAAAAGAAACATATTCTCAAAGTGGAAAAAGTTCAACGTCGTGCAACTAGACTCCTTCAACCTCTCAGAAGTCTTCAACCCCTAAGTTGATTCCTCAGCTCTACATCCTGACTTATGGATCCTAATGAGTATCATTGTAGAAAGTAGAAGTAGAGCATCCAAATTTGCCTTTATTATCATTATTGTCATAGAAGCGACATGCTACATGTCTATAAGATTATGCATGTAATCGACGACCTCCAGTCAACTAATCTCTTTCATCGTCACCAGTTCAAACTACAAAAGAAACACGTTAAATATAAATTGAGGCAAAGCTCTTTTCACAGAGAGTATAGTAAACGAATGGAATGGTCTCCCATCATTATGTAGCAGAGAGTCCATCATTCAATTCTTTCAAATCAAATCAGGATAAGTACTGGTCACTGAAGAAGGACAAGTTTAATCCTGATGAACTATTCAACTGTCCATGTTCATTCGTAACTGCACAACGCCAAATTTAAGAGTAACCCACCAGCGGACACCGAGGGGCAAATAAGTTTTGTATAACTTGATGGCTACATCCAAGGTATGATATCAAAGGTATGAGAGACAGAGATAGTTTAAGAGTTAAAATTAGACTCATTCCCTTCTTTTATTTGTCACGATTACTATTTGTTTCTCTAGTCTCTTCTACCCATACATATTCATTTCACATCATTTGCATATTATCCATTCATCTCCACCATGCATCTCAACCATGCATCTCAACCATTCATCTCCACCATTCATCTCCACCACAAACTCTTCAAGTTAGAACAGGTGGTATGTTCTCTTCTCATTTGCGTATTTCCACTTCTTACTTATCATTGGTTCTCTTCTCCTTTTTCTTATGAATATTCACTTTTATTCTTAAATTCTATTGTGCTATATTTGAATATAATTTGCATGGAGCACATGTACAGCCTGGGTTAATAAAACTGATGCAGAGCTGAACTGCACTTATACTGTGTCAGACGTGTGATTTTTAGAGCTCTGTGGGCATGAGGTAGGAGAGACATTGGGGGCTTTTCGTTTGTGTGGACGAGGACGGCGTTCACGTCCTCTAACGATGCAAATTGACGTCAGACACCCGTCCTGTTCACTACCTTATAACCCTTTTTCGTTTTAAGTTGACACACGTTCTCTACACGATGACGTAATGGCCCCGCACGCGCTTATTCATTTTCTCCTTCTTTCACTTCTTATTTTGTTCTTCGTTTATTATTCTATTATACTCTCTCTATTTTTCTTATGATATTCTTTGTTTTTCCTTCTTCCATCTTCTCTTCTATCTTTCCATTGTCTATTCTTTATCATTTTCTCTTTCTGTCTTTCCTAATGTTATTGTTGTTGTTATCATTCTATCATTTTTCTTTCTATCTTTCCTCATATTATTCTTTGTTTCTTCCTTCTATCATCTTCTCTTAAGTTATTCTTTGTTTTTATCATTCTATCACTTTCTCTTTTTGTATTTCCTTACGTTATTCTTTGATTTTTCCTTCTTTCACCTTTTCTTTCTGTCTTTCCTTATGTTATTCTTTGTTTTTTCCTTCCTTCACTTTCTCTTTCTGTCTTTCCTTATGTTATTCTTTGTTTTTCACTTCTTTCACCTTCTCTTTCTGTCTTTCCTTATGTTATTCTTTGTTTTTTCCTTTTACCTTCTCTTTCTGTCTTTCCTTATGTTATTCTTTGTTTTTTCCTTCTTTCACCTTCTCTTTCTGCCTTTCCTTATGTTATTCTTTATTTTTTTCCTTCTGTCACCTTCTCTTTCTGTCTTTCCTTATGTTATTCTTTGTTTTTTCCTTCTTTCACCTTCTCTTTCTGTCTTTCCTTATGTTATTCTTTGTTTTTTCCTTCTTTCACCTTCTCTTCAGTCTTTCCTTATGTTATTCTTTGTTTTTTCCCTTCTTTCACCTTCTCTTTCTGTCTTTCCTTATGTTATTCTTTGTTTTTTTCCTTCTTTCACCTTCTCTTTCTGTCTTTCCTTATGTTATTCTTTGTTTTTTCCTTCTTTCACCTTTTCTTTCTGTCTTTCCTTATGTTATTCTTTGTTTTTTCCTTCCTTCACTTTCTCTTTCTGTCTTTCCTTATGTTATTCTTTGTTTTTCACTTCTTTCACCTTCTCTTTCTGTCTTTCCTTATGTTATTCTTTGTTTTTTCCTTCTTTCACCTTCTCTTTCTGTCTTTCCTTATGTTATTCTTTGTTTTTTCCTTTTACCTTCTCTTTCTGTCTTTCCTTATGTTATTCTTTGTTTTTTCCTTCTTTCACCTTCTCTTTCTGCCTTTCCTTATGTTATTCTTTGTTTTTTCCTTCTTACACTTTCTCTTCAGTCTTTCCTTATGTTATTTTTTGTTTTTTCCCTTCTTTCACCTTCTCTTTCTGTCTTCCCTTATGTTAGCCTTTGTTTTTTCCTTCTATCATCTTCTCTTATGTCATTCTTTGTTTTTATCATTCTATCACACTTTTTTTCTGTCTTTCCTTATGTTATTCTTTGTTTTTTAATCATTCTATCAATTTCTCTTTCTGTTTTTACTTTCTGATTTACGCTGCGATGTAGCAAGATGACGTCATTCTGACGACGGGTCACTAGTTTTCTGACGAACCTCAAATCATCGATGAACGGGTTCGCAAATGTGGCCTGACGACGCCAGACGACCCGACGCATGCGCAGATCGCGGAAATGACGTCACATATTTGACGTCGACTATGTCAACGTGACAAACGAAAACCCCCTATTATAGGAGAGAGGACTAGTGAGTTAGGCAGTGATTTGGAAGATTGGTGTTGTGATCGATTGTCAAGAGATTATTCTATTAGTTTACAATAGTAAGAGAGAAAGAGAAAGAGAGAAGAAAAGAAAAGACAGAGACCGAGACAAGGACAGGGGTAAATGCATATTACGTCATCATGTGGATTAAAAACGGATTAAGTATTTGTCAGAGGGGCCATATTGTCACACCACAGCGAGGGGCGGGATGGATAGGTTCTGCAAACTCAATGGCACTGGATACACTAGAACAATTTTATTATAAGGGTTGTCCTACAAGACGATTAAAGCAAAGATTACCTTTGAATTGCAAAGTTCAACTTGCTTGACTAACAAAAGAGACACTCATTGTACTCGCCCTCAAAGATTATTTTTAGAACTGAAACATAAAAGTATAGTATCCCAAGCTGTTGGTAAAGTCAGTACTTGGAGAAAGATACTTCTGCCCTGATGAACATGAATTCGTCGAAACATAGGATATATAGACTTAATTCTCAAGAAAAACAAATGTATTTACAATAACATTATATGTTTTATAATATGTATATGAGTGTGCGTGTGTGTAATTGTGCGTGTACGTGAGTGTGTGTAAGTTTCAATACTTGGGTTGCATGCTTTTTCTATTTTTATCGCATTTATTGTATTCACCTAGTCAGGACCAAGATGTAAAACATAATTATCTGACTCTTGCTCATCCTGAATAAACGTTTATACATAAATAGATAGATGAATCAATATGTAAATGTATTGATAAGTAAATGAATGAATAACTACAACCGTGATGTACTAATTGAGAGAATTTTTCACTCACACAAGTGGAATTTTATTTTTAAGAAAACACAAAACTTCAAGTTATGGATATTGCTTAAAGTGAAAATGTTCCAGTTCATGTTCAAGTTGAAGTTGATTGTAACTGATAAAAACATAACAACAATAAATAACATATACACATATAAATTATAAACCAGTCACGTAAGAATATATTTAATGCATTTACACAAATGAAAAAATGATTACATTTAGACAGTGGCGGAGCCAGGTGAGGCCAAAATCATGTCGAAGGCTAGTTCATTGCCAAATTAAAATATCATTTTAAAGGGATTGGGTAACTTTGAGATAATCACCTGTCATTGACCACGCATGGAGGTCTAATCTAGTGCAGAGAGGCTTTACTACATCGCATTTCACTATGTCATGGTTATTCACCAAGAGCGTCTCATACGTATGAACATTTTGTTTTAAAGGGACAGTTGAGTTCTTGTTTAAGACCACAGATGCCTTCGAAGTGCATGGTTATTGTTCTTATTCTTATTTACGATATTTCTAGTGCCATTTTAAGACCTAGAATTGCTACGAAGGTAATTTTAGACCAAAAAATGTGTGAAATTCAGATAAAATCCGAACATAACAATTTAGCTCCACTTTCAAAAAATATACGGTGATCGTTAATTAATCAATTAATTAATAATAACAATACACGGACTGGCTGGTTGTGCGTATTATAACCAGCACGAAAAGGCCAACAAAAAGCCAACATCCGCAATGGCTTGAATAAAACGTTTAAGAAGCTATATCTCGTATTTTCAACGGCTGGTTCAAAATTATCAAATATTTGTGGAGCCCCACAAAATAATACATGTATTAGAAATTGTTCAATTTAATGATATTTCAGCATTCTCTGAAACGATTTTGATCGAAAAAAGATGATTTTGTCATTTAAATTGTATACCCTTTTACATTTGACACTCAGTTTTTCATTATCTCACCAAAAAAAATATATTTTGTGTGGCGCTCTCTATACCCAAACTCAAATTTCCCTTTAATTACATTATGATGAACGGGGTTTTGCCGTTTTGTGTACAACCAGTTCGTGTACCAACCGATTCATAAATCATAAATAATGATAATCATCAAAATATTATCAGACCTTATGGAGAGTAGACAAAATGGATATTCGACAAGTTGGGAATAAGACCGACCGGATATTAGACCGAATGAGTAATATAGACTAAATAGTTAGTAGACTTATTGGAGATGAGACCAAATTGAAATTATACCAAAAGGCCCTTGGCCTAAATGGTCATAATACCAAATGATATGTTATTGGGTAGTAGGCGAACTGGTTGTGGACCAAACGGAAATTCTCCTCATGAACTAGTATTTCCGTCACAAAGTATGAACGGGGTTTAAAAAATAGAAAATTAATAATCCTGATACTTCAAAATAGAGCCTAAGTCAACAACATAAGAATGCATACATTGTGTTAACTTCTGTTTCCCAGACTAGATAGTGGAATGACCGAATAAGGTTTTGGATTATGTTAAAGAGTGTTCCACTATCGTAAACTCTCCGTCCGACTGGGTGCGATATATCACTCGTTTGGCTCCTCTCCGAAACTGTTTGTTAAAAGTAGCAAAAATCACAGCATTCATCCAACTGTTAGACACCAGCAAAAGACTGGACACATACCTAGCCATAGGTGACGCAATCGAAGTTTTCTGGCTGAACTGCGACCCAGAAACTATACACCAAGGTAATATAGCAACATAGAAGGCGACAGTAGTAACTATACTTGGAGTTTGAAATGAGGGATCATGCAATCATTCACCTGAGGGATCGGCTTAACAGAGTATCAGTATGGCTACTACTGAAGGCTACACCAATGCAGTGGCGGATCCGGGGGGGGGGGGGCCCGGGCCCCCCTTGAGAAAAAAAATCATGAAAAATCACGTGATTTTTACCTTTTTTGGGGGTTGGGGCCCCCCTGGCGCTCAAGGGGGGGGGGGGGTGCAAATAGGAAAAAAAATGTGCTCACTACCCCCCCCCCCCCCCCCCCACTGAGCGAATTTTTGGCCGGCGCGTTTTTCAAATTTTCGGGAGCAAAAAAAAAAAAAGTTGGGCCCCCTCCCATAAGAAATCCTGGATCCGCGCCTGCACCAATGTAACATTATCAGAAGGAGGAGCAGGAGGAGGAGGGGGTGGAACTTGGTTAAACATCACGGCCCTCAGTATCACCCAATTAGCTACCATACTTGGCGGGATTTGCTCGTCAGTGATGATCGTCATCAGTAACATATTTATCCTGATAATATTAAACAAAGTCAAGAACTGCTTTGAAGACATGCAGCAGTTCGTGTTTAAAGCACTTGCCGTTACGGACTTACTCACAGACAGGCATTTTGTGTTCCGGACTAACCATGATAACGATTATCTTTGGTGTTAACCAGCCATTTTCGTCGGCGATGTGTTCTATAAGAGGGGCAGCGTACGTGCACAGGGTTGGCCTTTGAGGCTTCTACGGCGGTTTTGGATGGCGTCTTGCTTGGTACTGTCACTCTCGCTTGTGATTTTCCTATGGGAAGCATTTACAAAACATTTTGATTGACCCGAAGCGACCAACATGACCTTGATGTTTGAGATGGACGTGAGGAGGAGAGTGATGAGAAGGCTTGTCACCAGGCTTGGTCTAAAGGCGAGTCGCTCGGACGAGAAATCTGACAGGCACAAGTTGTGTTTGGCGACCGTCCTGCCCCGTAGTAAGCTCAAGGCCCCGTTAGAGGCGGCGATCGTGCATACGACCAGAAGAACAATCCTTGCGCGTTTCATCGTGACAAGATTAAAATAGCGAAGAGGAAAGATGACAGCAACAAAACGGTCAAAACAGGCGCAGGCAATGAGTAAAGCCGAAAGGTTGGTCAATCCTGTGCACGCTGCCCCTCTTATAGAACACATCGCCGACGAAAATGGCTGGTTAACACCAAAGATAATCGTTATCATGGTTAGTCCGGAACACAAAATGCCTGTCTGTGAGTAAGTCCGTAACGGCAAGTGCTTTAAACACGAACTGCTGCATGTCTTCAAAGCAGTTCTTGACTTTGTTTAATATTATCAGGAAAGTTACTGATGACGATCATCACTGACGAGCAAATCCCGCCAAGTATGGTAGCTAATTGGGTGATACTGAGGGCCGTGATGTTTAACCAAGTTCCACCCCCTCCTCCTCCTGCTCCTCCTTCTGATAATGTCACATTGGTGTAGCCTTCAGTAGTAGCCATACTGATACTCTGTCAAGCCGATCCCTCAGGTGAATGATTGCATGATCCCTCATTTCAAACTCCAAGTAGACACACAAAGTAAACGACTATCAATCACAGATTACTTAGAAAGTACAAACCAGAGGGAAATAATGATATCTCCTGAAGAGTTGTCTTTATGTCCTCTTTGAAGTTCCAAGGTTATATGTCCATGTTTCCACGTTTTAGATAACTTTGTACAAAGCCAGTTTTGCGTATACCGTGCATTTGACGATGCGTGTCCACCACTGATACTCTTTTCACACTGGCTTTGCTTAACCCCGTACTTTGCTTAGCCTCGTACTATATCCTTAACCCCGGACTATTTTGTTTGGCTTTTCTCACACGCTGTTTTTAGTCCCGTACTAGCGCCTATTCCGGAATAAGAAAATTCACGCTGTTCTCACTGCAATTCGTTAACCCCGGATATCGTGAATGTTATGATTGGACATACTTCGCATCCGGCCAGCTGCGATACGCTGCGCATTGCGTAGTACCGGACTATTTTTCGTTTCTGTTCTCATTCATTTGCTTGGCACCGCAATTGCGGGGTTAGCAGGAGTTAGCACCACAATTGCGGGGTTAGCCCTGCTATTTTGCAGGGTTAGTTAACCCCGTACTATAGGTGGGGTTAGCCAACTTTAGCCCACTTTGGTAAAAGCCAGTCTGAACAGAAAGTTGAATAGGCCTAACCCTGTACTATAAGTGGGGCTAAGACCCCCCCCCCCCTTAACTCTACCTATAGTACGGGGTAAAGCAAAATATTGCCAGTGTGAAAACAGTATTAGACCCCCCTTTAACCCCACCTATAGTACGGGGTTAAGCAACACTTTGCCATTGTGAAAAGAAAGTGGAATAAGCCCGGACTATAGGTGGGGTTAAGATACCCTTTAACCCTAGTACGGGGTTAAGCAAAATATTGCCAGTGTGAAAACAGTACTATAGTACGGGGTTAAGCAAAATATTGGCAGTGTGAAAACAGTATACTATTTTTATCTCATGTTTCTTGTTTTACTCGAATTTGCTCCTATCATTATTGTAAGTTCTTATTTTGCTGTAAGTTTTCCTTACTTCTGTACTATCTATTTTCATGTTTTCTATGTCTATAGGGACCCCTCTGTAAACGAGTAGGGCCATCCCTCCGTCTTCCTTTTTTTTATTTTTTTATAAGTGTGTCTTTATGATTGTGATGTTGATGTTTTTTTAAACGACGAAAAAAGAATACAATACAATTCAATACAATACAAGTGAGGTATTATGTAACTGAATCAGAACTCCAATTATCTCGGAAACTCGCAACCTCATGAGCTGCAATTATTGATTAAGAGCCTCCCAATAGACTAATTCTAAAGAGGGACAATGAGGCTCTGTTAGCGCTCGACTGAGTTTCTTCAAAACTGCTGAAAATAAGGTGGTCTATCTTAGAACTCATAGCTAACGGAGGATTGTATGTGACAATTTTCTGATACACTGTGTTTCTCTGCTAGTTGGCTGGATTGAAAATTAGTTTCTTCATCAACCAATCGTGTTTTTGATGTACACCATATTATTCAAACATCTTCATCATTCTGATTAACAACAGACCGAGTGATATATTGGTGGAGTTTATCTATACCCTTTGCTGGTTGTTCTACAGAGGAGTTTGGAGTTGGCGAGCATAGTAACAACAACATAATACACCAGGAATAGCAAGAAAAACATTTCTTAGTTCAATTGGATTAACTTTGTACCATCCGAACGTAAAGTGACATTTTAGCGCAGCTGATCCAAAGGTTTTGAGGAGCAGTGAGGTAACTATCTTTCAACTTTCGTCGCATGACTTTGTAACATTAGTGTTAGTCGAATTGCCGGCAATTGAATTGGTGGATTGATGTCTGTTCCCACAGTTGAAAATGTTTTGGATTGGAGCGTCAGACTTTTATCTGCTCTGTCTCTGCTTAGTTTTGTAATTACAATACAATTTGAGGAATACTATACAGATGCTGCTCCGTATGGCAGATGAGTAAGCTGTGCTCTATTCAGGAAATTATCAAGTGCCGCAAGTAAATACCTTTGGAGTCCTATAAGTGTTGGAAAGGGATTAGAAGGAAAGCGTTGGCGTTGCGTCAGTATGGCCGAAAATGGAAGCTCCCTTAATGAAACGTTCTTAAACCAATACGACAACGGGGAGTACCTATCAATCCTGGGTATATCCGAGGTCACAGTTCTAGGAGTCTGTTTGGTGCTTACCCTGATCAGTAGCACTTTCATCATCGTCATCCTCCACAAAGTGGAGAACTGCTTCGGCGACATGACGCAATTCATTTTTAAGTCACTTGCCGTCACGGATTTTCTCACGGGTATTTTCTGTTGCGGGTTGACTATGATTGGGCTGGTCGTCGGGAAGGATAGAGGCTTAATTTCCCAAATATTGTGCTATGTGGGATGGGCAGCCTGTACAGGGCTGACCGGTCTCTCTGCTCTCCTCATCGCCTGCGCGTGCATTGACCGTTTCATCGCAGTCGTCTACCCTCTTCGCTATTGCACCCTGGTCACCATGAAACGCTTCCGGGTCGTGCTCGCAGTCATCTGCTCCATCGTCCTCACCAACGCTGCCTTTAGCACTCTCCGTGGAGGCTTTGCCGAGACCGACCTATGCCTGTCCGACTTTTCCTCAACGCGACTCGCCTTTCGACCCTGCCTCGTCCCCAGCCTTCTCATAAGCTGTACATCCGTCATTGTCGCAACCGTCACCAACGTCAAGGTCATGTTTGTTTCATCAGGTCAATCAAAACGCTCTCCTAGAGTCAATCCACCTCAAGTTGTCCTCCAAAATGCCGCTACCATACAACATCGAGGAAATAGGAAAGGTCTCCTCGTTTTAATTGCCACCACTGTCACATTTTTCGTCGCTATATCTCCGTGGTTCATCATCTCCGCATCGCATTTCAGCCACAAAACCGCCATCACATTACCTTTGGCCAGGTATATCTCAACTGTTTTGCTGCTCTCCAATAGTTGGATGAACGCCTTCATTTTTAGCATTTTTAACAAACGATTCCGAGAAGCAGTGAAAAGAGTGATGTGTCGCATCCCTTTGAACTACACAGTTTGAAGAAACAAGGACTTCTGCGGTGTATACAGAGGCTCGAACAAGATGAATTACCTATCCTGTAACAGCTGTATTTCTGCTTTCGCCACTCTCCACCCAGGTGAAGTAAATTGGTACCCGGTAGGAATATTGATTCATACAATGAAACCGGGGTAACAATCTTATTGCAGGGCAACCCGGAGTGATAAGTATCAATTCCTGATGAGACTACCCTGGGTGAAAAAAGATAAACAAAATTTTTATTACTATCAGATTCAGTGTTGTTATTTTTATCACTAATGTTATTATCATTATAGTATTATTGTTGCTATTACTATTAATGTTATCATTATTGTAATCATTTTTATTATTATTATTACAACTGTATCGTTATACGGGGTAGAAAGAGGTAAGGAGCTACAGTCCCCTCTTCGGAGAATTTCGAAATTATCAATCAGGTAGCCTTACCTCCACCTGATCATCTGGCAGTGAGGTGTTTTATTCGATTTTATAAATGTTTATTTTGAAGAAGAAATTACATCACTCAAAATTATTCATTGGTAAGAGATATTAGCCACACGTGTGGCTAACCTTATACATATTCATGTATTCATGTATTCATGTACAAATTATGTTAATTTATGCGCATATTGAACAGAATGTATAGGTGAAGGGAGATTCATTAAACACAAAATGACCACAGTAATAATCTACGGACATCTTCACATTTAAACCTCATGTCTACTTCGATGTCAACTCTTTCTTATGGTAACGAATAATTAGTTTGATTGTTTTAATACAGGACCCTGTTTCATGAAACTTGTGTTATCAATAACAAGTAACAATAGCTGTTATAAGCTATTGAAATCGTGGCACCCGATTGACTGAGAGTCAGTTTGTCATACAATTTTAGCATTTGTTATTGATAACAAGTTTCATGAAACAGGGTCCGATTGCTGCTTTGAGTATTCCTGTGTTGTGAGGTGCAACGAGTTAATTCATTAATATAGAATCATCTTGGTTTGGTACAAGCAAAATTATATCCTCCTGTGTCAATACTGATATATACTTTTTGTTCACTTTAGGGTCATTTGTTCATATTTTTTCCAAAAGATAAAATAATGTAAGCATGAATAAACGTTAAAGATTTACCATAATGTTTACAGAAGTCTAAAAAGAACACAGCCATGTTATAATATGTTCAAGTCTTTTTCGAATGTATAACCAAATGATAGAGATGCAAACAAATACATGTATGGGCTGTCTGTAAAAAAAAATATTCTCTCTATAACAAAAATCGAGCGATCACTGACGTGAATCTCGGGAGAGTAAAAATGCAATATTCGAACTCCTATATTTTAATTCGAAATTTCAGTTTCCATTTTCATAGACATGTGAGTTGAATCTGTAATCACATAGAATGAATAATTCGTCAGTATGTAGCTACGAGGTCGGGATGCTGGGGCCGGGCTGGGAATTTCCAATATTCGGACCGTGATATACCGTCACCTAACATTTGGGCAGCGTGGCGGTCGATTTGTAATACTTTGATGAAGAAATTACGTTGTAATTTGTGTATATCATGTCAAATGTTTTGCTTGCTCGCTTGCTACGCACAGAATTGAGAAACTAGAAGGTTAACATTTGGAAGAAATCGTCAGACTCCTGGCGAAAAGATGCCCCTATACCTTACACCCAAACATGCTCAACAGGACGTTAAAAATAGCTAGTTTTGCATAGCTGTTCATCACAAGGAGGGAGGAGGGGGTGGGGGTAAAATTGAACCTAGAAATTTTCCTTTTTAGAATTTAATTTATTCGTTCCTTGTTTATGTTGATTAGTTTAAAAACTTTAAATGCTTTCCTTATCGCTTTGACGGGTTTTTCTTTTAATATAAAGCAGCTGTAATTGTCATGGCAAAGAAGGGAAAAAAAAAAGCAATTTTAATAAAATAATGGTGATGAAATGAATAACGTAGTATTAAACAAATAATTAAAGCTTGAACTTTGCAACAAACAGGTGTCAGTCAAGTCCATCGAGCCCATAAATGAGCCCATTCCTTGGCTTTAGACACTTTATTTGTGGGAGATAATTACACTGTTGGTCATAATGGTGGAATATTTATTTTTACCCCTATTTATTGAATGATTTTGACAATGATTTATTCCTAATAGATTTAGATAATAGTATACATTCTCAGATGTTATCGAATGACAATTGGGGAGTGTTTGTTTTGCGTGACTGCTAAAGCATGTGTGTGCTACTATGCAAATCAACTAGGGGACCTACGTCCATAAGTCATAACTGACAGTAATGGGGACTAATGCCTCATAAAAGGGCACTAATATAGCACATCGACACGGTTTTGATCCTGGGGGTTCACAATAACGAGGCCATTGCTTAGCCAATGATTCATGACTATACGCAGCAAGCGTTAGGGTACATCGACGCCCCCACAAAAACAAAAAAACAAAGAAAATGCAATAAATGTTCAATAATTCATTGCATTTTGCCCCGAACTCCAACATAATTTTTGTTTCTATGTGGGCATGCCTTGAACCATAATGCATGGCCCTACAGAGGAATTTTTCCTGTTGGGGACTGGGAGAAAATGCAATGAATTATTGAAAATGTTTTGCATTTTGTTTGTTTGTTTTTGTGGGGGCGTCGAAACAAAGAAAATGCAAAACATCCACGTTACTGTCAGATATGACTTAATCACGTAGGTCCCCTAGTTGATTAGCATAGTAGCACACACATGCTTTAGCAGTCACGCACAACAAACACTCCCCAAATGTCATTCAATAAAATCTGAGAATGTATACTATTATCTAGATCTATAAGGAATAAATCATTGTCAAAATCATTCAATAAATTGGGGTGAAAATAAATATTCCACCATTATGACCAACAGTGTAGATACTTCATCTCATTTCTATAAATGTATATAAATGCCCATAAATAACAAACCATGCCACAAATATTGTGTAATCAGAAAAATACTTGTTAATATTTTTCTCACCGAAGTATACGTGTATATGAATCATTGCGTATAGTATGATTTACCTTTAAAAAATATTGAGTGACAATATACTTACAAATCTTATTCTTCATTTGTTAGAACCAAATTGTATGCCATGTTGGTATTTTTTAATAAATATTTATATCTTTCTTACATGAATTGTGCTTGTCAGTTTTTGCTCTCGAACACTTTTCATCTTCCAGATCGTTCCACACGGCCCGAAGAGTTCATTAAAAATGATTTTTATGTTATGATGTAAAATTTGGTCATTTGGTTATAAATTGTGTTGTACATCCGGGTTTCAAAATGACATAGAAGGCGCCAGTTTCTTTTACGGGCACAAGTCTAAGAAAACCAATACAATCAACAAATAAAATGTTTGGGAAGGGGGGAGGGGGTTGTTTAACACATATTTGCTCCCCTTTTCCATGCCCCATACACATTTTACATGAACGAATCTCTGAATTTTGATTGGCTGAAAAAAAAAATGCATAGGGCTACATGATTGTATACCTTTATAGGCCTACATGATGTTTAACACATATTTGCTCCCCATTGCCATGCCCCATACAAATTTTACATGAACGAATCACTGAATTAAGATTGGTTGAAATAAATAAATAAATGCATACATGATTTGTTAATGGTCTAGAGCAGGGTTTCTCAAAGTCTGGACCACAGGGCATGCCGATCAGGACCGCCTGGGACTGAGTTTCTAATTGCCTTACTTTAAAGATACTATGTCCCTTTTGCAGCCAACCTCAAATTCTGTAGAACTTTGCAGGAATTATGAATATGTCATGTATATCCTATCTGTGAAATTTAAACGTGAGCAGTGTCCTTATATTCAAATTATGCAAGGAAACCCGTTTACTTGCTAGACTTCACTGTCAGACACTATTGTCAGTATTGAGTGACTGATTGGCTTTTTCTTTTTTTTTGGTAATAACATACATAAAATGAGCTGTAAAGGATTTGTCTTCTACAATAACCCACTTCTTGTAATGGCCCAAATTTAACTGATTGAATCTTTGCGCAGCATAAAACGTACGACCATGTGGTACAATGGTCTGAAAATCAAGACTATTACTTATTGGCTCTATAGCTCCAAAGTCGATTTGACAACTAATTGTCGTTATTTTCCCACTTAAAGACATTTTCAAGCCCCATTTTTTTTAAGGGGAGTTCTAAATTAGTATTATCTTTCAAATGCCACTGGAATTTAACCTTTTCATTTTCTTGGCTTGCAAAAGGGACATAGTACCTTTAAGGAAAATACAGAATTTCTATTTTAAAGCCTATCTGTACTAGTTTGGCCAGGAGGGAATATACCTCCATGGATGGTCAATGGCAGGTGGTTATCTCATCAAATCAGCTCTCAGTAAAAAAAGAAGGACCATGGGGATCACGGGTAGGCCTACCGCTTTGAAATTGACGGCTCAAGAGGGCGCAAGTAGCTACAAGTAGTGCAGTCCCGGTTTAAAACGAAATTAAAAGAAACAAATTAAAAGGCAAAAGGAATGTAAGATATCCTGAAAAGTGAAAATTGACACTATTTTATCATTTTATTTGTTTAGCTTTAGAAACAATGGCGGGTTCAGGTGAGGGCCGAATCGGTTTTAAAAACATAATGAAAGAGAAGGAAAAAAAGCAGAAGAGACGAAGAGAGGAAAAGGAAAGAGAGAGAGAGAAGGGGGAAAAGAAGAAACATACTTATGAAATGAAGATTGCTATTCTGAGTAACGGGTCGGCAACGGACTAACCGAATCGCGGCGCAGGTTAGGCGTATTGCCTGCATTAACGTTTAATTTACTGGCTGGTCGGGATGGAGGTGAGGGGGGGGGGGGGCGTATCAACCGTGAACCTTCTGTTTTGGAGGCCTAGAAAAATGCCTGGGGAAAAAGAGAACGATGGAAGGAAAAATGAGAAAAGAAAGAGAAAATAATGTAAAAGAGAAGAAGATAGAGGGTGAAGGAAAAGGAGAGAGAGAGAGAGGGAGAGAGAGAGAGAGAGAGAGAGGGGGGGGGGGGGGAGGAAGAACATGAAACCTAAATTTACACTTACAGATTACATTTCCGATGAGTTGGCTCGACATGTGCCTAAGAAGTCTGCAGACGAAAGTACTATACGAGCAAAATTGAGAAAGGGAGCTTATTTCCGAAATGAAATGAAAGGGTCTGTGTGACTTTCAAGGAGGAAATGGCAAATACTGTTGCTCGTGAGGACTATTTAGAATTTTCTAAATTAAAACAAATCCAAGAACTACCGGCATAGGCTCTGCCCCCTCTGCACCCCATCCGTAATGATAGAAGTGGTTACCAAGACAACCTTTTGTTGTATGAGTTGTATATTATTCTACCAACCACTCCCGTGGACGTTTTTATTATTTACACAATTTATTGCTGTTTGCTGCTCTAGATCACTGGAGTGAAGAAAGGTAACAATTGCAATAATCCATATTCAGTGAAGGATTAATGCTCTTTATTCAGATGGATTCTTCTACCATTCTTGACTAGCAGTGCGTTTCAAACTCAATACTAGGGACTTTTAGATTGAGTGGACGAGAACACGACGAACGCCGACTGATCATGCGTGTCAACGTACTCAACTGCCCATGTTGACTACAATTAGAAATCTTAGATTGTACTCGACGATAAACTTGCATGCAGGAAGTAACACTATGAAAATGACGAACAAAAAAACATCCCTTCACTGCTATTATGTAAAAATGTGTAGAACAGGTGAATATGCATGTGACACCTGTTCTACATATTTTTACATAATAGCAGGGAAGGGATTGATGTTCCTTTGTCTACCTGAGGAACTGTATATTTTATGCGCACGCGGCATACTAGTACCGTACTAGATTTAGGTAAATCAAGGTTGACGCATTCTCGATCGCCGACTGAGACGACGTGACGCATGCGCAGTGCCTTAAAATGACGTCACACGTTGCAGTCAAAGCTGTCAACGTGCACATCTAAAAGTCGCTACTAATAATCATCATCATCATCATCTATACGGGAATGTAGGATATTTGTATTTTCCTGCGGTACAACGTATAGCAGGAAAATGTTGTATATGCGGATCCTTGTAATGATTACGTAATGGGAGTGGCGAGACGCCACGATTCCGCGAAGCGGGATGGTTTGAATAACATAGGCAGGTGTAAGTTATTGTATTGAGAAGGAAAGGAATGTTCAGAAAGGCATAATAAGAGAGGGAAATGGGCGTGGTAGCCATTCTAGCTTTGTCAGACACTAGATACACGACACAAATTTCAGAGTGAAAATTTTAATACAGAACAATAGTTTGGTGTTTGTTTTGTAGGAGGTATAGAGATTCAAATAGATTTTTTTTATTGGGACGATTTGCCATTAGGTTTTTCCAGAGAATTTGCCTTATTTAGTTTATCTCTAGTTTTTCAACCTAGGGAATCGGTCCCGGCGTGGGGCACAAAGTCAAAGCCCCATGCAGGTTAGGGATCAAAGCAGATCAAATTTAATATTTTGCAATGTTCTATACAACTTCAGTATATATTTAGGTGTGAACGTTGACGATTGAGATTGAAATTATGCAATGTTAACAATATTTACATTTGCTATTTTTAAAATCAAGAATGAGCTTAAAAATTGAAATTATTATGATGTTCAAAATGATATAATAACAAAGATTGCTCATGATTGTTCAGAAAAATTCCATGAAATTCAGGAAATTGGGTGTTCTCTTTTCGGAAACTCTATTTAAACGAGTGGAAGCACTGGCGGCTCTGTTTGTTTAAACTGTAACAGTTCTCATTGGATAAAAAAACCTTTATTATCTTCAGTATACAAGTGTCATTACTGTACAATTTAGGAGTAGATTGTCTAAGTCTGAACCATATTTGAGTAATGTTTGAGTAGTGCCCGGCTATCCAGCAATCATTATGTACATTGTTCTACTTAAGTTGAACTTTAAGTACACGATCGACCATAACAATTTTCAGGCGAATCGCATTCCATATTTCGGACCTTACAGCTCTCATAGTTATCACATCTGGACCGTAAAAAAAAAGAAGTTTTGAGAACCCCTGGTCTAGCGTGTAATGGAAGACATAAATGGGGCACTGGTTTTACTTGATAGATGAAAAGCGAACCAATGAGGCCTTTGATCGGGGGTAGGGTTTTGAGGGATTGTGATGAAGAGTGTATTATACAGTGACGAAAGTGGAAGTATGTTGCCATAGTAACTAACCTAGAATACCATAAAAACAAGAATCTTGATATCACATTTGGGTTGTTGACAAAGTTTCCATATATCTCTCTCCCCTGTCAAGGCAGTAAAATATAAGATTTTAAGCAGTAATTGATTTCGCGGGGGTTTTCATTCTTTTTCTTTCTCGAATATCGCAGACCGCTCATTGAGATCAACACGCGAAACTATTTCCATAATCCATTACCCTAGCAAATGAAATTACGCTGTCATTGAAATCGATATGATTCAGGGCTAAGATTCGGAGCTAAGATAATAGACCAGTTCACGGTTAGCACATTACTGCAATGACCCCGAATATCCACAGATCTTCGAAACATGAAGAGGTCCCACTTTGTACATTTTGAAATAATCACTGCTACAGCGATGGAGGTGCTATATAAATATCCTTTGTTTCCCCTTTTCAAAGAATCCTTTTCGAAGAATACTTCCACCTGTGTATCATGGAGTGCACTGAATGTGCATGAATGAATAATGTTACATAACTTTCATGAGCCCGTATCCAGTATTTCGTCTCCGTGTATTTCAAAATTTGTTCTGCAATGACCTTTATCTGCTCATGCTCAGACTGCAACCGTGAACTGGCTTATTAGATGCTTACGAAATACGGACTCATATGATTAGTTGCAAACAGGTTTCTTACACAACCCGTGAAGTCATCCCCTCACCTTTTTCTATCCGTTTTCTACATACATTCAACAAAGTATATCGTTTTGTCTGCTCTAAGAATGTAAAACGTGGCTTGAATCTATGTGCAAAATCAACATTACTGTAATACAAAGGACATTTTATACAGGTGCGTCCTACAAGAATAAGACAAATTAGAATGTCATAAATAAAACATGGGGAATAGTGTGAGGATGACATCAAAAACTCGCTAACTTGCAAACAGACCAATGTCTCAAGCCTAATACATAAAATTCAATAATTTTCTTATTTTTCATCCGGTTTTGTGAAAACTTTCACCCTTTTGTTTCTTTGATTTTTCTCTAATTATTTAATTCAACTTACAAATGGATCGGACTTGCTCTTCGAGGGGAAAGAGGTGTTTTCCTTCATTAGTATGTTAGTTACACCATGGACCATACACCTTGTTGCATATATATCTTTACCCATCAGGCGGTAATTTTGTTTAAAAAGATAATATCTCTGATTTCAATGACTACACCCAGACATAAGAAACGCGATGTCAATAACCTCTCAGTATAATATATTCATATAATTATATTACCGTTATAAAGTAATATTTATGGATTATGGTTTGCCTATTCGGTTTCCAAGGTAACGCAAAGATTGAAGCTAACCTATTCTGGATTAGTTTTGTGCAGAGAATGGCGTAGAAACTGGACGCTCATCTTTCACGTGATGATGAAGAAGAGGAGAAAGAGAAAGAAAAGAAAACAAGAAGAGGTAGAAAAAGAAGAAGAAGAAAAAAGGAAGAAGGAAGAAAGACAAGAAAAAGAAGAAGAAAGGGGGGGGGGGAAGAAGAAAAAGAATAAAAAGAAGAGAAGGAGGAGGAGAAGTAGAATAAGTATTAGGAGAAGAAGAAGAAGAAGAAGAAGAAGAAGAAGAAGAAGAAGAAGAAGAAGAAGAAGAAGAAGATTCACTTAATGGCCGCGTTCTCTCTCACGTTTCATCCACGTATTAAGGCTGGTGCCCACCCCCCCCCCGAAAAAACACACGGACACACACACACACACGCACGCTCACTTTAAAAAAAAAATTTATAACAATTTTGTTTTATTTCTCCAAATGTGTAATACAAACCATAACATACAATTGAATAAAATAAACGTGTTCAATATTGATGCTTTTACATAAACATAATTAAACACAAACTTATTTGCAGTATATATATAACTTAGCAACAAAGTAAACGTATAAGTACCTAAACATAATATGTCAATTGTAAATGTTATTCACTTATATAAAAATAAAAAACCTTAAACAAATCTGGAGGTAATTTTACTGGAACAATCCTGCCCCCTCCCTGCCCCCCTCCATCACACAAACATACTCACCCACCCACACACATACTCACCTACCTACTATTTTCTTTTCCTCATCCCTATACTTAAATTTTTTTTTCTCATCTTTTCTAAAGTTGATACTCGCCCCCCCCCCCCCCCCCGATCTTGACATAAATGTAACATACTTCACCATGAAAATGATAGTATTACACATTTTTATTCTATATGTACTACCTACCCACCCAACAAATATATCTCGCCATTCTAAATCTTTAATTTCATCTAACTCAAAAATTTGTATTAAAGCCTGCCATATACTTTGAACGCTCCCGCAAGATAAAAATAAATGTTTCTATGTTTCTATTTCCTGCTCACACACGCGCACACACACGAACACACACACATACTTACCAATGTCCCTCCATAGCAGCATCCATCCTACGCCCCTATAATAATGTGGGTCTGTCTGTCTCCTCTCACTTTCTCTCTCTCTCTCTCTCTCTCTCTCTCCGGCCTATCTCTGCCGCTGTTTCTTTCTCTGAGTCTCTCTGTCTCTATGTCTGTCTCTCTCCTTCTCCCCTTCACTACCTCGTTTTGCCTCTCTCCGTCTGTTTTTCTGTCTGTCTGTCTATATGTATGTTTGTCCCTCTCTCTCTCTCTCTCTCTCTCTCTCTCTCTCTCTCTCTCTCTCTCTCTCTCTCTCAGTATTCTTCATCTCTCTCTCTCTCTCTGTCTGCCTTGTTTGTTCAAACTCAACATTATTTTAGTGTGTGAAAAACAAACGACGTATTACCGTGATCACGGAGAGCTATTTCCTGGATTATTTATTAATTACTGTTTTTATGAAAATAATAATGAAACCAGTAATAGGCAAAGTGCATATATTTTGTTGAACCTTTCTTTAGAAAAATATATTTTAATCATGTCTCCGGGGAAATCAAAGTGGTTTTGTTACCACGGTTTCGCTTTTACAATTTGCGTAGACAGTGCATTATTAAACAACACGTTTACAAGTCATGTCTTATGAACATCTTCGTGATATTTGTCATTAAAAAAGACAACGAAACTAATAACACAATTTCAATAAGACGTCAACATGTGTCACCATTATTATTTCACACAAGAGCTTAAGCTTCAGAGGATGCACAGAAAGGGATATGAGAATCTACTACGGTAGCTAGTGTAGAATCAACAACGTATACGGTTTTGCGGCAAAGGGGGAAAGAAACAATAACAGCAATATATATCTGCCATTTACTTTCATTAAAAAAAAAGGGAAAAGGTGTTGTGGGATTATTATACAGTCATGTATGTATTTGCTTGGATTTGCTCATAATTAACCGACAAAATTAGACAACAACAACAATACTACTACTACTACTACTACTACTACTACTAGTACTACTACTACTACTACTACTACTACTACTACTACTACTACTACTACTACTACTACTACTACTACTACTACTACTACTACTACTACTATACTACGACTGCTACTAATAATAATTAGGAGAAGAAGAAGAAGAAGAAGAAGAAGAAGAAGAAGAAGAAGAAGAGCAAAACCAACGACGAAAACAACAATTTTAGCAGCAGTAGAAATAACAACAAATGCACAATGTCATTTCAGTAAAAAAAAAAAAATATATAATTTTTCTTTGAATGGTAAACTTGAGAGAAGAATTACAGGCCTAGCTAACTAGTTTACTGCCCTATTTTTCATTTTTTATTTTTAGAAAACATGCGTGAATAAAATCAAGATGCATTGAATTATTTCTCATTTAGACCCAGAAAGGCGCCTGAAAAGTGAAGACACTTTTGCTTTTTTAAAATTAGATTTGTGTTATATTTTTCTAATTGTTAGATATAATCGAGCAAAACAGTACCCAATCTTTTTTTTTTAAATGTTAGCATTATTTGTTGTTGTTGCTAGTCAGAGATGTTCTTACTCTCTCTGACTCTCTCTCTGACTCTCTCTCTGACTCTCTCTCACTCACGCTCTCTCTCGCTCTCTCTCGCTCTCACTCAGTCTCTCTCTCTCTCTCTCTCTCTCTCTCTCTCTCCCCCCTCTCTCTCTCCCTCTCTCTCTCTCTCTCTCTCTCTCTCTCTCTCTCTCTCTCCCTCTCTATATCTTTCGAAACGGCAACCCTGAATCCACCACTAGCCAAAGTCCTATCCAGTGGCGTACCTGGGGTACTCCGTCAGGGGGGGGGGGGGGGCAAGCGATCGAAACAATACAAAAAAGGCGATGCTAATTTTCACTTCTGGCGAGCGAGCGGGCAAAAAAATATATTTAAGTAACGTTTGGTATATAAACCGGTATTGTTGCAAGTCGGGGGTGGGCACACCACGTTAATTTCATTTTTGCAGGCGAGCGTAGCGAGCAAGAAAAAAAATCCCTTCTTTTTTAATATTTGCCACTTAAACTTGGTCCAATTGTCCCATGCCGGGTGCGGGAACAATATTGTGTTTAGGGTAATTTTATACCCATTTTAGCTAGCGAGCGAAAATACACCTTTCTCTTAATGAATTGCTATATAAAACTTGTTTCATTGTTGCAGGTCGGGGCGGGCGTGTAAGGCAATTTCAATCCCATTTTGGCGGGCAGGCAACCCCCCCCTACATTTCTCTTTTTAATGATATTGTAGAAGGTCAGTGGGGGGCACATAATTCCACGAGCTAGCGAGCGAAAAAAAATCAGATCTCTAAGGTGAGAACATGGTACATAAACTTGATTTCATTGATCCATGTCAGGGACATGATTATTTAAAGCGATGTTAATTCTATTTTGGCGAGCGAGCGTAGCGAGCGAGCAAAATATTTGTAATGATAATTGGTTCATAAATTTCAGGTTTTTTTGTTGCAGGTCAGGGCTTACACAATCATGTCTAAGGTGATGTTAATTCCGTTTTTGCGAGCGAGCACACCAAAACTTTTTGAATAATGTTTGGTACATAATTATTAACTAGTAATGTTGTTGCAGGTTAGGGCGGGCACGTTAGCGATGTTAATTTCATTTTGGCGAGCGAGCGTAGCGAGCAAGAATAAAAAAAATCACTTCTTTTTTTAATAATAATATTGCCAATTAAACTTGGTTCAATTGTCCTCAATGAATTGGTACATAAACTTTGTGTCATTGTTGCAGGTTGGGGTGGGTACAATCGTGTTTGAGCCAATGTCAATCCCATTTTGGTGGGCGGGCAAAACAAAATTAATTGTTATTGGTGCATAATTTTCAGGTTTTTTGTTGCAGGTCGGGGCTTACACAATCATGTTTAAGGTGATGTTAATTCCATATTGGCGAGGGAGCGTAGCTAGCGAGCAAACCAAATTTTCTTTGATTAACGTCTGGTACATAATTATCAACTGGTAATTTGTTGTAGGTTGGGGTGAGCATGTTTGTTAGCAATGTTAATTGTAAAGACAGCGTAGCAAGAGAGGGTAAAACAAAAAACAAATCAACTCATATATCAATCACTAAAATCAATCAATTCATCAATTCTGGCGAGCGAGGAAACAATATCTCTCAAAATAACGTTCGGTACTTATTTAATGGGATTTTCGTTGCAGGCAAGGTAGCGCACATATTTTGTTAGGAATGTCAATTCCATTTGGTGAGCGATCATAGCGATGCAAAAAAATCAATTCTCTTTTAATAGAAATTAATACATAAACTTGTTTTTATTGGTGCAGGTTGGGATGGGCGCAATCGCGTTTAACACGATATCAATTCCTTTTTGGCGAGAGGGCGAAAAAACTCTTCCATTTTTAATGATATTGTTGCAGGTCAAGGGTGGGCACAATAATTTTCAAAGCAATGTCTATTTCATTTATTCGCGAGCGAGAAATAATGAATTAGTCTCTTTTAGTAACATTTGGTACATAAACTGGGTCTTATGGTTGCCATGGTTGCAGGTCGGGGCCAGTCGGGGCAGACGCAATTGTATTTTAGGCAATGCTAATCCTTTTCTTTTTTTCAGGGGGACGAGCAAGTGAAAACAATTAATACAAAATAGGCTAGCAAGCAGCTCGCGCCAGCGAAGAGTGCCGAATTTGTTAAATCACTTATATTTTCCTATTTTCATTTGTCTTTGTCTTTGCCGTATGCGGAATATTTTTCTGATGGGGGAGGGGGAAAGATGCATAAAAAGTTTTTGAAGAAACTCAAAAGCAAAAGCAAAAGGAGCGAAGGGAGTTCGAGCGACCAAACTGGTCATGAGGGTAATTTTGCAATTTTCAAAAGTAGAATTGAAGGAATTGGTGTAGGCCTTCACTACTTGTGAGCTTTGTTAAACATTTTCAGGAAAAAAACTGTACGTTTTCAAAATATCTGGAGTCAACTGCATTTTCCCCATTTTTTTCTTTCCTTTTTTTTCCCCTCTTTCTTCCTTTTCTCTTCTTATTCCTTTTTTTTTCCTTTTCCTTTTTTTTCTCTTTCTTTTCTTTTTTCTCTCCCCTTTTCCTTTTTTCTTTTTCTTTCCTTTCCTTTCTTTTCTTTTCTTTCCCCTTTTTTCTCTTTCTCCTTTTTTTTTTCCTTTCCCCTTCCCCCCTTTTCCTTTTTTTCCCCTGGAGCCCGTCAGAGGTGGCACTCTGCCCCACTTGCCCCCCCTCAGGTACGCCAGTGGTTCATTCATTTGAAAAACCCGAACAATCAAACCAAGAAGCCCTTTTTCTACACACCTGTATAATTATGAATCTTGTGAAAGCAAATTTTGCATGATTGATTTATGCTGCATATTGTTTATATTAACTAGCGCCCTCAAGTGGCTTTAACATGGACGTTTTTCCTTCCCTTTCCTCGCTTTCTTTTCTTATGTGATTCTGCATGTCTGTTCTGTATTGTCTCCGTCTGGTTCTTCGTAACCCGACGGTAATTTTTCTCTGGAGCATGATTGTCGAAATCCCGCGCCATCTATAGTACATTCAAATACAATTTCCATGCTCACAATTGCAACCCCAGTCTCCATCATAATTAAACTAATCAAGACTGTTTAGAAAGAGTGAATGAAGAAAGAAAGGAAAAAAAGAAAGAAAGAAAGAAAGAGAGACAGAGAGAGAGAGGGGGAGAGAGAGGTAGAAGGTGAGAGAGGGAGAGGGGGGGGGGGGGGGGGAAGAGAGAAAGAAAAGAAGAACACATTAAGAAAGAAACATAAATTAAGACAGAAACATCCAGAAAGACACAAAGAAAGAAAGTGAAAGAAAGAAATCAAGAAAGACAGACAAAAAATATTTTCAATTAATAAAACGGACCACAAATATTAGCATAATCTTAGAAGAACAATACAAAATAAAATGAGGAGACAAAAAATAGAGAAAGGTTGCCGTCGAGGAGGAAGAGTAAGAAGGAAGATGAAGGAAAAAAATGAACGTGAGGAGAAGATACGTTTTACCTCAATTTATAATTTTTTATTATCTTTACTCTTGGGACTGTCTGTTTTATAACTATGTTAAATTGCCTCTGGTTGCCCGTTATTTTATCTTAATACTATTAGTTTACTCAGGTCTGCAATTTCTCATTTTGAATCTTGCTTCTCTGCTATATCTGCATGTATTTTTATATATTTTTGTAAGAGGTTGTTTGTTTAGGTTTTTACTACCGTCTGTATTTTTTGTTCATCTTATTAATACTATTCATAGTGTTGCAATGCATACTTTATCTTTTTATCGGCGTCGATTCGTATTTTTTGTTGGCAAGATCCCCGTTTCTCTCTCCCCTCTTTTTTTGTATACCTCCGTTGTCTCTCACTCCCTCTTTCCCCTCTCTTTCCCCCCCTCTCTTTCCCCCTCTCTTTCTTTCTCTCTTTCTCCAGCTCTCTATTTTCCTGCTCTTTCTCTTTCTTCACCATATCTCTTGGTCTCTGATCCTCTCTTTCTACTTCTTTTCTCTTCATTTTCCCCTTCTCTCTTCCTCACTTTCAAATTTTATTTAGGTACATATTCCCTATTTCCTTCTTGTCGTATTCTTGCTTTTATTTTACATTTGGTATGAAATTGAGGATGAACATTGTTATAGGCCTACGTGTATTTATAATTATGTAAATGATACTGTTTTAAATTGTACACTGTAAACAATGTATATCCATGTGCAATTCAGTATATGTAACTGCAATGCATGATTCAATGAATACCATACCATTCCATACCATATTTTAAAAACATAGAACAGAACACTTCCCAGTCACAATGGATCAACAAAAGAACTGGGAAGTTTGTGGTTGTAAATCTTTGCACTGACTCCGGCTTCTACAGCCCACAAACAGCCAACCAACCTTATCTTTACAGAACCCGGAAGTAGACAAAGTTTATTTCGAGTTTGCCGACAACTCGTGTACGAAACTTTACAGCATGCCCAGTGCACTAGCAGACAACAAGAGCACGGAAAATCCGGATCATAAAAGGAAATATGCTCAAAATGTAACTGTCTCGGTGTTTTCTCGTTCTGAAAAGTACTCATACCATGATTAGGAACATTTCTTACACCTCTGGTTAGGAAAGGATCAACCGTGGTTATTTTTGCAGGAGTTTTGATTGTTGGAATAAAAGTTTTCTTCAGTGGAGGAGAGAGCGCAGTACTTGTTGATTGGTAAGTTGGACAAACCCGGTAGCCCTCCGGTCAGCTCAGCTACTGCAATGAGTGCGGGGGTATAGGACGTGTTAGCCTTACACACAGTGTATCTGTGTACAGTGCTTCAACTAACAATTTCAAGTAGCTGTCTCACTGATCTGGTCATGACAAATGTATTAATTTTACAAGCGTATTCTTTATCTATGCATGGATCTGCTAGTCTTGTCTATATTCTTGGTTATTTCTGATTATCTGTTTAGTGTATTCTTGGTGTAGACCTAACCAGTCTATAAATTGTATAATGTTTTATATAAATCTTTTAAATGTCAATTAGATCTACCCCTTGTAAAAAAAAACCATGGATCCATGGTACGGTAAAACCATGGTTTTACCGTACCATGGATCCATTGTAAACCATGAAATAACAGGAGTAAATTGGAACAGACATATTATGGTTTTACCATGGATTTTCCATGGATTTTCCATGGTTAAACTGTGGTTTTTCCATGGTAAAACCAAGGTGTTACCACGGTAAAACCGCAAAGTACCGCAAAGTACCGCAAAGTAAAACCATGGTTTAACCATGGTTTCACCATGGTTTCACCTTGGTTTCACCATGGTATGACCACGGCAAAACCATGGTAAAACTACAGTAAAACCATGGTTTTACCATAATATGTCTGTTCCAATTTACTCCTGTTATTTCATGGTTTACAATGGATCCATGGTACAGTAAAACCATGGTTTTACCACGGTTAAACCGCAAAGTACCGCAAAGTAAAACCATGGTTTAACCATGGTTTCACCTTGGTTTCACCATGGTATGACCACGGCAAAACCATGGTGAAACTACAGTAAAACCATGGTTTTACCATAATATGTCTGTTCCAATTTACTCCTGTTATTTCATGGTTTACAATGGATCCATGGTACAGTAAAGCCATGGTTTCACCTTGGTTTCACCATGGTATGACCACGGCAAAACCATGGTAAAACTACAGTAAAACCATGGTTTTACCATAATATGTCTGTTCCAATTTACTCCTGTTATTTCATGGTTTACAATGGATCCACGGTACAGTAAAACCATGGTTTAACCATGGTTTCACCATGGTATTACAGTACACCATAGTATTACAGTTTCACCATGGTATTACCACCTTGATAACATGGTACTACAATGGATCCACGGTACAGTCAAACAATGGTATTACCATGTTTTCTCCGTCGTTTAACCATAATTTCACCATGGCTTTTAGGTACAAACCATGGTGAATCCAAGGTGAAACTTCTGAAATGTAAATCATTTATAGAAAAGAGAAGCTATTTTAAATGTGTAAGAAATACATAATATATGTTTGATATCAGTGATGGGAGACACAATGAATGACCTGCCAAAAGAAATGAAAAATTGTGTTGAAAAAGATGAATACTTTTAATAAAATATATGTCACACACGTTTTAGAGTAATACATGTAAATGTGTTTAAACATCCTAGTCTTTAGACGTAAAGTGGCAAGACTTTATGCATGTTCAAATAAATATTTGTAATAAACTGTCTTACCGGTACACATAAAAAGTTAATTAGTAAACTGTTTGTAAACAGCACACACTTAGCAAGCTTATATGTATGAGGTATAGGCTAATGAGGAATAAAAAGGAAAGACTAAAATATTTCAATTAAGAGTACCATTACACTGACCACAACACCATAAAGCTGTCAGTAATAAGAACAAATATGGCAAGGTATCTGAGTATGCAAGATTTTTTTTTTCCTGAGTTGAGGTCCTATTGCATATATTGTAATAATAAAAACTGTAAAGAGGGCATGACCCCAAAAAATCACACAAATATACAAAGATAATTTTACCAACTGCAAACATTTGATTTGTTTGAAAGGTAACAAGTTGTATCCCAATTATAGGTATTTGGCTAGTCAGTCAAAACAAGTTCTTCCCCTTCTTGTTTGTACCCTTTATTGTAATGCATTTCAGATGGTCTCTATTTTAACTCTATAATTCCAGCAATTGTTTGATACAAAAAACCTATAACTATATTTCTTCAATTGAAATTGAAATGTACTGTTTGAGAGGGGAAAAAAATTGTAATTAACACTGACTTAATGAGACAAACATAACAAACTTACAAATGGTAATGAACATCTTGCAAATAACTGGATCAATATGGACATATGTTTATAAAATGCCTTTTCACACCTATACACCCATATCCCTCCCTACACACAATAACAAGACCATCTCCTTGAATAATTGAACAAAATGGCCTAAGGATCAGAATTAAAAGCCTTTTATTTCAACCACTTCTATTCTAAAAGCCACCCACCCCTCCCAAAAAGACTTTAAACCTGAGTAACAATAAATATAGGATGTACCCTGAAACCCTTACAAGCAGGTATAACAATTGTAAAAGAGGAAATATGGCCCATCTTGTTCAACTTTTGGAACTATTAACAATGTGTTCATTTGAAAACTTATATAATTTTTTTGGGTTACTGTGTTACAATCATTTGTTACAAAACGATACTGGACAATGTCATATGTGACCTTACACCACAAAATGACCAATAGGTCAAAAAAAGGATTGTGCTGATTTTCACATGACATTAAAGTAGAAGTCAATATCTTAAAATGGTGCATAATTTTTCAAATAAGTAAACCCTCTCAAAACGAGCACCCAAGATTTAGAACATTGCTGAAGCAGATTTAAAGTCAAAGTCAGGGAGAAAATGGGCCACTACAAAGAACAGCTTCTATTGAAATGCTGTAAAATTATCATTTTCATTTGATTAAAACAAATATCATATTTACATACATGTACACATGATTTCCGACGCTTAAAATTACGCAGAGGGTTTAAGATACCCTCATTAGGAAATACCAAAATCCTGAATCTCATATTTTGAACAAAATTAGACTAATTTAGCTAGGTTACATATAAAAGAATGTAACATAACTAAGTCATCCGATGGTAAAGAGGAAACTTACTAAAGATGACATTTTAACCAGGCAAGTGGAATCTTACTACCGGTACTCTTAATTACAAAGTAATTATAGCAAATACATATTTTCTTGAACACAAGCTAGTTTCAGCACACAATGAAAGATTACACTAAGTGAATACATTTTAGCAAAATTGTTGGCATCGGCAAGTGAACGGATGAGTAAGTAACTCGATATTTTCACATTTAATAGAAGAAAAAAAATTGTAACATGAAAACAATCTTCTTTGGTCTTCCATCAGCTTTTGTTTGAAGAGCACAATAAACAATGTCATTTAAAACTGGTGAAACTGGTAGATATATGTGAACCAATATTGAACAGCTTAAAAATAAAGTCAAGTTCTGGTCATGCGATTGCATTGTGAAAGAAACGTTGTGGAATCGATCAGGACAGGTTGATCATCTAGCATATAAAAGTATTGGTGTGTACTGCAAGGTTCTGGAATCATCAAAATTATAAGAAATTTGGTCTAGTCTTGGTAAGGTTACAAGCACTGTACACAGAAAGATGTGAATATGGGACTACATGAACATGTGGCGTAAAAATCGAACCTCAATATATAATTTTACATGCCATGTTTAGAATATTAAGGCATTTGATTGAAGATCCATGCTTTTCAGGGCACATTTTTATCTGATGTACTGCCACACTTACATAATACAATGATAAAGCTCACAATTTTTTTTCACCTCTTCCCAGAACTCAACCTTCTCTCTAAACATGAATATCTAAATAGATGGAAAGTCTCAAACGCTGGCAAATTTTTGGGCTTATACATGTATGCATGTACATATCAGTTGTGTAAACCAAATTATTATAATGTAAATCTAATCTGAATGAAAGATATTCCTAACACGAAAACAAGCATTTTTATATTTTTGCTGATAAAATACTGGTAAAACTGGCAGATAAATGCGAACCATTATTGAACAGCTTAATAATGACTATAAAGTGCTGCGTCATACCAGTAGCAAGGCTATCTGGAAAGTTTTGATGAGATGTCATGACAAAAATAAATATTCTAAAAAAGAATTCTTTAAAATTTTGTATTGATGAATTATACGCGTGAAGGTAAAGGTATAATTTTACTATACATAGAGAAGTTCACTTCAACAACAAAAAATATCAACAAAATTCAACCAAAAAAAACATGGCGTCCGAGTATTCGACTGTAAGCCTGGGAGTGTACTCGAGTACTTCATTACACGGTTATGCACAGCCTTACTTTAATAAGTGTTAAAGTACAAGTCCACTCCACTGAAAAGTTGAGTCGATTAGATAGACAAAGATCTGTACAGCCCCAAAATAACTTGGTTTTGGAAAATGGTGCTCAGACTTATTTTTAATAATTTTGTTTAAAGCCCCACTGTCCTACTTGTAGCTACTTGCTCCCTCTATATAGAAAACTTCCCCAATCGGTGCCTGTTGATCCCCCATGATCCTCTTTTTCTTATGTTAGTTGAGAGCTGAGTTAATGAGATAGCCACCTGTCAGTGACCTCGCTGTGTGGTCAAATCCCTTCTGGCCCAGTAGTATTGACGGTCTTTAAAGGCCATCTGTACTAGTTTGGCCAGAAGGGATTAGACCACACGGTGAGATCACTGACAGGTGGCTATCTCATCAACTCGGCTCTCAAATAACATAAGAAATAGAGGATCATGGGGAACCAACAGGCACCGATTGGGGAAGTTTTCTATATAGAGGGAGCAAGTAGCTAAAAGGAGTGCAGTAAGGCTTTAATGAGCAAAAAACAAGTGAATGATCGAGCCGGTTCCTCTCACAATGCATTGCGCGACATTTTTTGTGACGTAGGGTCCTCACAACACAGACAGAGGCGTATACGTCACATCTGTGCGGCAAATTTAAAAGTTTTGCTCGAAAAAAAGCTGTGTATTGAAGATTACTTTCTCAGATTCCTTCCGACCGAACAAAGGTGACAGGGTCGATTGTACTGGATGTACTTGCTGAATGTTTGCTGGTCAGCATAACTGGTATAATTTTGAAAAGCTCTCCTCTATAGGGATCCCATACAGATGAATTCTCAAACTCTCACCCATGTCTTGCATAATTTCCGTGAAGTTTGTTGGACAGTTTAGTCTTACAAATCAAGACTGCATGTTCACTGGAACAGTCCATGTTGATGACTTTCCCGCAGCCGAAGATACCCTGAAAAATAAAAATAAATATTAGCACATTGTAGAATTGTATTATATGCTCTCAAATCAAATATAGCGAAAATTATGAGTTGATATTAGCAACATGTACACTCTACAAATGTACCTCCCCCTTTGAAAGCACCCCCTATCTCCTGTGTGTAGTTTTAATACGGGCCAGATTTTTTAAACAACCTATTTAAGTCAATATGGGCCAGACTTTGTTGCGTTAAAGTACCCCTTTACCAGAGATTTGGGGTACACGAACGTGCTCAGAGCCCGTTTATGAAAGTGATTCAAACAGCGCTGTTTACTCGAAATTGCTGAATAGTCTCTATGCATGAATCGAAGAAACAAAGCCCTTCTCAACCTCTTATATAGGCCTATACAGCAATTTAGACAAACGGCGCCTAGAGTAAAGGAGGGGGTAATCGACCATCACCAGTTTTCGGCCGGTCCTTTGGATGCATAGTAAAATTCCTTTAAAATACATCCCATGATAGCATATCACATATTCCACACATGCCATACCATGCCAGAGTCACTGAAGAACCACATTTGCAATGGAAAATATATCCTAAAATATCACATTTTAGCGATGTAATCAGCGGTCCCGCTACCCGAATCTGAAAAATCGAGTATCTTACGCATGTCTGTAAGAAATATGGGTACCATAAAATGAGCTTTATTTCAAGTATTTTTCATATTTAGAGCCCGATTTTGTGTGAGTCCCAAGCTAAAAAGTATCTCATCGCATGTATTAAATCAATGCAGCCGAACACCGCAACGCACACACGATATCTCTGTCCAATTCAGATTCCAATTTCCGATCACCGCAGAACTAGTTTTCGGCATGGCGAGCTCCGGCTCGGGATACCTGCTCCGCCCGCTAGTACTATAGATCAGCGGGGAAACGCACGACGCGGGCGCGCTTCCTATTGACTTTGTACATACGACCGAAAACTGTCTCGCTAGGTCGATAACTGTCTCCGAAACAGTGAAAATTGAAATGGATATTGTCATGGCAATTCATGATTTTTTTTCTGGGATTCTTTGTTTGTTTGAATAATAATATTTGCTTCATGATTTGAACAAGAAATGATAATAGGAAGTAAAGAGTCCTAAAATAGGATTTTGTCTTAAGTGGCCGAAAACCCCCCTCCTATCATGAATATTAATATTTGCTCCGCCGTGACCGCGCATGCGTACTTTCTCCTCGCCATGTTAAATCAACGAACATGGATGAATCGTCGGGTTAGCACAAAGAATCACCCTTTTTCCCCCACGAGACTTCTTCATATTATGATTTCAAGTGGTTGGAAAGATGCCCAAAGGAGTAAAAAAAAAACATTGTTAAGTCTAGTCAAAGTTGTAATTAGACTACCTCTTTTTCAGTATTTACTTTGCGAAAACATGTGACCAAACCCGCTCAGCCGCTGTTTGAATCGTTTTCATAAACGGGCCACATCTGCATGAGCTTCGATGCCTTTGGCATCGGCGTCGGAGCTCCATGGAGTACGTTACTTTCATGGATGCAGTATTGTACAGTATGGAATATAATCTAGTAAATCTACTATCATCATCAATTGCAATCCGTTTGGTTTTTTTTCATGAACAAAATTTACAAAAAATCAAAAAGAAGAATGAGATTTATAACCAAATTTCTTAATTTTTACAGAAAGCATACCCAATTCTGTATCAAGCCTTAAATTATGTTTAATCTTATTACTCACCTCCTGGAGAAAATGTTGACCTTAAAGTATAGCTCCAGCAGCAAAGCAAAGTTGGTCGTTTTCTGCAGACCGATATTTTCCCACACATGAGTGGCTGTGTGGGACTGTACTGTAGTATGTAGACCAGTGTGACTGTCTGGTAAATTGAAATCTAGATCTACTTCGAGTTCTTCATGTTGTCCAATTCTTGCTCTGGAATACTCTTAGTCTCGTACAATTCTTCTTTCCTGGTGTAAATCTAACCCTTATCCCCTATATTCTGGGTTTTAAAGGAAGACAAATTTGGCGAAACGGCAAAGTAATGGCTGGAGTGAAGAAATTCAAAATTGGAAATACAGTGTGCATTCCACCACTAGATGGCAGCAAACACACTAATAATTGTATTTATTTTGGGGCAAATTGTTACAATTCCATATTATCGAATCAGTTCAAGGTCATCAAAACAATCGAGTAGTGCTGGTCATACATGTATTATGTATATAGTGGTCATAACTACATTGGTTACATGATAGTAGTTTTTTTTAATTTTTTTTAATACTCGTGTTGAGACCATGTCAAAAGTGTAGTTAACTACGGTCAGACCGTTGTTTGATTTGTGGTAAAACCATGGTTTAACCATGTTTTTATAACTATGGTATCAGAACAATTCTAAAACCATGGTTTAACTATGGTTTCGTAACCGTAGTTTGTCAACCTCGGTAAAACCATCGTTTTAACTATAGTTTCGTTACCATGGTTTACAACCATGGCAAAACCATGGTTTGCACATGATTTCTTTACCATGGTTTTTGTATCTTGGTAGAACTTTTAAAAATGGTTTCGTTACCTAGTTTTTTGTACAGTTGTAAAACTATGGTTAAACCATGGTTTCATAGCCGTGGTTTTTCAACCGTAGTAAAACCATGGTTTCATCCACGGTTCAATAGCCATGGTTTTTCAACTGTGGTAAAACCATGGTTTTTAACCATGGTTTAGTTACAGTGGTTTTCGACCATGGCAAAACCATGGTTTCACCATGGTTTCTTAACCATGGTTTTTTAGCAATGGTTATCCAATGGTTCAACAATGGTTCAATAGCCGTGGTTTTTGTACCGTGGTAAAACCATGGTTTCATCCATGGTTCAATAGCCGTGGTTTTTCAACCATGGTAAAACCATGGTTACATCATGGTTTCTTAACCATGGTTTTTTAGCAATGGTTATCCAATGGTTCAACCATGGTTTTGTTACCATGATTTTTGTACCGTGGTAAAACCATGGTTTTAAGCATGGTTTCTTAACCATGGTTTTTTAACGATGGTTATTCAATGGTTAAACCATGGTTAAAAAACCATCGTTAAGAACCCACGGTTAAACCATGATATTGCCACGGTTAAAAAACTATGGGTTTTGAACTATTGTAAAACCATGGTATAACCATGGTTCAATAACAGTGGTTTTTCAACGTTGGCAATATCGTTGTTTAACCATGGTTTCTTAACCATGGTTTTTTAACAATGGTTATTCAATGGTTTAACCATGGTTAAAAAACCATTGTTAAGAACCCACGGTTAAACCATGATATTGCCACGGTTAAAAAACTATGGTTTTTGAACCATTTTAAAACCATGGTATAACCATGGTTAAATAACAGTGGTTTTTCAACGTTGGCAATACTGTTGTTTAACCATGGTTTCTTAACCATAGTTTTTTAACCATTGTAATACAATGGTTTAACTATGGTTTCATTACTATGGTTTTAGTACCATGGTTAAACCATGGTTTATTTATGGTTTTGTTACCATGGTTTTTGAACTGCTGTAAAACTATGGTTTAACCATGGTTTTGAAACCGTGGTGTAATAACTGTGGTTTAACCACGGTTTAACCATAGTTTTTAAACCATGGTTAATTAACAGTGGTAAAACCATGGTTTAACCATTGTTTAACCATGGTTATGTTGGTAAAACCATGGATACTCACGGTTGGATCCTGAAAACAGTCGATCCATTGTAAAACCATGGGTGAACCATGGTATTACCATGGTTATGATGGTAAAACCATGGTTTTTTTTTACAAGGGACATAATTATTAAACAGAATTCAGAAATAACCATCTGGTGACTGGTACCAGTGGCGTACGCAGGATTTTTTCAAGGGGAGGGTTTTCAAATCGGGCCCAAAATTTCGCAACGACTTAGCCAGCCGCTGAATAAGCGGGGTGGGGGGGGGGGGGGTAAGTGTACACTTTTTTTTAAAAACAAGTCCCCCAAAAAATAGCAACGACGCAGCTAGGGGGGGGGGGGGGGGGGTAATAGGACACTTTTTTTTGGGGGGGGGGGGGTCTCGAAATTTGAAAATTTGACATTTTGTCCAGTTGGGGGGGGGGGGGGGGGTAAGGTCACCTTTTTAAGGTCACCTATTGGCAATTTTTTTTTTTTTTATTATTATTTTTTTAATTTTTTTAATTTAAAGATGAAGTTGAGTTCTGGTCATGCGATTGCATTGTGAAAGAAACGGTGTGGAACCGACCAGAAAAGGTTGATCATCTAGCATATAAGAATTTGTGTATATTGCAAGGTTCTGGAATCATCAAAATGATAAGAAATTTGGCCAAGTTACAAACACTGTACACAGAAAGATGTATATGGGACTACACGAACACGTGGCGTAAAAAGCCGGCCCCCCGATTTTTACGATTTTACATGCATATTTAGAATATGAAGGCATTTGAAGAGCCATGCTTTTCAGGGAACATGTCTTATCTGATGTTCTTCCACACTTGCATAATAAGAATGAGTAACGCTCACAAATTATTTTTCACCTCTTCCCAGAACTCAACCTTGTCTTTAATTAAAAAAAAAAAAAAATCAAAAGGGGAGGGTTTTCCAAAATAACATACAAAAATATACACATAAAAAAAACTCGAGGGGGGGGGGGGTTTAACCCCAAAACCACCCCCCCTGCGTACGCGCCTGACTGTTACTATAGGAAATTCTTTAATAAAAGTGACATTTGTCAACCTTCCCCATACACAGACGGTTCACAGGGGAGGGTTTTCCAAAATAACATACAAAAAACATACACATAAAAAAAACTCGAGGGGGGGGGGGTTTAACCCCAAAACCACCCCCTGCGTACGCACCTGACTGGTTCTATAGGAAATTCTTTAATAAAAGTGACATTTGTCAACCTTGCCCATACACAGACGGTTCCCCTTTCCGCACCTGCAAGGGGGGGGGGGGGGGGAGTATCTAGCGATTTTCACTGGAATCCAGCTAATCCAGCAAAAAGTTTGCCATATACTATTAAAATAACATTGAAAATTCTTACACAACGTACTATAAACAGAAGAACGAGTGATATCCACTAATTTTTTAAAATTATTATTATTATTATTATCATTATCGTTATAATTATTATTAATCATGTTATTATTAATGTTATTATTATTCCTCTAATTTTTATTACTACTACTATTACTATAATTATTATATTTGAAGTATTGATATATTATTGGTAAATTAACCATCATCATATTCTCATTATGCACTGTTATACTGGTGTATGCTTTTTTATACTTTTTTATATACATGTACTATATTGTAATCAGTAAAATGCTTCCAATTTAATTCTTTGTATGCCACAGCGAAAATCTCCCTGTGCCACATTGTTTTCATTATAGGGTAGATGTACAGTACATCAAAGGCTTCAAGATTATGTGCATAGCTCTGATCAAGGGTACCCAAGTGTTACATTTTAGGTAAAATTTGAAACTCATTGCCATTCCTTGGTAATATCATGACTATAGACCTTAAACATTGCAAAACGCACACCAAAAGTATTGGAGCATACAGAACTTTCTACCTGCTAGCAATCAGCCACCGAAGTTCACATTGTCACAAATTCATTGTACATAACTCGGTGTCCACTTCATGCAATTATTTCTGTGTAGATCTCACTTTTTTTTAACAAACTTATTTGTATTTTAAGGTGTATCATAAAGTAAGTAAAATACAACTGATAAATCAAGATGTTGAGGAAAAGCTCTCAAAATATTGCAAAAAACAAAGTGGACACCGAGTTATGTACAACGCATATGAGTTTGTAACACACAAACTTTCTCCTCACATTCTTATCTATGCACATATTCTCATGCTAATGTTTTATGTTATAGAGAGCTATGCAACACACATGCACATATTTTCCTTTTTTCACTTAACTGCCCAACTTCTATTTATTTGCATTAAATGCTACTCATCACAAACTGTACTGTACATAACTCGGTGTCCACCTTATGCCTGGTATCACTAAAAAAAAATCATAATTTGTAAGCTATTGGATTTTTTGTTTGTAAATGGAATTATTATAACAAATTTAAAGTAAATAAAACAAGTTGCCACCATTAAGTTACATATAGTGCAAATATAATAAGTTATATTGTTAAAACAGAAATATGGACACCAAGTTATGTACAATGCATGCACGTCTTTCCCAATCTCAACCACTGTAACTTCATCCTCATGTCCAAATCTCAGAATCCATTGCAAACCTTACACAGATAACACTTTGACAAGTTTCCATGCATTCTAAGTTTCTCTTTTAATAAGATGAAATGCTGTGAACAATAAACCTTTACTTTTTTCAATAAGAAAACAAAGGAAAACAAATGTAATCTACATCTACTTATTTATATCTCCTGCCCTTTACCTCTCCTGCCCTTTACCTCTAACCCTGCTATATGTGATGTGTGTTTACACCCAAGCTTGAATGTCTTATGCACCTTTATGTTCTTAACCACCCTCTTCAGCATGCTTGCTAGTTAATAACATAGCTGGACGGTGGAGGTAATTGTAATAGTGCCCTTTCACCTTCATGTATTTCATTTCTACTCTTGTTCAAATGCATGCACTGCTTGGCTAAACCCTGTCCCCAAAAGAAAATATGGAGTCATACTGCTTATTCTTTAATTATCCTCGTCTTTATAATGAAAGGGCCAGCACCTTTGAACATTTAACCAGGCAACTTGATTGCAGCAAGACCTGGAGGTTCTAGCAAGAAACATTACGCTTTAATGCAAAGATATTTGAATCTTTTAATACCTAACCATTAAGCATTTCACGATACTTAATCGATTAGCACCACTAGGTGTGCAGTTTGAGCAGTTTCCAAGAGAACTGAACCAATTTACTCATTCAGTTATACAAGTATCAAATATAGTCCGTGTAATCTTTTTGAATTCCAACGTGACCATGCTTAAGACTATCCATTCAATGTAATAACAAATGAATACCCCCCAAAATGCATTGCATTTCATAGTTTCATTAAGTTTTGTATGTAATGCTTTCATCCTAGCTTCATATACTGGAACTTCAGTTCAAAGGACAAAGATCAGTTAGCAACTTTGTTTTTTTTCAATGAAAATTTCTGGGATGTAAGTACATCTACTTTAATTCTGGAAAATAATTTCCAAGGCAAGCTGATCCCTTTAATTGGGATTTTATAAACAGAATAGCTTCCAAATTGCGTGCAAAATAGTCATGTGCAATTAGCTATTCAGTGTTTAATTTTCCATCTTGATTTCATCCCAAAATTTCTTGTAAAACTAGAGAGATTGAAGAAAATGAAAATTCTGGTAGCAAAGAATTCCATATGAAACTATTTGGAGCCCTGCATATGGTTAAACTGACATCTGTGACAGTTTGCAAGTAACAATGTCATTTATTTGGCCTTTTCTTCAAGGAGAAATTTAAAGAGAAGATGTCCTCTTGCGTCATAGGTTGGTGGCTCAAGTTTCTCCATCACCGAGTTCAAGGGGACCCAAGCTTTGTCCTGCACGGCAGGCCAGAAGAAATATGATTGATGCCTCCTCATAAATGCCACCTCCATCTCGTTAGACTTGTGGTCAATACCATGTATCTGTAGAATTTACAAAGAAACAAATAAATTCCTTTTTTAGTTATAAAGAAATAGCACAAATCTTTAAGAACATACATTATGTTTCTGCTATGTTGGATGTTTTATGCATGTTTAATATAATGATTTTTTAAATATTCATCGTAAAGAGGAATGTAATTTTTAATAATTAGTAGAGATACATTATAAACTTTCAACTCTTTTAATTGAAGGTTGTTGCCATTTTACTACAATGTTATGAGATTTTTGTTTTCTTCAAAGTACTGTGCAATAAATATTTCAATCCAAAACAGGGTGTTGTTTCTTTCTTTATTGCTTGTAACTTAAAATTTTACCAAAATGAAAAGCATAGAGCAAGTTGAATACTCACAAGTCCTACATATGTCCTCGTATTGCCTGTGCGGTTGTTAGCCAAGAGCAAGACTTTAATGTAATCCCCATACTTGACGACTGGTGGGACATTGGTAGGCGGGTTGGCTGGCAGAGCATTGGCTGGCAGAGCATTGGCTGGCAAGTCGTTAGCTGGCAGAATGGTAGGCTGGCTACTGGAAGGTGAGTCATCGGCTGGCTGGTCGTCGGCTGGCGGGTTGGCTGGCAGAGCATTGGCTGGTGAGTTGTTGGCTGGCAAGTCGTTAGCTGGCAGAATGGTAGGCTGGCTACTGGAAGGTGGGTCATCGGCTGGCTGGTTGTCGGCTGGCGGGTTGGCTGGCAGAGCATTGGCTGGTGAGTTGTTGGCTGGCAAGTCGTTAGCTGGCGGAATGGTAGGCTGGCTACTGGAAGGTGAGTCATCGGCTGGCAGATTGACTGCTGGTACATTGGCAGGCGGGTTGGTTGGCAGAGCATTGGCTGGTGAGTTGTTGGCTGGCAAGTCGTTAGCTGGCGGAATGGTAGGCTGGCTACTGGAAGGTGGGTCATCGGCTGGCGGGTCATCAGCTGGCGGGTCTGCTACTGGGTTGTCTGTGGCAGGTTCTTCAACGTCCATCACTTCTTCTAGTTCAACGGGACCTCTTGCAGCCACAGTGGCACGAATAATCTCTGAACTCCATTCCCCAGCTATTTCCTTCATTGTACACTCATCTCCTCGTCTGCAAGCCTCACAAAAGCAACTGCGTTCCCTGACTTCTATGCACATGGCACGGACCGCCCTTACACAGTGCAATTTACGCGTGTTCTTTACTGGTTTGACATGTGTCCTTGCTGGCCTGTTCCTATCTACATCTCCTTTCTTCACATACAAGAACCGTCTCTTCATATGGACATGGTCCTCCCCGTGCCTTGGCTGTGTAAGTCTGCCCTTGCAAACGTCATAAAACTCCAAGGGGGTAGAAATGTTGGCCTGCCGAGCCACCACAGCCATGTTGACGGACTTTTTCACGACGCCTATTTCTCGATCGCATGGCCCCTTTCCATGTCTCGACCCGAAGAAGTGCTTCTCAACTGGTACATTAAAGTCCTCATATCCGTATGAGCAATCCGTGAAATTTATCTTGCTTTTGTATTGAGTAGGTGCTCCATCTGAGAACATGATGAGTCTGTTTACTGTGATGTTGTCTCCTTTGAGTAGTTCTGTAGCTTTCTTTGTGAAGTGCTGCACCGCATGTTGGTCATGTTTTAGATCATTGCTAATAAAGATGATCGAGTCACTTACAATTTTTGTGCAGTTTGGGTCAGGACAATTGTAAGATGCCACAGCAGGATGTATGGTACATTGGGTGTTGTTCCAGTGGTAGCCTTGGGGGGCATCCTGGGCCTTGCACGTGTAATTCTCCCCAAAATCCATGCACATAACTACAGTGTTAGGGGGTATAACAGCAGTTATTGATTTGTACTGTTCGTACTGCCACCTCGCATTGAAGAGGTGGTAGCTGAAGGGATCAAGCTCTTTGCACATTTCCTTCAAGAGATCACTGCCAGTTCCGCTTTTCTCTACCTTCGTCGTCCTGATTAGGCCTCCTACTTCTCCCTGCTGCCACCGGTACCAGTGAATATTCTCAACTCTTACAATGCATTCAAGATGGTCCTTAACACGGTTTACTCCACACTCTCCACAGTGACGATCGATGCATGTTTTGGAGTGATGGCCATTGTGTTGCCTGGCACAGAGAGTCATGTCTGACAGCTTGTACTTGCTTCCGATCTTCAGTTCTGGCTTTCCGGACGATGTCAGGGCTCGATCCACTGCCTGCAGTTTGAGCTCGATATTTACGCAGTATTCACACAGGCATTCACGATACTTGTTTTCTGTACGGGGCACGATGTGGATGGGTCGCAGGCGTTTGAACGTACTAAACCCAATCTTTACCTCTGGGTGGATTACCTTGAACCGATCATATGCTGAATGCAGCGTGGTAGACATTACCTTCCTAGACAAGAGAGTCCCATTTTTCTTAATGGTAGACCGTGGATTAGGGTTGTCTGAGCTTATTTCACCATGATGATAAAAGTTCTTGACTGTCTTCATGTCATCACCCGATACTGCATCCTGTCTTCTGTTTCGGAACTCCTGCCACTTTGTCTCTCTGCTGATTTTAGTCATCTTCCGCACAACTTTCTTTGAAATTCCCACACTTTTCATTAACTTCATATTCTTCTTCTTTGACATCAATGTATTGGCAATGATGCGACGCCTCACCATGTCAGTCTTGCTTCTCGAGAGGCGCTTCAGTGTATATGTCAAGGACTCCTTCAGATCAGAACTGGGGGTTGATATTGATATGCCTAATCTGTTGGCAATGATCTTCTTTGATCGTGGGGTCTGTTGATGAATACTAGCACAGAAGACATCGGCCTTCAAAGTCCGGTCAGACGGTAGACCGTCTAAGAGTTTTTTCTTGTGTCTGGATTTGGCGGTCCGGGAAGAAGCTGTTGATTTCTGGTCCTTTGGCGGATTGCGGGGTGGAGTCTGTTGCGTGGAGGTGGATGGCGTACTAACATCTTCATTCTTCTTTGATTTCTTTGAAGTATAGAACTCTCTTCTTTTTTGGTTGGAGCTGGTTACTTTTTGTCTGCTCATTCTTGCTCTTTGATTTTTTTTTTGCTCTCTCCATTGTGTCCGAAGCTTCTCAGATTGTTTCCTTGTCCTAGGCTGGGCAACCTCAACATCTTTTTTCCTCTGCCGGTAGCGCCTCTGTCTCTCCCGCTGCAGCTCTCTATTGCGCTGTTTTGAAGCTTCAGATTGTCGTTCCCTATAATCTTGAAGTCTTAACTTCTCACAGTCCTTGAACAACTGGTGCAACTCCGGATCCTTCTTTCGTTTATCCCGTTGATTCTGGGAATATTCTTTCCTGCTCTTCTTTTCCTTTGGTACTGGGTCAGTTAGCATGATGGGAGGAATACCCCTTCTAGGACGCAAAGCCCGACCATCCATCGCAAGCCTGCAATCTGAAAAAGATAAAAAGATGAGGAAAATCAGAATCCTAATTGAGTGACAAAGAAAAAAGGATAACAGTCTTTCTTAATTTCACCTATCAATTAGTACAACAAAGACATGAAATAGGGTCTCAGGCGGAAAAGAAAAAAAAATTGTTTTCAGCGTCCCCGCCCGCTTCCGTTTTGGAGAAGAAAAAAAAACACAAACAAATGCAGAGTGACAAGCGCTCGCGCGAAGTCGTGAAAAAACGGCACCTCACCCAAAAATCAGGAAACTGCTTTAATTTCATTTAATTTCAATCAGGAAATTGTCAGGTCTGGCCTTAACCCCAATTGTCTCTTTTTTTTGTAATTCATACAAATTACAATTTCATTTAAAAAAGAAAAGCAGAATTTTAGTTTTAAAAAAAAAATTAAAAAATATAGACCCCCCTATAAAAAAATTGGGAGAAAAAAAAAATTGGGAAACCGATTGAATTTAATTTAATTTCAATTGGGAAATTATCAGGCCTGGCCTTAACCCCAATTGTCTCTTTTTTGTACTTCATACAAATTACAATTTCATTTTAAAAAGAAAAGCAGAATTTCGTGTCCATGTTATGTACAGAACCTTAGTTCTTATGGTAAGCACTGAAAACTTCCATAAAATATTCACAAATCCTAACAAATCATATGTGAAATTACCATGAAATAAATTATAATCACTAATTTCAGTGAAACTGTTTCGGTTCAAACTGCTTTTATTCATCATAAACGTACATAACATGGACAAAATGATAACTGGGTCACCGGTGTCCATGTTATGTACTGGACAACATCGGCACAAAATTACCACACCCCCTAAAAAATTGGAACAAAATTTACCATAACAGGGACGTGAAATGAAACAAATAAAAGTGATGGCAAAAATTTACCGAAAATGTAACCGAATCATAGGTTTTCACGTTTATATGCTTGTACATAACATGGACATCAAACTTGCAATCACGCCGAGACAACACACAGCGTCCCAGTTATGTACGATGTAATTTAGCGATAAAATGAGTTTCAAAATGCATTTTAAAATTTTAATCAGCAGAATGGGAAGGGACTGTTATATTTAATGAGAAAAAAATTCACAAATGGTCTTAAAATGTTTTGTTCACAGATTTTTACCGCAAATGTGCATGTACATAACACGGACACAATGATAACTGGGTCATGGCAGGGTTCACCGGTGTCCATGTTATGTACAGGACAACATGGGCACAAAATTACCACATCCCGAAAAAAAAATAAACTAAATTTTCCATAACAGGGATGTGAAATGGAACAAATAAAATTGATGGCGAAAATTTACCGAAAATGTAACCGAATCATAGGTTTTCACCTTTATTTGCTTGTACATAACATGGACATCAAACTTGCAATCACGCCGAGACAACACACAGCGTCCCAGTTATGTACGATGTAATTTAGCGATAAAACGAGTTTCAAAATGCATTAAAAAAATCGAATCGGCAGAATGGGAAGGGACTGTTATATTTGATAAGCACAAAATTCACAAATTGTCGTAAAATGTATGGTTCGCAGATTTTTACTGCAAACTTGCACGTACATAACCATGGACACTACACAAGCATCGCCGTTTGACACGCAAATCAGTCCCGGTTATGTACGGAGCAATTTATTTACAAGCACGCCAAAAATGATTTTATTTCGAAGAAATGTTCAGGAACTTATAAATAAATAAAAATAAACTAAATCTAAGTAAAAATGAAACAAAAAAATTGCACACTTCTTGTGATTCTCGCTACTTCTTGCAAGTACATAACTCGGACACGTACGGCTTTCTTGCAACAATTCAAAACAAGCGACAAACACGTGTTTGACTGCTCGCAAATCACTACAAAATCTGGATATTTATCCGACAAAAATCGTTTTAAAGTGCATATAGAATTCTCAAATATGTATGGAATGAAATAATCTTACCTTAAACTTGACAATGGACCGGGAAATCGCCAATAGTTGATAGAATTCAATGGTACTGCTTTCGAGCTCGTGAAGGTGATCGTACATAACTCGGAACAAAATGGCCGGACACGAAGCAACTTTGCCTTATTGCGGCGCGTTTGGGCGAATTCCCGGCGGAAGGATACATTTTTTATTTTGCCCACGAAGGTACTTTTCATTTCGTGTACAAAATAGGTTGCTTACTTTTTCAATCGACCCGTAAGCTTCATGTGCACGTACATAACGGGCCGGACACGAAAATTTCCTAGGTTACAATATTGTTTTCACAATGATGTTTTAATCACGTGAGCACAAACATTTTGATGGTGTTTTATTGTTGTGTAATTATTTCATCGATACATTACATTTTAATCATTATGAGGCTATTTCTTTCATGAAATTTTTTCTACACAATTTTGGGACAACAGCCGGACACCAAGGTTATGTACGATTCAATAATGTTCAAACGGCAATTAAAAATATTCAACACCGAGGATCAGTGAATGAAACACACAGGAAATCAATTAGAGATATCATTCTTTCATTTCATTTAAAAATCATGACAAAAAAATATGAAACAATACTGTTAATTTGAGATTAAAAATACACATGCTTCCCGTGTAACATTTTAATGTCCAAATATGGGTATTTTTCATGACATTATGCATGCTGGTGCCCCAAAAACCCATGACAAGCCATAATTAATGGTTTGGTAAGATTCCTCACACTATTAGCATCACATTATTAATGTTTGTAAACATTGTAGGGAAACCGATTTCATATTATCTCCAAATGAAGTTGAGGTCAGTGAAGGGTACCCTTGATCTGAGCCATGCACTTATATAACTGATTCCAAGTTTTAAAAGAATTGTCATGGAACTAATCAAGGCCATGAATTTGTAATTTTGCAAAGACATTGTGTTCCACAAAACAACCCTTTCGTCAACAGGTGCCGCATTGTTTTGTGCAAAATTACATGTATGGCAAACAAGCAACCATGCAGAGAGGCAAATAAAGCAACCAAAGTGCTTAAGGCCATGGCTGCATGGTCCGAGTATAACTTACTTGCAACAGAAAAAGAAAAATCAGACAAGCAAATAAAATACAAAAAGTTTGAGAATTAAAAGCCATGTTCTATGATGATAATAATTGTATCAAACTACAATGTACTAAAATGATTAAATATAAAGTTGAGTTCTGGTCATGCGATTGCATTGTGAAAGAAACGTTGTTTAATCGATAATGATAAGAAATTTGGCCCAGTCTTGGTAAAGTTACAAACACCGTACACAGAAAGATGTACACGTACATGTATATGGGACTACGCACACATGTGTGGCACGTGCGTGGCACGTGCGTTATATTTATCAGGTCCAAATAGATATACTAATTTACCAAATATGTCAATACGTAGACGGCTTGTCGGCAAAATTTGTATCATCACGGATTAGTCAAAAGATATTCTTTCACATGATAGGTAATAAGAGCTTCCATCTCATTTTTTGAGAGGGGGGCATTTCCAAAACTGGTCTTTACCTTTAAGAAGTCTTCCCTTATATGTATTTCAGTCTAAAAACACAGTTTGTGGATTGAATGTGGGAAAAGATAACTGTCGTCTTGATTTGTTGGCACATGTAGCACTGGTAAATAGGGGAGAATTAATGCCTTCTCCTGTGAGGGGAAATGAAAAGAGGGGCTACAGGATCTGTTTCCAAATTTGTGAGAAATACAGATTCTGTGTATATCTAACAAACTTATCTGATGAATTTCCCCTGCTTTATAATGCTTATTAGCCCAATTAGAAATATCATTACAGGGGAAGTATGTCACTTCTCTGTGATACAAATCATTGTATTACATGTAGTTGTTGTTGTTTTTTGTTGTAATGGCAATCAGTCAAAACCTGACTATTATCACCAACGCCTTTCTTTTTAATATTAATTTCTTTCTTTCTCTTTTTTTTTAAAATAAGAGTATCAAAAATATAATTTAAATATAGGCTTCTCTCTTTTTTTCTTATTCTTTTTTTTCCCCCTTAAAATAAAATGAAAGAGAAAATAGATGAAGAAAAAAAATTAAAAAAATAAAAATACGACAAAATGTAGATTTTTGTATCCTGTAGGTTACCGCGTAGTCCTGTCCGTTCTAAGACACCGTCCAGACACCGTCCTGTCTCTCGGGTGTAGACAGGGGGCTCCCTTTGGGATACATAAATAATCTGGAAACTCGAAAGAAGAAAGGAATTGATCAACAATTATAAAATCAAGAGGGTACTTTTCCGGGGAAATTGGCTTTGAGCGACCTCGCAGACTTTAATGAATCTTGTAGTGTGAATGGCAGTCTTATCTATCAGGGAAAAAAAAAAAAAAAAATTTTCGGGGGCTACTTTTCAAGCTTGCCTCCATGAAAAAAACATTCTAAAATTTGTTTTGCATTTAACTCTATGCAAATTTACAGGGGGTCTTTTCTGATTTTCGGGGGCTCTTTTAGGCATTTCGGGGGCTAATTCGCCTCGAGCCCCCGTGTATTTTTTTCACTGTTATCTATCTATTATGCTTTTCACACTTGTTTTGCTTAGCCCTGTACTTTCCGTAGCCCTGGACTAACTTTTTGGCTTTTCACACACGCTGTTTTAGTCTCGTACTAAGCGCCTATCCCGGGATAAGAAAATTCATGTTAGCACTGCGATTGTGCAGTTAGGGCCAACTAACCCTGTACTTTAGGTGGTCATTATTTTCCCACTAAAATCCATTTTCAAGCCCTTTCGTTTTGAGGGAAGTTCTAAATTAGTTCTGTCTTTGAAATGCCGTTGGAATGTAACCTTTTCATTTTGCGGCCTGCTAATGGCCATTATACCTCAGTAAGTTAACACCCGTTTAGGCTATTAACAGGCTATAACTTAAAACCTACATTAACAAGTTTTAATTTTCAGATCCCTGATTAAAAACATTTAACCAAGTACATGAATGTATCTGTCATTTTTTTAAGGGGGCGGGGGATTGGTCAATAATTGATTATGTATTCAATATTTTGTTTACACTCATTATTATCTGAGGGGTCCACAATTTACAAGCTTTGCTTTTCAGTGGACCTCTCCATTTTCTCAAAATATAAATGCAATTAAATTTTAAAATTCATTTTTTTGTCTTCCTGAAATGTATAAATTATTATTAAGATTTATTTATTACCAATGTAACTATGTTTTGTATACATTTTACATTGTATTGGTTATTATGTATTGTATTTTGTTGGAAATGAAAAAATAAAAATGAAATGAAATTAATTCAAATAAGATTTTTCAGCTTCATTCTTAAAGTATTGTTTATTTGTGCTCACCAGGTGATGTACAGTACAATAACAATATTTTGCCATTTCTTGCACTCCTGATATATGGAGAAGCTCATATAATACCGTACATGAAGATTTAGAACAGCAGTACTGTAGATAATAAGAATTAAGAAACCATACATACAGGTATATAAAGGTTCACAAATCAAATAATAATACTCAGTTTTTATATAGCGCGTATTACAATCACTTTAAAGCGCTTCCAAACTTGGAGATTATTACCCCGGCTTTAGCTGTGCTGCCATTACGGCGCTCTAGCATTTCAAAGAATTAACACCTGCCAGGTACCCATTTACATCCCCTGGGTTGAGTGTGGCAAATGTAGATCAATGTCTTGCTAAAAGACATAAATAAAGAATACAATATGGTCTCAATTTATCTTCCAGGTATCCTTTCCAATGAGTGCAACAGTGTGATAAATTATGGTAAGTATTCATTTATTCACTCACAAATTGAGTATTAAAGGGATCGTTTAACAATGTTAAATCTGAGATACACGGCCCTATGCGTTTTCAGTGTCTGATATGGTGTAATATTGAAGCCCTACAAAAATTGCGCTTCAAAATGATCAAGAAGTGCCTCAAAAAAGTAAAAATCTTTGAGTGACCAGTTTTACCATACTCTTTTTCCCCAATAGACTGTAGTGTTATGAAAACCATCAGGCGAACGTTTTTCAAAATTTGTAATTCCAATCATAAATATCTTGATAATCAGACAAGCGATCGGCTTGTAAAAGTCATGGGGTTCCTTACTGACCTAAAGGTTTATAATATCATTGCATCATAACTCATAAGCTAAATCCAGAATTTTGTTTCAGAATCTGAGACAAAGTTACCGGATCCCTTTAAGGTCAATTGAGTTTCTTGTGACTAAGAAAGTAAGGAGGACATGTTTTTTTAAATATAACATTCTGGACTGGAAAAATGAAGGAACATAAGACAAAGAGTAAGAAATATTTCAGTTTGCTGCATTATATGATTGTATAGTCATAGTTTCCAAGTATTGCCAAAACATACACAATGAATTTGCAATTTGGTACACAAGCTTTGAACTTGTGTATATTGCTATATGTGCTGAACTAATTTCATTCTTCATCTATATCAAAATAGGTTTTTTTTCTGTTAGCAAATTATATGTTTTGTGTTTTATTTGCAAAAATTAGTGTCAGCTAGTCTACCACAAAATTGTACAATTCCACTTCAGTAATATGCATTGTATCACAGCTCTGCATTTATGTCTCTGACATCTAAGAAAATGTGTTTTTTCTTCTTTCAGTCAGAAAATTCTGTGAAGGATATTCTTGCACGGTTCAACCAAGGAAGTGGGCCACCATTGGGACCACCCCCAGCCCAAAAGCCCTCTGTCCAGAACAAGCCCTCAAAACTTACCAAGCCCAGTAACTTACCCATTAACAACTCTTCTGCCAATGGAGTCAAATCCCCAAGTAACGGTGTCAAGTCACCGATGGCGAGGGGATTCCCACCCGGAGGGGGAGTTAATATTGAGGACATCTCTAAGGTGAAGCTAAAGAAGCCTCCCTTACCCAAGCCCCCTGCAGACGCCAGACCCTCGGAGAACCAAATCCCCAGCTTCAAGTTGCAACCCAAGCCAAAGCCCAAGCCAGCAGCACCGCCAAGGCAAGAACCGTCCTCTCCGCTTGGCTCAGCCCATTCCCAACCCAAGACCCCACCACATGTGAGTGGCACCCCTGTTCAGAACAAGTCCTCTCTACATGCCAACCCCAAGCCGCCTGCAGGACTGACAACCAAACAAAAGCCTCGAACACCAGCCAGGAAAGACAGTTTAACAGATATACATGCGAGGCCCAGGAAACAGAGTCTTCCGACACCTTCCGCTGCAGATGAAGACAAGGAGAACCATTGGAAGAATGGGACCAGGGCGGATGAACCTGCCCCGCCCGTTTCAGACTCAGAAAACTCCTCTGCTTCCTCAGTGACGGATATCCCTTTTAGGAGAACTTCATTCCTTCATACAGTCAGCAAAAAATCGAATGAGAGAAAACCAGTCCTTGAACCTCTCCCACCCCTCTTAATCATCGGCAATGCCCCTCGGAAACCAGCCAAACCGCCCAACGTATCGTTAGCCAAGTTTCTACCCGCATCTTCAGGTAAGGAGATCCATATTGGTACAGATATTTTTAGCCTGTCTTCTTTAAATTGAATGATTGTTTCTCTTGCATTCTTAAAGCTTACGTACATGTAGCTCTTCTATATGTTACCTCTTGCTAAGGGATTCTGCATGTTTCCAGATTAATATTTTATCAAAATTTGCTTCATATTTGGTCTGATCTAAATTTGATCTAGTATAGTTATTAGATAGTTGAATTAATACAGAGATCAGATGTATGAAAAGAAATATAAGAAGTGGTCAGTGCTGTCCAAATAGGACAAACTAGCTTGAACTTGACCTGTTGTTATTGTTGTCAGTGTTGTTGTTATTGTCGTAATCTCTTATATTCTCACTATTTCATCTCCTTTTCTAGACTCCCCTCCCCCGCCACTTAGACCGCCCAAGCCAGGAGCTACCCCCACCACCCCTCCCTCCCTCCCAGCCAGGCCTGGTGGGGGCCTATCTAAGACCAGACCTCCACCCCCGCAGCCGGTACAGGAGGAACAGTTACCGGACGATGCAGGGGACATCTATGATGACGTCGAGGGGAATCTCCCTCCTGTTGTGCCGAAGACCAGGAGACCCTTTTCTCTCATGTAAGTACAGATTTGATGTCATTTCTTCAGAGCCAGAATGTCATTAACTCTATGTGAAAGAATATATGAGTTAAAGGGATCCGGTAACCTTGTCTCAGATTCTGAAACAAAATCCTGGATTCAGCTCATGCTGCAATGATAATTATAAACCTTTAGGTCAGTCAGGAACCCCATGACTTTTACAAACCGATCGCCTTTCTGATCATCAAGATATATTTGATTGGACATCAAAACCAAATTTTGTGTTTGCCAAACAGTTTTCATAACACTACAGTCTATTGGGGGAAACGAGTATGGTAAAACCGCCACTCAAAGATTTTTTTACTTTTTTGAGGTACTTCTTGATCATTTTTAAGCGCAATTTTTTTTAGGGCTTCAATGTTACACCATATCACAGACACTGATAACACGTAGGGCCGTGCATCTCAGATTTAACATTGTTAAACGATGCCTGTATTGATCTTGACATTGCTAGTTTTAGAGTGATATCATACTTCAAAGTTGAATACCTCTTTAAAGGTACTATGTCCCTTTTGCAGCCAACCTCAAATTCTGTAGAACTTTGCAGGAATTATGAAAATGGCATGTATGTCCTATCTGTGAAATTTAAACATTAGCAGTGTCCTCATATTCAAATTATGCAAGGAAACCTGTTTACTTATTAGACTTCACTGTCAGACACTATTCAGTGACTGACTGGCTTTTTTCTTCTTTGGTAATAACATACATGAAAAGAGTTGTAAAGGGTAAATGAGCATTTGTCTACATCAATAACCCACTTCTTGTGATGGCCAAGATTAAACTGACTGAATCTTTGCGCAGCATAAAACGTATGACCATTCGGTACAATTGTCTGAAAATCAAGACTATTACTTTTGGGCTCTATAGCCCTAAAGTCGATTTGACAACTAATAGTCGTTATTTTACCACTTACGGTAAAGACATTTTCAAGCCCCATTTTTTTAAGGGGAGTTCTAAATTAGTATTATATTTCAAATGCCATTGGAATTTAACTTTTTCATTTTTTTGGCCTGCAAATGGGACATAGTCCCTTTAAGTAAAGTATAAATTGTCTGTTCTAAGCCAGGAGAGCGTGAACTCTATCTGTGCTAAAGTTTATGCATAGACACCCTTCTGAATTCAAACAAACAAAGTTTTGTACAATCTATGTCATATCATAATAAATTTGTTTTTACTTCCCTGTACTCCATGTCCTGTTCTGTCCGTGACATGTACTCTTACTAAAACAAAGACTGGGATCTCTTTAGCTCTGTATGCTTTATGTGGAGTTAGTCCAATAGGATGTGTGGGAGGTATATTGTTTCAGAGATTAGCATATAAAGAAATCACAGTTCCTTATTGTATGTTAGATATAAGGGTTCATATTCAAACTTGCATCTTCTTTTCTATCTTTTTATGACAAATTGAAAACCAACTACCACGTACATCTGTGAATCTTGATGTGCATCCCCTCTTTCTTTGTGTATTCTTTTTTTCTGTCTTTTTCCCCTTTTACCAATATTTTTCCTCCATATTTGTATTATTATGTATCCTTTGAGTGTAGTCATACTATCAAGCTTTGCTTACTTTGTCAACCCTCCTGTTTGATGTTTTCGATTAGTTACAGCCAGCCTTACTTTATTCTACATATATTCTTTTGTCATGTGTAAATTTGCAATGTTTGTTTGTTTGTTATATATTTGTAAAAATGCAAAAGAAAAAGAAAATCAAACAGAAATAAATAAATCAAATCAAATCAAATCAATTCACAGCAAATTATGTACTAGATAGGTTCATAAATGCCATGGGACCATAAAACAGATTATATTTTGACCCTAGAAAATGGGTTACAGTTTGTTGGTACAAATATCTAGGAATATCCTATGTATAGAGGTAGGCCTCGTTCAGATAGGAAGTCATAAAACTGCGGCTGTAATTTTGTATCATGATGAGGTAAAGTGTATTACTTACTACACATTTCTATCTTGTAATACAGAGCTTAATGAATACACACAGGACCTTTGATGCATGCAGGTGCTATTTATTTGCACATATTTATAACAAAATGATTCCTTTTTTTGTGGCTGCTAGTTTACCAAGTCATGTCTGATTAATTAGCCTTTAGTTGTATTCACTGGCTTTGTATTGATTACATGTATTCCCAGAATGACTTGGTAAACAGATTTGATTCAGAGGCAGCTCAAATTCACTTTTTACCTACCAAAGTTTGTTCATTTACAATGGAAGTTACACATGGACTCCATGGCAGTGGTATTGTCCAATACGACATGGTTCATAGATCCAGAAATTGAAATGTGGATGGCAGACAATACGACAAGGTCGAGCACCACACGTACGGAGATACAGATTTTATTTTTAAGAATCCAGTAGAAGATCAAGTACAGTGTTAGTCCAGCCTGTGGACCATTTCTGTGTCTCACGCCCAAACAGCTGAGAAAAAAAACACGCCCTCAACGTTGACAGTAGACCTTGCCTCTTATCCTGTACCCGGCCCGATTACGGTTGTTTTGGGGGATCGTGTGATTAGTTTAGACACGTACCGCACTGTGAGTGGGATGCATGAGATTGAAGAATAAAAAATAATTAAAAAGGGACAGAATCTGGACAAGTACAATGCGAAATATGCATGTAGAATTGTATTAATCGCATAGGGGGGGGGGGGTACATGGTTGACTGTGCTATAGGCTCTGTATGACACACATTACACTGTACCTTCTGTGATGGTAGTATACAGGGTTGTTATGAAGTTATTTCATTGTCTTGATAGGGGATTTCCCCGATCCTAGTCCTGGTCCTCTTAGGGGTCTCATAGGCATTGTCTCTGTTGTTAAAGGGGGTACATCACTTGAGCAGTTACAAAGAAAATCTGCAAGAGAATTTCCCTCAGTCTGTTTTAACATATCGACATAGATATGAAAGAGTATTGTTAAAGTCTGAATTAGAAATCGCAGTATCTGTAGTTGAAGACAGACTTTGTAATTTAATTTTGACATTGTGCAGGCTACACATGTATGCATACAATTTGATACAATACAGCTCGACTTTATAAGGATCTAATCATCGACTGCATACTGAGTGAAGGCTTACGCATATATGATTTGACACAGAACGGGGTCAAATTATGCTGTTTCAGTGATATGAACACTGCAAAAAAGGGAATCAAGAAAACAATGTAAAGGAAGTGGGCTGTATAAATATAATTATCTCTAAAACCATGATTGTCCATTGTTATCATATTAAACCATAATATTAATATAAACATTGGGCGATGGGACTTTTTTTAACATTGAAAATATCAATTCACTTAAAATAAAATAACTTGGGTTGCTAGCGGTATGAAATGTCTAACCTTCTCCATGGGTTTAAAATAAAATGCACATATATTCATGTTTTACTTCTGATATGTAGAATAATGAGAAAACAACAACAACAACAATAACACACAACCAAAACAATACAAAACAAAAAATATGTGAAATTTTAATTGCTTTCTGAGCTAGATATCAACATTAATTACCCAGGCCTCAATTTATGTTTCAACGCTCTAGGGAAAATATGTTTACATTTAAACAACAAGAGAAATCAATTAATAAGATGCAATCTACACGTACATGTACATATAATTGCATTCTGAGTTGACATTTATAAATAAAAGCACTTAATGTCAGGAAGTTTCAGTTTCAATGTAATTACATATTTTTCCCCCCTTCAATTCTAAGCTTTCAGAAAGAAAAATACACTATAACAATATTGAAACAGTACAGAAATCATGCCTGTCAAAAAAAATTAGAATTTAAGGTGTTACCCAACATTTGACAGTCATAGATTACCGGTAGGTTGTGTGTTTTATAATCTTTTTTCTTTAATGGGAAAATAAAAGGAATTAAATACAGTAGTAGATTCAAAAGTCAGAAGTCGAAACAAATATTAATACTTTTATATTATACTTTTGCAGGATTAGATAGATTAGTAAATATAAGACTATGGAATAATAACTCAGGCAGACAGCCGAATTGACTGATATTGGCCATTCGTTGTAATTCTTGTTTTGTCTATTAATCAATGTCTCCTCAGTGGGACTGTGATAGTAGGGGTCAGAGGTCACCATCAAGTTTTTAGTAAAGCTTGACAAAGGAAATGTATAATATAACATACGCTAAACAATGTCGATTGTATTTCTTCCTGGTTTCTTTGCCAATTCTTGGACTGCCTAGCTGTCACTCATTTGAGGTAAAGCCTTGTTGAATTCAGGAATGAGTTATTTTGAAGATGTTACAGAGGGTGTGTTCGCATCAGCGATCTGGAGTGATGGACATCATGTTCACACAAGGCATGTTCACACAAGGCATGTACAGGGAATATGACGAAGGTACACTGTAGTTGGATCATTTATAACCAAAGATTGAAGGGAACTGGTAGCTCTGACATGAATTCATGCAAAACAACAACAAAAAAGCATAATTTTCAATTATCAGAAGAACATCGAGCCACAAGGGCATTAACTGTTACAGTAGATCAAGGCCAGTCTGAAAACTTATCTAATGGCCAACTTGAACTAATATCATCTTTTTTTACCATGTAAGCATAATTGTATCTAAGTATATTATGTAGCTCATTGTAAGTGCCTTGAGCACCCTCTGGGTGGATATGTTGCGTGTTATAAATGTCTTTATTATTACATAGATACATGTATGAGCCAATGCCCTTCTTGCTCTGAGCAGTTGTTTCGGAGTTCTGTTCACACGTGCTGTGAATGCCTTTCAAATTTGTATAAATCTTTATGAAGTGATGCAGTAACTTATAGAGCGTGATCATTCAAAGGCCTGCTTCATAAAGTTAGAGTAGTTTTTAGTAATAGGCCTTGCTATTAATATTTGTAAGTCTACATGGTAGATTACGAAATACACTTTTGACATTAATGTGAATAGTACTCATGAATAGTCTTACGTCTTGAAATGAGAGACAATATGGATCATTGAAGTCATCACCATGACAATGGTCATGTCAACACGCTTACAAATGTAATGTTACTATAGGGCCACAATCACTGTCTTAACAGGCCAAACAGAGAAGCAACAATGAATAGCACTGAATGAATTGACTGACATATAGCTATGAGAGCCAATGAGATATAAGTGTTACTATGCCTATCAGCCATGCGAACATGCTGGCAACGGCTATCGTCACTAATTGTGTCATAATGAGAACTGCTGTAGAAAAAAAAAGTGAAGAAAGGGTTAAAATATCATGATGTTACATGGGTGAACATGTTCTTATGAGACATGGTACCATTATGTACAGCATTGCCATGACAACGGGCTGTGTGAATGCAGTTATTATCACTAGGGTCACTTGTAATCTGTGACGTGACATGCCAAGCAGGAAAGCTACAAATTATGTGTTGACACTTACACGGAATGGGCTGACTGTATGACGCAGTACAAATTACAGCCTCACTCTCCGAAATGGACAAATGACTGTATCTGTTACCACTCTGTTCCCTGTCCAAAGCAGGCCAAAGGGAGACGCAACTCAGTATTTGGCTTTCCTGAATGGACTCATGTACAGATAGGAACTTTCTTTGTGTTAGTGATATGCGCTATACAAATAATGTTCATTATTATTTTTATTATTATAGAAACAATTAAGGTACACCATACAAAATATTGTAGAATCACCATGAACACTGGCAGTGAAAGTGCACATTTTGCCACTCGATCATGCCACAATCATTGCATTTCCACCCATTAATGTACTTTTAAAACTTTAGGTTACAAAGAGATATTCAAAGTTTTACAGGGAAGCAGCGAAATGTATTTCCACTCATTAATGAACTTTTAAAACTTTACATTACAATGAGATATTCAAATTTGTACAGCTTCACTATGACAACCGAAGTATGAACACACCTATTGTCACTCGGGCCACAATCAGCCGTCTTTGACAGGCAAAGCGGGGAAGCAACAAATTAGTTCGGTATTAGTCAGCAGTCAGACATATGGGGATCTGTCATTATGGAGCTAACCATATGTGTCTCTTGGTTGTCAGGCTATCTACAGTGTAGAGCAGGGTTCACACGAGTGTGTGCTAATAATGTTTAGCTTAACTTTAAGTCTGGCTTGTGGTTTTAAACTTCAAGATTATCTGGTAGTTCATCTCTTCAGAGCGGGAAGGTTGTTTGATCCTGTATTTTAACACAGAGTGGCGTCAGCCCTTCCGGATCCAAACAGACAAGTAATGGACTATGGGGGATGCACTCAATTTTGTTTACTCACAGTTATAGTGATTACATGGTTATAGATAAGGCCTAAAACAAAGAGATGTCGTATTGTCCTTTGCAACCGACCCAAAAATCTTGAAACCTACGATGGGCTTTAATAAAATATTAAAAAATAACCATTTTTTTAGAGAAAAAAAATAAGATTTCCGGCCGACCGACCCATGTTTTGGCACCTAAAGGGCAATACAACATCTTTTTTTTTTTTTTGAGGGGGGGGGCCTAACTTTATGGGTTTTTTTTTTTACTTGAGGTTATGTGCTGTGTGGAAACGATCAACTTTGAGGTTTCACCAGCTTGTAATTACAACAGTTAGGTTCACACAACCATCTGTAAACTTTAAGTTTACCTTGTGGTTATAAACTTTGAGCCTATTTTGTAGTTAAAGACTGCGTGAAACGCACTCATTATTTTTAAACTTGAAGTTTACTGACAGTTATAAACCATGAGGGACCTCATGGTTATTTTGATAATTACAGGTAGTTCGAAGCTATGTTGTGTGTGGGCGCAATTAATTAGCTCAATGTTTTACGAGCTAAACCCTTGTCGTTAATAGTAGGTCATGGTTTTAAACATCAAGGTTATGCAAACTGAAAGTTTAAAACTACGAGCATCCCATGTGAACACAACTCACATTTCAAATCGTTGAATATGTGACTGATCCTAGTCCTGATGAAATCAAATTAAGACCTGACACGGCAACGTTTGGGTCGTTGGATTGGATTCTAGTTATTGTTACATAATTTTGATTCTGCGCCGCCGGGATAGAGACTGATCTCTTTATGCAATCCTTTCCTGTGCTAACGTTGTAAATGTTTATTGTCAGTGATTTGTTTGGTGTCATTGCATTTGAAATTTGATCAAGTCTGTTGTAGTTTGTATAACATTAATAGCCTTTTGATAATACTAGCTTGTACCTATCTAAAGTACTGTTGTATATTGGTTCTTTTTGTGTAACATATAGGACTATCATTAAAGATAAAGGTGAGTTCTGGTAATGAGATTGCATTGTGAAAGAAAAGGTGTTGAATGTATCAGAAAAGTTGATCATAGAGCATGTACGTATTGGTGTGTACTGCAAGGTTCTGGAGTCATCAAAAATTCAAAATCATCATAAATTTGGCCCATTCTTGGTAAAGTAACAATCAATGTACACAGAAAGATGTATATGGGACAACACAAATGGTGTCGGGGCACCTCAATTTCCTTATCTTTCTATGCTCATTACTCAGCCAGTATACATTTTCTTCCAAAATTGTTTGGCAAATGACATTTATTTGTAATCTTGAACATTCAGTGTAAGTTTCGTTAGATTCTGTGAGAATTCATTTTCTTTTTTTACCAGAACTCAAGTTTATCTTTAATCATGATATTATTTTAAAAAAGTAAGTTACATTGAAAATATTGCTATTTTACTTGATGAGTGTTCTGATCCAAGCTGTACGTGGACTACTTCATACAATCATCCTTTACGCAAATACAACATTCTGTTTGACTTGCTCCCCACCCCCCCCCCCCCTCACTTACAATATCAAAAGTGAACTTGACAATATCTGGAGGCAAATTTTTTATTCATAATGAACACTACAGTATTTTGTGCAGCTTTAAAAAAAGTTTTGTTAAGTAAATTTTTACAGGAAAAAAATATAGTTTTATAGGTTAAACTATAAAATAGAATACAGAAATAATACCAAGGCGTACTGTAGATGGGTGATAGAGGAAGTTTCCCCTTTGTGACCCCCCCCCCCCCCCATACAAAAAAGAAGGATAAGACAAGGAAAGGGAGAGTGTGGAATGCTTATTGTGTGTATGTGACCATCCCCTCTAAATCTTTTCGTCACTGTCTTGCGGTTTTCAGTTGTGAGGGAACAGAACCATGAAACCAATCTGTATGAAGAAATACAATATGACTAAACAGAACTGATACATTAATGCCTCACTTATCAAGAGATCAGATCTAATTTACCTCATTAATTTTTACCTTTTGCCCATAAGTTCTGTTTATAGCTCATGTTTATATTTTCAATGAGTGATATGTATACAATACTGTAATGCTATATAAATATTTATACAAATCATAACTCAAGGTAATACACAGTCTGTATAAAGGTCAAAAAGGTTTATTAATAATTTTCATTAATCTTCTGTTTTAAAAAAAATACATGTATAGGGTAGCAAATGATGACCAAAGACTTCACTCTGGGACAGCTGTTTAGAAATGAATCTTGGGACCTTTCAGTTCTGATTGATTTCTTTTCTTTTGGCTGATTCACTCAATTGTCAAACATCTTTATCAATTTGTGTGAGAGGACCTAAAGCCGTCAGTCCTCATGTTACTTACTAACAAGCATTTATGCTCTCTTAGCAGTCAGGTAAAATAACCACCAACCACCAATAACACAACCACAGAATACTTCTAAAAGTAATTATTAGCATGTAATTGAAATCACTAATTGAGAACTTGACATTGCCAGAGTGGCAAAGGAAGGAAATGACTTCTCCTGTGCTCTCATCACAAATTAATTATCAAGTCTCCAGGCCTATTTGATTTAGCAGTTGCACTTGATGTTTTTTGTTTCCATTATTTGCTTTGATATTTTTATTTCAGCTGCACCATGATAATAGTGCAAGTGACAATATGGTGAATATAATCGAAATAATTCATACTTCAAGTTTTGAATTAATGAAATTGATGCCTTTCCTTCAGTAGGCTACATGTAGGTCGACCAGGCTCCCCCAAAATAGCAGCTAACCAATTATTACTTTTTATTGAAACAATTTTTTGGGGGAGCTATTATGTGAATGGATTATATTTTGTAATGGCTTATTTATTAGTGACAGAAAATGAAACAATTGTAAAAGATTGTATTCAGAAGGCGCGTCTTCATCATCTCGAGATTGCCAAATAGCCCGCTATTTGGGAAATAATCCCGAAGTAACAAATCGCGTTTTCACTATCTCGAGATTCAACCTCGAAACTCGAAACTCGACCTTGAGAAATTAGCTCGAGATATTTTGCTCAGCGTTAGCGTGTATTGTGAATCTTCGGTCTAGTGAAGACGCACGGGACAAATAGCTGGATATTTTGCTAATAAAAAGGATATTTTGCAAACTTTCCCAAAATATCTTGGGATATTGTCCCGACCAACTATCCAGCTAATTTGCTACTTCGGTCTAATGAAGACGCAAATTAGCTGGATAGTTTGCGATCAGGATAGTTCAAATAGCTGGATATTTGGCGATCTCGAGATAGTGAAGACGGGCCTAGAGAGAAGGAAATAAAATTGCAGGAAATTAACTTTAATCGACCCATTCTTTACAAGGTTAGGTCACTATGTTAAGCACATGCTTCAGCAATATTTTATCAATAAACAGAACAATTAAAGGAGGAAATTCCTCCCAAAATCATCCATTGTATTTGTTATTCAAGGTGATGTAGGTAGTTGATAACACATGTTCAGTGAATATGTCCACAGTAAAATAGAAAAGGGAAGTTCCATGAAAAAATCACACCTTTTCCCAGAGCCAACGATAACATTTACTTTGGCTACATGAAATCCAGAGGAACACATAGTTGAGAGTTACAAGGCCTTTAACTCATTATTTTAACATAGGGTTATCACCCTCACATCAGCTCAAAACAGGTACCCGTACAGGTATACTATTGGGCTTCCTATTCACATTAAATATATTATATTATACAAATAATGAATGGTTATGAGTTGAACAAATGAAAAACATTCAGTATTTGTTTTATACAACATCGAAGAAGATCTAATAGAACGTTAATCAACAAATTATGCTTTACTCCTTATATTAAAGATAAATTAAAGTTGGAGTTAAGCCTTCTCGATTACATTCAGATTGCCTTCGCGTCAGATACACGCAAGGATACGCGCGCATACGACAAAGAGGTACGCAGTCTGCATAAATTATAACCATAAATGCACGGCGAATATAACCAAAAATGCACGACCGTGCAATATAACATCTATTGAATATCATGTGACCAACAATCCTCCAATCAAATGACAAGGATCCACGTAGGTGTTGTATAAACAACATTATATGCATTTATTGTTCCAAACTCATCATTTTGCCCATTTTGTTATTATGAAAATACTTCCTCAAAACATTATCCAAAGAGTTATGGATTATGACTTGCGGGCTGGATTTCTTTGTGCATATATCGTTGGCTGGCTGGCAGAAGGGCGTTAGCTTAGCATTTAAAGATTTGTTTTATATTTGAACTGCTTTCCGTCCCGAAAATTGGTTTAAAACTTAAAAGACTAATAGAAATGTTATATTAGAACACGGCCACAATTTGTTTTCGGAAATAAGTCAGTTTTATAAAAGTTTGAGGCAATTTAGTGCTAACGCTCTTCTGCTTAACACTTCATTTTTTACATGAAATTCAAGCTAACGCCCTTCTGCCAGCCAGGCGATGAAATATGCCTATTTGACACCAGAAATAGGGGTGAAAGAGGACAAATCGTTTTTTAAGAAACTAAAAAGTTACAATCTTAATATTGTGCTTGAAACTTTGTTAAGTAATACAAACTATGCGGAAATTAAATGCGCACTTACTAGGTCACAAGATTAACAAAAATATGAAAGGGGACAAGTTGGGAATGGGAGAAAGTTAGTGAGGGGAAGGAGAGAGAGAGAGAGAGAGAAGAAGGAGAAGGAGAAGAAGAAGAAAAAAAAGGAGAAGAAGTAGGAGAAGGAGAAAAGGAGAAGGAAAAAAAGAAGAAGGGAAAAAGAAGAAGGAAAAAAGGAGAAGGAAAAAAAAGGAGAAGTAGGAGAAGAAGAAGAAGAACATGGAGAAGAAAAGCAAGAAGATGGATAAAAAAAAGCCATGTAAAGGGAGAAGGAATGTAGTTGACAGACTCGAGAGTAAAGTAAACATCTCTGATTGCTTAAAATGTTCAAGTACAGGAAAAGCTCATCTCCTACACCAAGGAGTTGGAGTGCCCTTGAAGAACCAAATAGGAAATCCCATGAGATCTCAGTAATCCTAGTATATAACTTCATACCTGTGAGAGTGAGTGATCTATTATTTATCATAAATGGTAAAACTAAGGACAAGTATGAAAATTGACCCAATTCTGAAGTATCCCAAGACCTGAGTTCATAACTTTGATTTTATCCATTTGGTTTTGTGATTCATCAAATGGTAAAAAAAGTTTTTTTGTTATGACATAATTAACAGTGAAAAATGTCATGATCACAGGGTGCTACAAGAATTTTTTTCACCACTTGCCCTGTCGGGCAAGTGGGTTTTCAATTTACTTGCCCAAACAATATTTCCACTTGCCCAAAACTTTAAAGCGAAAAAGGACTCGAGGTTAAAGCATTTATTATCTCGTAATGATAAGTTAGTGTTTTAGATAGCAAATTAATGCACAGACATGTACAGTGTAACTGTACTGAATAATAACCTAATATGTCAAAGAAAATGGTCAACAAAGGATGGTTGAAGGTTTAAAAAACGCATTTTATTGATTCTCCATAAATAATCAGATTCACATGAATCTCGGCAAGGTAGAATGGTTCAAGCAGGTTTAAGTTTTTAATATTCAGTCATGTAAAAAAGCATAATGACCCTGTTGTAAAAAATATGATACAAACATGTCATTAATGGTAGCCACATGTACCATGGTGCAACATCACATGTGTGTCTGTGCAAGCCGCTGTCATTTGGAAACGTAGGCTAATTTTCAGCTGTTAATAATTTGGGTCAACTCTTCCATCAAGAAACGTCATGTAAATAATGGGTAATCAACTATTTTAAATAAAGTACGGACATTTTTATTTCATCATTCACTGCTATAAATATCATGCCAAAATTTGTAAATTCTTACTAAATAATAATATTGAAGATATTTTACGATAAATCTCGGATAAGTATGCGAAAACTAGACTAAACAACGTCGCTAAAACCATGAAAACAAAACAACAACGGCTTATATTCTGGGGGTCTCGATACTATTATCAAAATGACTCGCTCGGTCGGATCTTGAGACCGCAGTAATAAATTGAAAACGAGACAAAAACATTCATCTGATTTATATGAGCAGCGAGTTTTAAATAATATGTTCACAATCATTAACAGTCATTATGAATAAATATCAAACATTTGACTTTTTGTACTTACTAGAAAATCCCTGTTGTTTATTCCATTCCGATTCGCACGTGTTCATTTCCCTAGAATAATGACGTCATATTTGGCGTGATTCAACCAATCGGCAATCAGAGAATAGCAAAGGCCTGTCGGTGCGGCCTGCAGAGCTAGAGAGAGAGAGCGCGAATAAGCTCGCAGCTGGTACGATCGCGCTAGCTGTCTCTAGCTAGCTCACGGCCGGTGTCATAGGCGATTTGTTCCGTGCAGGCGATCGGTTCCTCCGGAACTGATCGCCTGGATATGTACCCGCCGATTTGTTCCGGATTCGTAGATTCGTTCCGCTAGTCACAGGCGATCGGTTCCGGCCAGGCGATCCGTTCCGAATCTCATCGGAGAGCGTGCGTGCTCACGTATTATTGAATACACGCCATGGTACACCCCTAAAGCAAAATGAACTATTCTGGTCGGCCTTTGCAACCAATCAAACTTCTCCAAATTAGCTACGCCAACGATTGCCAATTTGAGAACTTTGTATAGAAATGCAGATTCCCGTTGTTCAAATATGTTGATAATTGCGGCCAATGATTGACCACAAACAGCGTCGTCGCGAAGCGACGGGGACTGGGTGGTCTAGCAAAAAGGGCAGTTGTTGCCATAGGCTTAGTTTGCCTGTAAAAGCAGATGTCGGGGTGTTTTCTAATCAGGCCTTCTAATTTGGTTTGAATGCTGCTCATCGTGTTACGTCAACCACCTATTACCGGGCTTCGATCATCACAGAATCTAATTATGCATGTGGGCTGCATGCATGATGTACATGTAGACTCTAGTTTAAATGAAAGAGATGCGGGGTGGGGTGGGGGGGGGGGGCCGGGTTCAACACAAAAAGAAATGAGTGGTCGAGCTGATAATTAAGAAGGACCAATAAAAATTAAAAAAAAGAAATGAAGAGAAAGAAAATTCCTCAAGTAAAAGACGTGTCCGGCAGAATAAAAAAAAAAGAAATAAAAGAAAAACCCGACATATTTTGTTGAATTTTCAACCCTTGGTACTAGCCGACAAAAAATAAATAATATTGGTTTTCATTGCAACAATAAATACAAAAGTATCAAGATAAAGCTAAAATTTATTTTTACCATGTTTATTCGACACAAGTAATAAAAATATACGCGATTATATAAGCAGAAACGTTCGGCCAATGTCGGATAAGAACGGCGGCTTTCGAACGTATCTGCGAACGAGTCGATCCAGTAGATTCGTTCCGAGGAACAAATCGGCGCGCCGATCTGTTCCGCGGAACCCGGAACAAATCGCCTACCACACCGGCCGTGCGTGGAGGCGGAGCGGCATTCATGGCTTGAAGTGTCACTGTTGCATGCGCGCTGAGCTAGCTGAGCTGGCTAGCTGTCTGTGAAGTTTTTTCGAAATCGGAACGATCGCTTTTTTGCTTCTGGATTTTGACGACGGGTAAGAAGTTGACGGGTGAATGGTAGAGTTCTTGGACACTAGGAAATTACTGTAAAAGTATCACTTGCCCGAATCGGGCAAGTGATAATTTGATTTACTTGCCCGACGGCTCAATTTGGTTGCCCCGGGACGTCGGGCAAGCGGGTTTGTCGCGCCCTGGATCAAGATGATGGTATTCAATGAAATCTACATTTTAAAGCACTATTTGAAAATATACTGTATCTGTGTAACATCACTTAACAATTAACATTACATGGCTTATAGATCTGTTGTATAGATGTGTTTAATTGGAAATCATTATTAATGTTCTTAATATGATCTGTATAAAAAAGAGAAAAAGGCTGTATACCATTTTTATGACCTATAGAATTGTCCCAGAAGTTGAATTAAAAACGATTAAATTAATTGTTGAAGATATGACTATTGTTTGACAAGAAACTAATAAAGAAACACAATATAGTTTCAGTCTCTCATGGTAATTTGAGAAATATATGAAAGAACATTGTTTAAAGGTGATGGTATAGTATTAATGACTGCTTTGAGAGAAATAGTTGTTTTATTACGCTCAAGGGAAGGTTAGAATTGTGCTATTCCCCGAGGCTTGCCGAGGGGAATAGCCCAATTGTAACCTTCCCGAGAGCGTATGAAAACAACTATTTCTCGAATATTAAAGCAGTCATTAATACTTTTATATGCCGAAAAAAAATAGACTAAAAAATAAAAAATAATTTTTTTTTTTTTTTTTTGTCGAAGGTGAGAGTCGAACCCTTGCGTACAATGAGTGATGAATCTTACACCAACGCCTTACACCACTCGGCCATCGCGCGCTGTTCACATGCTTGGCAGTTTTGTACAATATATACATTAAAATGGATTGAAACCGGCTTCGGCGTGATGAATGCTTCGCAAAAGCACCCTTCTTTTACTTTTGCAATGCATATTGGCACGAACTTAGATCAAGATCTATCGGCAGATGTTGTTTTTTTGTTTTTGGAAGTTTATTTTCGTCTTCATGTCAACAATGCAAGATAAAATTGTCGGTAAGATCGATCGAGATTCAATTGTATTGAAATTACCGACCAATCCTTCGCACACATACGGTATCCTCGATCGCTCAAACCATTTTTTAACATGTAAACCTATGGGGTAACCATGGAGGCTGACCTATTTTTTTAATAACCATGGTTATTAAAAATATTAAATGTTTTATGCATGGTTACCGGGAATTTTACAGGAACAGTTGAAGTTTATGAATGCAATTCGACCAATCAGATGGCTGGATTTCTTAAGTGAGGTATATAATGTGTCTTATTACTTGTATCAGATATAAATAGTGTTATTCAGTTCGTTCTTATATAGCACATATTACAAAATTGTATGTGTCTTTGTGGACAAATACGGTAGATGTTACGTGAATCTCTTATTCTGCCTTTTGGTGACGGTAGTGAAAAAATTGCATTCACTTTGCGTGACGATTTTCCTCACTACCGTCACTTCGTGAAAACTAGGACGATGTGTAGTGGATCTGAAGTCATCAAACAATGGAAAATAATGATGAACAGTACATAGTTAAAGATGAAGTTGAGTTCTGGTCATGCGATTGCATTGTGAAAGAAACAGTGTGGAATCGACCAGAAAAGGTTGATCATCTAGCATATAAGAATTTGTGTGTATTGCAAGGTTCTGGAATCATCAAAATGATAAGAAATTTGGCCAAGTCTTGGTCAAGTTACAAACACTGTACACAGAAAGATATATGGGACTACACGAACACGTGGCGTAAAAAACCTACCCCCGATTTTTACGATTTACATGACATATTTAGAATATGAAGGCATTTGAAGAGCCATGCTTTTCAGGAAACATGTCTTAACTGATGTTCTTCCACACTTGCAAAATAAGAATGATAAAGTTCACAAATTATTTTTCACCTCTTCCTAGAACTCAACCTTCTCTTTAACTACTTAATTATTTTGTTGTAACTCAAGAATGAAAGGTGGACTAGGTGTATTTAGGGCCTTTGTTGAATCATTTTAGATGTATAAGCTTTAATATGTCACATTCTCAAAAAAAATAAACTTGGGACAAATAAACTTTTCACATACTTTGAAAATTATAAAACTTTGTAAGGGTATGAATAATTTAGTTGTTAATTAACTGTATATAAATGATTTTGATTGAAAGAGATAAGACATTAAAGGTACTATGTCCCTTTTGCAGCCAACCTCAAATGCTGTAGAACTTTCCAGGAATTATGAATATGTCATGTATGTCCTATCTGTGAAATTTAAACCTTAGCAGTGTCCTCATATTCAAATTATGCAAGGAAACCCGTTTACTTGCTAGACTTCACTGTCAGACACTATTGAGTGACTGACTGGCTTTTTTCTTCTTTGGTAATAACATACATGAAAAGAGTTGTAAAGGGTACATGCGCATTTGTCTACATCAATAACCCACTTCTTGTGATGGCCAAGATTAAACTGATTGAATCTTTGCGCAGCATAAAACGTATGACCATTCGGTACAATTGTCTGAAAATCAAGACTATTACTTTTGTGCTCTATAGCCCTAAAGTCGATTTGACTACTAATAGTCGCTATTTTCCCACTTGAAGACATTTTCAAGCCCCACCTTTTTTAGGGAAGTTCTAAATTAGTATTATCTTTCAAATGCAGTTGGAATTTAACTTTTTCATTTTTTTGGCCTGCAAATGGGACATAGAACCTTTAAGGCAGCTTTGACTGAAATTTGATATTTCACATGTATAAATTGTGCCTCATTATTACTTTTGTCTCTATCCAACGTAATTCAAATATATGTTTCTAAACATGTCATTCATGTATTAATCATTATCCTTATCTCAATCTGTGATCAGGGAAGTAAAAACGAGAGCTGTATATTTTTCTCACAAAATAAGGATTTCCTTGTCTATACTGTTGCATTACAAATAGTTTTGATGGCAAAATTTCACTAACCCTGGTAGATTGTACATTTATCATAATGTGAAAGTGGATGTCATTTAAGACACATTTATGCAAGGATTTTCAAAACAAATGTTTGAAGTCGAATATCGATGAAATAATACAAAATTTTGGTTTTCTGCGCTCAACCCAAATTACTTATTCTTTTAACAATATTAATCTTCAAACAATTTTTTATTTTTGATACCACTAGTCGTCATGTGTGCAGTGATATATGAGGTTTGTGGTGCTTTTCACAGTATCCTACAATAACTTTTCAAAGAGATTTGGTCAATTTGAGATATTTGAGATCATTTAGATGATTTCTAAACCTCAGAATACACAATAGATGTACTACATCAAACATGTTTATATACCTTAATCAGCCTTTCCCAATGACTTCTCTATGGTTTCTTTCATGTGTTCTCTATTGATAAAGTCAAACAGTCCTCTTTTGTTATGCACAGAACAGGATTTCCTGGCTACAATTGTAAGGTCAAAGTGTGAAAATTGGGGATTTTCCAGGGATTTTACTGTAGATTTTTTTTCTGCCCACGATATATTCTTTTCTCTTTGTTTCATTTCCTACTTTCCTTTCCCAGCTTTTTCTGTTTTTGTGAATGTTATTTTTTTTTATTGATGAGCTTTTTATTGCTTTGTTAAAGATATACAGATGTTACTGATTCTTATTTTGGGGAATTTCCCTCAATGTGATTCTTCAAATGGAAGGGGAGGGGGAGGGGGATCTCTCTCTGTGCTACGTCTAGACATCTTCTCTCTCTGTTTGGAGCCAGAAGGGTGATACTCATATCATATGTTTAAAGATAAAGACCAGTTCTGGTCATGCGATTGCATCGTGAAAGAAACGTTGTGGAATCGATCAGAAAAGGTTGATCCTCTATAAGTATTGGTGTGTACTGCAAGGTTCTGGAATCATCAAAATGATAAGAAATTTGGCCCAGTCTTGGTAAAGTTACAACTTTGTACACAGAAATATGTATATGGGACTACGCACACTTGCGCGACACGTGTGTTATATCTATCAAGTCCAAATAGATATAATAACTTACCAAATATATCAATTAGTAGGCAGTTTCCCGGCAAAATTTGTATGGTCACATATCGTCCCTGTTTTCACGAAGTGACGGTAGTGAGGAAAATCGTAACGCAAAGTGAATGCAATTTTTTTTACTACCGTCACTTCGTGAAAACAGCGATGATATTACTAGTCAAAACATATTCTTTCACATGATTGGTAATAAGAGTTTCCATTTCATTTTTTGAGAGGGGGCGTTTCCCAAACTGGTCTATACCTTTAACACAGGGTTAACGCCCTTCTGGCACTGAACAATTGATCTAGTCTATCTTTTAACCCTTGAATGTGATATTCACCTGTTTCTTTTCTTTTCTGTCTGTTTCTCTTTCATTTCTCCGAATTAAAATCATTTTTGTTATACCTTTGAGTCCCCTTTAATAGCTGCCGAACGTGGAAGTGTTTTGTTCATTGAAAGTTTCATCATAATATTGATAATAATTTTACATTTATAAAGCACCTCTTCATTAGATACAAAGCACATTCCCTTTTTATACGGTACAAAATATCCAATTGATATGGCCGGTCATGAAGCATGACAAGTTGAATTAGGTTTAATGCAGTTAATCACTTATGGTCAGTTCAGTAACACGTTTTATAAATAAATTGTGAATAGGTGTGAATGTAGCATTGAAAGATATGTTTTATTGAATGGAAACATGGTATCTGCTCATGTACATGTACCATATGAAATGCACTAGGGTGCTAGGTGCAATGGCTCAGTGGTAGAGTCGTGGTCTTGTAACCGGGAGGTCCCAGGTTCAAAGCCAAGTCGAAGCGCTATAGTGCCCCTTGGTATTGGCATTAATCCCTGGTCCCCTGGTTGCTACAAGCATACATTTGCTTTCTTAGCATGCTAAGAAAGCAAATGTATGCTTGTAAAACAAAACAAAAGAAACAAACTTGTTGACAGCATGTTGTAACAATTTAAACAAAACTGTAGGAAATTTAATGTAAAATTTCTTCATTACACTGCCCTGATGAGATACAATTTCATTATCATTAACCAAAAGATGAAATTGCATTACTGTTCCCCCAACATATACTCTGTCTTTCCAAAAGATATAATTTCATTATTCTTTTCTCAAGCATAAAAGGATATCAATTACCACGCAATGTAGGCTTTTGGTGAAGAAGTGTATAACAAAAACATAAGATTATAACATAAGAAATTATAATATAATAACATTAGAAATGAATTTTCCTGTGCTGCCAGTATAAACAAATGGAGTCCTTGGAATTGAAGGAAAAAAAGGGGAAAAATCAGGAAAAAAGTGTGTTGAATGGTTATTAGGTAATGTTTTGGTAGTACCACCCACGATACCTTACTTTAATAGGCCTTTATTTACAGACAGTTTTTGCATGGACTCACAAATACAATTGTAAGCACTTTGCATTTGATGAAAAATGACAAACACAATCTTCCAATAATCCAAACAGGTAGTTTTATATACACAAAGAGTGCACCTAACGAACTCAATGAAACCAAACCAAAAAGTTTATCATCTGACTGAATGTGTTTTGTATACATTGTTTATCATAAAACAGAGATGAAATCCTTTGAAAGGTATACAAATCATGTACCCCAAAACAATTTTCTTTTGAAGTAATTAACTGTCCATCCCATACATATTTGCAAACTTTCTATAGTTTTTTTGTTTTTCGGATCTCATAGAAAGAGATGAGGGTAATCGTTGGAAAAAGAAGCTGCATTAATTACACTGCAACTAAAAATCATCAATTTTTCTCACATTCCAATGTTTCGCCGGTAGTTTAGTAACTACTGGCAAACACAACAACAAATTGAAATTTTAAAAAAATACCTCTGGAGTGTAGTGTTTTGAAACGCCTGCCAAAATTTCACTGATGTTTGGGGGAGGGGGGGGGGGGGAGGTGGGAGGGGAGGTGTACTAAAGATGTACCTTGCAGTGTTTGTTCTTTATAAACATGGATATTCTGCCAATCCCATACTTGCACGTTTGGAAATATTATTTGTTTTTCTTTGATCCAGGATGTCGGCCAACAATTGTAGATAAGGTGATTATGGACTTTGACCTACCTTCCTGTAAAACGATTAGATAATCATTAACTGTACATTACCAAACAAACAAGTTTACAAATATTTCAAGTTGGGTAGTTTTTTAGACTACCGGTAGAGCAAATTTATATGAAAAAAACTCGCATAAAGATACGTATAAAGTAACGTTTAAAGAAACGTATAAAGACTCATTGTACAATGTAAAGATATACACACATGGTAAATGGTATGTTACAACAATGTATTTATAAAGAAAACTTGTATAGAATAAACAGTATCGAAGAAGTCAGTTGCCTTAATTCACTGTAACTCTGTTCTTGTCTGTACTTACTCATCAGCTACCTTGTATACATCCAACTCGAAACATCTCATGCTCTTCATATTTAGACCTAAAGTTCATGACTACTTAGCCAACTCCCGGGGGGTTTATTAAGGCCGGTTGTTTGTGGAAGTTGGAAAGGATAATAGAGTACCGAAGCTGTGACGTCATAAAAATCTATTTTTGGAATTTTTCAATTATTTCTTCATTTTCCGAAAGAGCATCAAAAGTAATGTCCAAATGTCGAAAACAAATTGAATATGTTAAGTATTGGCTGAGATATGACCATCTGAATGAATATATTTCCTATAGGAACTCGGTGTTATATGCTCTGGCTCCTAATGGTTTAAAGAAACGTATAAAAACTCATTGTACAATGTTAAGATATACACACATGATAAAGGTTACATGATACAACAACGAATAAGGAAAAGTTGTATAAAATAACCAGTATTGAATCGGTCAGTTGCCTTTTACTGTAATTAACCCTGTTCTTGCCTGAACTTGCTCAGCTACCTTATACATCCAACTCGAGCCATCTCATGCTCTACATATTTAGACCTAAAGTTCATGACTACTTAGCCAACTCCCGGGGGGTTTATTAAGGCCGGTTGTTTGTGGAAGTTGGAAAGGATAATTGGTTTTCTTGGTCATGTGCCTCTTCTGCACTTCCTACTGTAGGTGGTAATATCCATGCCAATGTATGTGATGAGGTAGTGCATGTACTCAGCGACATTTCCAGATATTTGTGAGGGGGTTGGGCTTAGTATCTGAAAAGTTTTCTTCATGCAGAAGAAGTTCATTATATGTATGATGTATAACATTGATTGTATAGGCCATTTTGTAAAGATATACACAGTATCTACTCTAGTAGTTAGTAATGCTAAAGATAAGTGTACTTTTGAATTGTAAGGATTTGTGTTTGTCTGTGATTGGATATTTTTTTCATGTTTTTACTGAAATGAAAGAAATATAATAAAAGTCGAAACAAAACAAAATAAGGATATCTGACACCTTATTTTAGGGATAATTTATACCCCAAAAATATGACAAGCAAAAATTAAACAACAAAAAAAGTAATCAGACTTTTCAGGTGCTTTTAATAGTCTAAAATTTGAAAAGTGGGCAGGGGGGGAGATTTTCTTTGTGTAAATTATACCATAGTGGTTTTAAACTTGCACTGGCTGGTTTTGCCCCCCCCCCCACTCTTAATCCACCAGTCACTTTTGTACTCACCTCCAACCTCAAAGGTATAGGGTCCACATTCAGAGCATTAGTAGAGAGAATTACAAAAAATGAAGACAGTCAAAATATCACCTTTTCATGGGTGAAAAAGAAATTACACAGATTGGTCAGATTCGGAATGCGATTCAAATAACACTAAAAACTGCATATTTTGTTAGCAATCAAGATTAATTGTTGTGCCCTCTATGTTACAGATGAGGTCAGCTGAGGTGAACATTTTTTTTAAAAGTGACTTTGTGCTTATTATATGCAGATACAAATGTACCGGTACTTGACTTTATGTACGTGAATTATTTGATTTTTTAAAGGTTTATTGGAATATAAATTTAACAGTATCGATCTGCCTGCTGAGAGAGAGAAATATGTTTACTTTGAAATAATCAGGACAAACGAGAAGGATTGTATCTTTTTGCAAGCAGTTCAAGTTACTGCAGTCAGTTTTGCTTGGAAAGCTACTTAATCCTCTCTATTACATTTAATGGACTTGAGTTGAGTAGAAACCCCCACACCCATTCCTCTATTAATCCCCTTTTTAACCCCCCTTAATCCATGATGTCACAGGGATCATTGTCGTGGATCTGTCAACATTCAAGATGTTGGTCTGTCAGACAAGTTGTACAATCAAGTAATTAGAATGACATACTGTAATGATGTGTCAACTGTAGTTAATTAAGAGAGAGCATTGTCTATGTAAACAGGTGTCGATTGGCTGCTGTGTATGGTGATAATAATAATACAGTGATATCTGCATGTAAAGACATCTCAATAGAAACAAAGTCTAAATAAGAAGGTGGTCATTTTGTACAGGTTCCTTTAATGCATTTTCAATGTGAAACCCTCTTTTTTCAATGCAGAGGGGCAGCTATAACACAAAAATGCCTTGAAGTAGTCAATGCTTTTGCTCTGAAAAGACTCTAAAGAATTCTGTTCTGTAAAACAAATGAAAAATTATGTTACCAGAGTTAATGCCCTTCTGGCTCCAAACAGACGATAATTATGTTGAAATTTCACAAAAGAAGTCTCAAGTACTATCTATACCTGCAGTGCGAATCAAAAAAGAATCTCTAGACTCGTTACCAAAACTCTGATTTTTAAAAGGATGGGGGTAAGATCTTTCCCTCCTGTAAGTTGGAGTAATTACTCCCGCTCTGATTTAGGCCAGCTGATTGGTCTCAAATTGGACAATTGGGTGCTTCTAAAAATGTCAGGTGTATATATATACCCCCATCCCCATTTAAGGTGATTCCCCTTGTATAGAGGATAAGGACATCGGTTGCCCGGCAAAACGCCGGGAAGTTAAATTGCACATTCAGGCTTTTTTGTTTCCATTAAAATGTATTGTAGCAAAAGAAAGATATATTTGAAAATTAATTTGAGAACATAATAAATCAGGTAAATATGTTTCTCTAAGAATAGTTTTGGCTACATGGAACATAGAAACATTGTCGTTTTTAGCACTTGTAGTAGGTGTTAAAACTTCCAAAGCATTTTTCTCGGTTCCCTTTTTTTCACTAGCGCCCACGCTACGCGACCTTTTACCTGGCAACCGACGAGGATTGTCAAAAGTAGATTCTGTGGAAACTGGAAAGGTATAATCATGCAGGACTACCGATTTGTCCATTTTAAATGTAAGGTATATACCCCCTTATCCCAATTTAAGGTGATTCCACTTATAGAGGATATTGATGGACCAGAGCAGAAACTGTGTCATGGCCGGTGCTATGTTAAGTGCATCCCCTTACTTATCCTCATTTAAGGTGATTTCCTTAGAGAGGATATTGATATATTGATCGTCAAATGTCAAAATCTGTGGAAAAATAAAGGGATGCAGGGATACAGTGCTGTCCATTTTCAATGTGAGGTGTACCCCCCCCCCCCCCCCCTTATCCCAGTTAAGGTGATTCCCCCGTAGAGGATATGTAGATCGACAAAGCATCAAAACTGTGTCATATAGTACTCTCTTGAATTGCAAGTCTTATGAGCTGGTCATTTTTAATTCTCTGTACTTGTTATACTGATTTTTTAATCTTTATCCATCGTGTGTTTGTTTGTTGCTGTTGTTGTTGCTGTTGTTGTTGGTGGGTTGTTGTTGTTGTTTTGTTTTTTTTTGGGGGGGGGGGGCTATTTTAATCAGCTTAAAGGACAAGTCCACTCGGCTAAAAAGGTTTAATGATTAGATAGACAAAAATCTAAAAAGCCCAAATATAACTTGGCCTTGGAAAATGGAGCTCGGACTTATTTTTAATTAATTGTTTTAATGAGCAAAGAACAAGTTAGTGATCGAGCCGGTTCTCCCCCACAATGCATCGCGCGACATTTTTTGTGACGTAGGGTCCTCACAACACAGAGCTAGAGCTAGCTAGAGCTACAGACGATGCCCATTCGCGAACGCGAACCAGTCAGACCGCAGCGCTCGCCAAATCTCACGTATTTACTCAAGTCGTATGCACGTTTTTGCTCCTCATGAATACGTAATAAGCAAAAACATGGCACAGTTCTCATCTTTCTGCTATGCTCAGGATTCATTTAATGACATTGAATTCGTCATGAATATTGAGCCAGAACTATAAACATTATAATGTACTATTCAATAAATAGTGAGTGAAGTTTGAAAATGTGAAAAAAACAACCAAATAAAACTTGCAAAAAAAAATATTTGAAGAGTCGGATATACATGTTAAATAACCATTTTTATTGGGGGTGCGTCTCGCTGAATTTTGGCTTACCACATAATGTAGATATTTTCCTAACATAATATTATACTTCCTGTCAATGTTTGTCTCAATACCAGTCAGGAACTAGCAAAGTAGTAGCTGATGCATAATAGACTTCGGCGGAAAATACGACATGGCCGATCGACGAGCGTTTCGCATCGAGATCAACCGGGGGATACCACGTTATATATAACTCTGCGTCGATTCGCGGTCCAACCAGTCTGCGCGCTATACGTGATCACGCACGGAAGATAGACGAAGATTAAGGATATTCATGAATTACTCTCGTGTGCGTAACCCCCGGTCGTAGAGGCTTTGCATTGCCCCACATACTTATTATTGTGTACGATATTCATGCGCTACATACTTGTAGAAGTGAACGGAAAGTACAAAATGGACACAGATACGCACACAAGTACAATCAAGTACAATATAGAATACCAGCTCTAGGGACAGAAGAGGGGATTTAAGTGTCTATATAGGCTATTTTTGGCTAGGCTTTGATATCATTTTAACAATGAAGACACATTATTTGTATGAAATGTATGTTTGTGTAAATACAAACTTCTTTCTTTTTTTTGGGGGGGGGGGCAATGTGATTTAAAATTGAAAATATGATTGTTCCCATCCCTGCTAATAATTTCATGGTTGTAAAAGTTCTGAAATGTGTTTTTATATTTGTAAACCATGAGCTAATGAGAAGAGCCTTAAACAGGAATTTCTTTTGGTAATTCCCAGACATTTGAGGATGGTAATATTTTATTTCATAGTTCTTTTGTCAATTGTGTTACTCCAGTTCATGTGTATTCCTGGAAATAAAATATTACAAAATTCTTTCCCTTATTCTTTTTTCTGTTTGATTTTGTTTTAAAGTGACCCGCGGAATATATATATCTGAAAATTTATTTTCGGGGTTTGTTTGACCCTCGGATAGAAATATTAGTGTGCGGTGGGCTGAAGGGCTCAAATATAACTTGAAGAATTCTAATTTTCATCTTCAACATCATTATCACAATCGTCATCGCCATCACAATCATTATCATCATCACCATAGCCATCATCGCCGTCACCACCTACATCATCATCACCACCATAAGCATTGCAATCACAACCATCATCGTCATCATCATGATCATCATCTCCATCATCATAATCACCGTCATCATCATCGCCATTATCATAACCATGATCATTATCGCCATAATAATCACCGTCATCATTGCCATCACGAATCACGATCATCACCACCACCGACATCACCATTAATTGCCATCATCACCACCAACCGTTAACGACCAGCATTGCCATCATAATCACCCTCATCATCACCACCATCAGCATTGCCATCAAGATCATCTTCGCCATCATCACTATAATCATCGTCATCATGATCGCCATTACCACTGACATCATCACCGTTGCCATCATCATAATCACCGTCATCATTATCATCATCACCATAGCCATCATGATCAATCACCTTCACCACTGACATCATCACCATCATCTCCACCGTCTCCATCACCACCATCACAATCACCATCACCAACGTATCAAAAAATGTCAATGCTTGACTATTTATATTATGTTTACCCTGTGTAGGTACTATTTCTGGATGAAATACAAATCTGCAAAAAATATCTTTAAAAAAAAAAATTGTTTTTCTTTTGTGGGGGGCTATTATTTAACAGGTCTGTGTAATTTACATTCTTTAATCAAAATTCATGCTAACTAACCCAGAAGAAAACCAGCTCTGATTTCTTCTGAATAGCCTAGTAAACAGACAACGGTTAAACAAAAAATGTATTATTTAACACTACTTCTAATAATAAATGCGATAGGACTAGGAATAAAATTTGCATTTTATAATATTTATATTTTATTTATGAACTGACTTTGACATTTATATTGAGACCATCACACGCATAAAATGTGTCGCTGAGAATAAAAGTATTATTAGAGTTCAATATTGTTAAATTGTATAAAGGTGACAGTTCTTCTTTCTTCTTCCTCGGTAAATGCTACTTCATACAACGAAGATTGATGTCTGTCAATGTCCCGCAAGCTTCGATGGTTGAGTGCGTCTGTCAGAAAAACAACAACAAATGATTGTTGTTCAGTCATGTTTCTATTAATATAATAAATGCTTTGTTCGTGTGAAGCTCTGGAATCCCACCTTGGAACTTTGGGAGTATCAGAGATTTTTGTTTTATTGAAAGGATTAAGCTGAACAAAATCCTTCTCGTCCTTCTCCCAAACTCCCCGTTCAAGATTGTTTGTTGCAACGTGAAGCATAACTGCTGATGAGTCTTCAAATTAATAACCATTAAAATGAACAAAGGCCTGGAGTCCACTCAGTCCAGCAAATGTTGATCCAGGAATGCAATGGAGACTGATGTGTGATGTCTGTCAAAGTCCCGCAAGCTTCGATGGTCAAGTGCGTCTGTCAGAAAAACAACAACAAATGATAAGAAGAATAAAATGGCTTAGTTCAATGTATGGGGATTTGAAAAGAACTTATCAAAGTAGCTAGCCATTTATGGTAGCCAAAACTGGCTTGCTTTCAAATTTATTTTTAAATGAAAACAAGTTACAGGTGTCAGATTCATGAAGTTTTCCCTTCATTTTTCAAGATGTGCACAAGTTCTAAAATGTAAGTGTTTAACTTCGGCTTTTTGTTTTAATTCTGCTCTGTTCATAATCATAATATATACAACTCGCACAAGGAATTGTTGCTTATTTCTGTGGCTGGCTGTAAGGTTTGAGTTGACCAGAAGGCAGAACCAAAGTTTGAGAATACCAAAATAATAAAATTAATTATCCTGTAATTTGTCATTCTAATATCCAGCTCAGCTCAGCTAAGGATTCCAGTTCTTTACAATTCGACCACAGTTATCAAACCCCTTCATTACTTGTCTTAACATGTTTAAACCCTTGTAAATATACATTTAAAACATATCATTTGTTCTAGATTTATAATAAATAGCAATGACTAATGAGCAGTCAGTGTCAGCAGTCGATTTATTTACATTGCTGTCGATTTGCGACAACAAAAACTAAAAAGCTGACACAAATAAATACACTTGGGACTACTGTATGCACCACACAATGGAACAGCGACACACAAGAAACCCCGCCATTCCTGACTAAAAGGCCGTAGCCATAGCAATTTCCTGCGGTTTCGAATCATTTTCCGTTTAGTTCCGGTAGATTTCCAAAATATAGCCCAATAATTTGGGCAAAATGTCTATGAAGTACATTATTATTTTTAAATATAGATTCTGAAAGACATTATTTGTGTTTAATGTTTTTCAAATAAGTTCATCCCTAACTGTAGTGTACTGAACAACAGTATGGTGGTGTGACCAAAGTTCGCGCGTGACCTAAGTTCGCTATCTCAAAAAATCAGTAAGATTACGAAAATCTGATATCACCAATGGAAAGAGGAACATAAAATTACCCAGAAGTGAAATTTTCTTTGGAATTGGGTACGAAATTGTGAAAATATTGACAAAAGATCGGCAAATTTTGCAATATTTTGCGTCCGTTCCGAAAAATGATCAACTTACCGATAAGGGTCTGAAAATCTTCAATTTGAGAGCAGATTTCCTCAAAATTGTAAGTAAAGAGTGGTACTAACTGATTGTATGATATCTTGCCTTGCAAATTATGATATTACCTTATTTTTGATGGATCACACTTTTTGATAAATCAACTGTAAACCCCCGTGCGTGAAGTTAGGTCTCGTTTTTTATATGACTTTTTTAGATGCAACGCGCACGAACGATCGGACATCGAATTTTTAGATCGCGATATCTCCGAAATCCTTCGACGATAAAATTTTCTAGTTGAACTAATCTGTAGTTAAAAACTTCGCCGTCCCTTTGGTTATAATTGAAATCAATAAATTTGTGTAGAATATGAGAAATCGTAGTTCGAATATCACATTTTGTAATATGTTCTAAAATGTCCGCGAACTTTGGTCACCCCTTCATACATAAACTTGTGCATTTAGGGATTAGCTTCTTTGAAGAACACTGAACACAAATATTGTTGATTCTTGTGTCATGTTCATAGTGATTAGTGAATGTGATATTATGTGAAATGGAATCATTTAAACTTGAGGTGAAATAATTAATAATGCATGCATGCAAATAAAATAAACACTCGTCGCCAAAAATAGATGACTAATTGACAGTTGACTTAAAGCTTGTCTTCCAAAGATCAGACATATACATCCAAACCAAATATTTTCATCATCTTTGTCATCATTAACACGGTCCTTATTTATTACTAATAATATCATTAATGTTTCAGGTTATTATTACATCTACAGACAGTATGAGTATTCCACAGAAGTAAGTACACCCTCACAAATAATTTGCGCTTTAGTCTGGAAAACATCTAGTCTACAATGTATCTCAGGAAAGCTAGTATTTTGTCATCTGTCATCTGTTTTGTCATATTTACCACAGCGCTACTAAGGTCAACCTATAATTTAGACGAGTGTAAATGATCATTTCTGGCGCATTGTTTGTACCGGTAGGTTACTAGCAGCAATTCACATGGCACGGCCGCACGCATAGACCTACGACGCTGTAGATCTACGCCTGAGCGGCCCGGGCACGCAGGCATCGCGTACGATACGGTTACTGAATGAAGCCAAGATCTACGTTTGTGGATGTACTTTTTAATTGTTTACTTCATCATATTTTTGTAAGAACATTACCTTTTGACGCTCAGACTCTTCCCGACGTCGTGTTGTTGATTTCCTCTTGGATGGTGGTTGAGGACGGGGGAAGAAGATGGTAGGAATGGCATCGGGTTTTAGTAGTAGTTTCATTCGGGCCTCGTACTTCATCACCTTCGCCCGAATTCCTGAAAACAATCAGCCTCGAAGTGGTCCTCGCAAACGACTCTATTTTTGCTAAAGGGCAGGTCCAAGCTATTTGGATTGTGACGTACGGGACATTCAGAGACTTTAAGCAAGAAATAACAATGGATGAAATTATTAATATGGCTATCTTTTGGTATGAGTCTGTGGCTATTATGGGCTACTTCATTTGTGGAAAGTTTTAGTTCTGACCAATTCATAAATTAATTTTTAATGTAATCAATGTGCTGCGTGACGTACGGGACCAGAGAATTTATGACTTTTTCAAAAATAAGTTCATCGTAAAAGTTCTCTGAATTTATTAAGTTATGAGATTTATGGTAATGATATCTTAATTCATTATGGAATCAAGCATTAATCACAACTATAACCATATTTTTCTGACCTTTCGTTGTTATGTAATATACCAAAACATAAATGTGTGTATGTGACGTACGGGACACGTGACGTACGGGACAACTTTTCCCTATGGGAAAATGCATTGAAATGAAGAATTTTCGTCAAAATTTGTTAAATATGAACAATTTTAACTTAAATCAGTGACAATTAGAGTGTTTTAGAACCCAATTAGATCCTCTGACCATCACTTAATATCCTCTGTGTTAATTTATGAGGTAAATCAATACAAATATTACTTTAATAAAGAAAACAAATTAAATTACATTCATACACACTATAAATGTATTACCATTTTTATTCCATTTACCCATCTATCATGTGCAGACATGCTTCTTTTCTCATTTCTTTTATCCATTCCATTCAACAGTGCTACATGTAAATGTTTTAAAATAATAATTAATGAAGAAGATGAACTTGAAAACTTTTATTTAAACTTGTTTGAAACACAGGGGCACACTCGGCACATCATATTTTGTCAAAGAACATTTCTTATGCTCTAAGTGTTTGTGAACAAAGATACTTTACAAAATACAAATATGAAATCTTTTCTTCATAGCTTGTTTGAATTACTTGATAGTAAATTAGTAATATCATAGAATTTTGAAGGAATTCAAAGATAATGCTGAACATATTGTCTTTTTAAAATCTTTTTATCACAGATTAGATCATATGTTGCTGTCATATATTCAAGAATTTTGATGTACATTAATGTACATGTTTGTGAAAGATGGATACAAAAATATAAATCTTGAATGTATTTTGTATTGATTAAAGTTATGATTTAGTTTTTAGGAGATCAGAATTCCTGAGCTGGCTCCATAACATGTACAGTGTATGCTGTAATCCTTTACCATCAATCCATCATATATGACATTTAAATAGAATCTCAAAAAACAACCTCACATGGAGAGCTTGATGCCATGTGCTATTCTTACCCGCAGCATCTATGAGTTGTAAAAGCCAGCTTCTGGTGCATCTACTACCATATAATTTCATGAGACTCATTCCAGGAACTAGTACACTATTATGATTTACATATTTAGCATCCTGCCAATGTTGGGGACATCAACTGGCAAAATACCAAAGTTGATAATACCAGGGGTCTGGCTTGAAGACTAATTACATCAATAAATACGGTATTCATAATTGAATGACACACGCCTTTAAGACTAAAACAATAACAACAACAAATTCCTAGAAGGGACCCAGTTGGAATGTTCATATATCCCTGTATACAACAAGTTTCCTAACACAGTATATATTCTCCTTTAGGTCATTTCCTTTTTCACATCTTGCATTGGTTTTATATGGGGTTGTCCCGTACGTCACACACTTGTCCCGTACGTCACATTTCTTAATTTGATTATGTAATCAACACAGAATTTTTGTAATTTTTGTTAAACCTATTTTTTGTTAGGTATTCATCTAAATTAGAACTTCCTAGAATATCTTTAAAAAAAAATATTATTTTCATAATTAAAATTAAACAAATTAATGTCAAATTGTGACGTACGGGACATCACACTTTGGAACCTACCTCATTTGCATAATTAATTAATTTTGAAAGTTTTTATATTTTTTTTCTATTTTCTAGCATGATGGTCTACATGTCCTGAGATATTTAATTTTAAACAAATAATTAAAATGAGATACAAAAATAAAAATGTAATGTCCCGTACGTCACGCTAATTAACAAAAATCAAAGTTCGTGACCTTGGCATTCTTCATATTTTTATATTTTTAATTTTTTTTTAACAGATTCATAAAATTCATAGTTTCAGCTTTAAAATGATGTATAGTTTGTTAAATATATATAAAGATGAAATTTGACCCCCAGAGGGGACAATAGCTTGGACCTGCCCTAAATTGATATGTCCGTATATTAAACTTGTTCGTCCCAATATTGTTCAACCACTGAGAACATCTCTCCCTGTCTTGCAATGGGTTTGGGATGCTAAAGAAACTTTTTTTACTCCCATACCCTGGCCGATTGGAACACCCGTACGCCTGGCACAGCGGCATCTGGACTAGTCAGAATGTAAGATATGCGCTTAGTTGTGAGGACCATACGTCACATCACGTGATCAACAATCTGACATCGGTGCGGCAAATTTAAATGTTTTGCTAGAAATAACCGAAATAGAAATCGCTCTTAAAAATCAACCGATTGAAGTACAGCAGTGATATTTGGCAGTTTTAACCTTTGATTTATTTACAACATGCTATGATTTTTGAAAATTCGAGTGGACTTGTCCTTTAAATCAAATGCTGTTTTTCTGAACAGGACCACATGGAAAACCACTACTATTGGTAAAAATGTGCTATCCTGTACAAATATCCGTAATGAAATATGAGATTAAAATTAAAAGAACATCAGCGGACATCCCATGTGATAGTGATATTCAAGAAATACTACAAAATGTAATCATGTATTATTTCCTTGTATCAAAGGAGCCTAAAATGTCATCGATGATTTTAGCCATGAAGACACAGTCATTCCTACACTCCTTTCCTAGGAAAATATGACATTAACAACCTGTAAAACAGAGAGAATGCTAATGATATACGCTGTGTGAGAAAACATGTTAAAATTCATCATTGAGTAGTGACTATTTCAATGTTCTGCACGTAGACAGAATCGCTAAAAATAGCCAAATATTTATTCACGCTTTTGATTGGAATCTTTCATGTCGTAAGTCGCCGGCAAGGAGGAAAAGTATGACTCAAGACTGTGACCATGGGTCCGTTCACACCGATGATGTTCTGTTCAATGGGAACACACCCAGGTGTTTGAAGTCTTCAAGTGTGAAACAGGCATTTTGGTGCATATTATGAAAGGGCAGGAGATTGACTCTTTTCTGATGTATCTTAATATACTAGTGGTTCTCTTCATAAAAAATACTTTGAGAGGCATTTATAAATCGAATGGCGTGATGGGAAATGTTTTGTTTCATTTAAATTTGGCAGGGTATGTTAGAAAAAAACATTCTAAATTTGTCTAGACAATCTATTAATGCATAATCAGGGGAAAAATCAGTGCTCATTCTCATTAAGAATAATAATGATTATATTTGTAAACTGGTACAAAGAAAGTCATAGATATCATAATTAGATTATTAATATCAAAAAAATACCCTTCTTTGTCACCATAATTATGATTTTCTTCCTGATTTTTCAACATGCATTTTCAAAAGTGAAATAATATCTCTGTATAAATATTTTCATTTAGTGATTTGAAAGTTTTCTTTGGAGATTCTCTGTGGTATCATTTACAATGTACATGATGAATGAGTTTAATATAAATCCTGTAATAGGAAACTATCGTGTATTCTATTTGAGATGACAAAGCAGCCCTAATTGTTCAAATATTGTGGCTAACCAATGAAGGGCAAGGCATTGTTATTATGTGTAAATCATACTTGGCGATACATGTGGATATTTGTCCAATTACTAATTTGGACTAATCCACTGTTTTGTAGGATGTAATTGATTCCCCTGATAAATGAATAATAACACAGATGATTATTGTTCTTCAAACAATATTGGCCTGAAATAATCTTTTATTTTTGATTAAGATTATTGGATTAATTGCTTGTTTAAGAAGATATAACAAATCTTTCAAATCAACCGATCGGTACCTGGCAGGAATGAATTCCTTGCCATGCTAGAGCGCTGTAATGGCAGCCATGGTAATAATCAGAAGCACCAGGAGTGTCAAGTCTGACAGATATGAGCACTATATACAAGAACCCAATATCATTGTTATTATTTCTATTTATTGTGTATTTTGCTATTAAAGATACATACTGTATTATGTCTTCAAAGGGTAAATTTCATTACGTCCACAAAATTTTAGATTTGTAATATAAGTGTTTAATTATCTTGTTTATTTAAAATGATTTGCAGGATTATCCAAATAAATACTTTTATACCAGGGAGGTGCATCAAGGGCGCTACCAATAACATCCTGAAAAAGCAAAAATCTCTTCCTGCCAAATCCACTAAACATCCAATCACAAACTGCATGAAAGCATTACTATACTGCATAAAGCCATGAAAATGCATATTGAATAGACAAGTTTGTCAATATTTACCTACAGTTTCGTATACGGTAGCCACTATAGAGTACCGAAGCTGTGACGTCATAAAAATCTATTTTTTAGAATTTCTCAAGTTTTTCTTCATTTTCTGAAAAAGCATCAAAAATAATGTCCAAAGGTCGAAAACCAATTGAATATGTTAAGTATTGGCTGAGATATGACCATCTGAATGAATATATTTCCTATAGGAACTCAGTGTTATATGCTCTGGCTAATAGAAATTCTAATAGAAATTCTAAAAATAGATTTTTTGATGATGTCACACTTCACCACTCTATTTGTTCCACATCGTAAATTAGATGTGAGTGCAATGAACCATGGGAGATAGAACTGAAACTTTTTTGTTTGCTGACCAATTCGAGTCTTTCGGTAGCCAGGCCAATTAATTATGGTTGTTAATTAGCTGAAATAGTGGTTTGTATGTACAGGTAGTGGCACGTAAAACCACAATTAACCAAGGAATGTCTCTGGCTACTATAAGCTATAAGCTACTATCTACCATTGAAACCTGCATTAACGACAACCTGTATAATTATAAAGACTACAGTTTTTGTTTCCTTTGGCAATCATTTCTCATAGAAACCTACACTAAAGAAACCTGTACAGAAAGACCACCTACCTGCATGTGAAGACCACTTTTCTTATTTCCCTTGAGTGGTCTTTATGTACAGGTCTCACTCTACCACTAATTTTAGTTTGGACATGTTTGTAAACATGGTATCCCAAAATGGTTCCAAAGGCATATTGCATGCACACTCCTAGCTTATGCCTCGGTCACAAATGCCATTTTGAACTGCTACGAACGCCGTACGAACGATTTTCAGTCAATAGAAATTCGGGAAGACAATAAAAAAAAAAGGAGATTCGTACGAACCTTTGTGACCGTAGCTTAAACCATACTGAACTTGCCTGTAAGACATCTTCTTCGGGGTCATGAGGCCTAGTCTTCATCAGACCGAAGTTGCAAAATAACCTGCTATTTTCAGACTCGGGATATCTTCCCGAAAGCTTGAAATTACTTCTTCACCAGACCAATACGCTCATCACAAACTATAGCTCGCTATTTGGGAAATAGCGGGCTGTTTTGGAAACAAGACCAAGATTTCTCAGGATATTTTCTCTACCAAATAGCTCGCTAATTGCAACTTCGGGATGATGAAGAACTGTGGTCTGATGAAGACGCAAATAAGCTGGATAATTTGCGATCGGGATAGTTAAAATAGCGGGTTATTTTGCAAATGGAGCTGATGAGGACAGGCCTATATAGACGTCATACTAAACTTGTCTGTAAGACATCTTCTTGTGGGTCTTTGAGCCAATGCCCTTCCCTTTCTCAGATGGAAAGTAGCTTTGATGTAAGCCAGACGCGGGGGGAGCCCCCAGAGCTTGCGTCTGAACTTGATCTCTCCTTAGCAGACGTCTTAGAGCGTGAGTCATTAATCAGCTAATTAAGCCTGGGTTGTCTAGATAGGATACTTGCCTAGTCCTATGGCCTTCCACGAGCTCTAGCGTCGCTGCAGCCATCGTTTTACCGAAGAATGTTTTAAAATAAGAAGCTATTCAATGAGTATACACATTTTGGTACATGAATGAATAGATGAAATACATGTAGATAGAGGTTTGCACGACAGTCTTGCATTCAAGATTCAAGATTCAAGATTTTATTGTCCATATAAAATACAGAAATTTGTTTTCCATTGGTGTAACATGTAATATGTAAAACATAAGACAACAACATGGTGTCGTGTGCTGAAAGCCAGAAAGGCATCAAGACTCTATAAAGAAAAAGTATATGAGCAGGTACGGTCCTCCGGCTTTCGACAGCTATTAATTGCAAAATAGAATAGATGAATGGGAAATGGTTATCAAATTAATATGATAATGCTTTAGGTGGAAATTACTTCTGGTTAGGTAAATTATTACCCAATTTACTGCCCAATTATTCCCCAAACCTATAACGAGACACAATTAAGATATTGATATGCCCTGGAAGTATCATTTGACTTTCTTGATGAGTTAATAATGACTAATTTCACTTCAATTTGGTATTGATCGTGTGTCAGTCTTCCTCACATTAAGGTATTAGAGTCTAGACTTTAAGCTTAGAGTTTCTCATGTATCTTAATTACTGAGGCAGCATACTTCATACATGTACAAGGTTGATCTTGAGAAGTTTTGGAGAACGATTTTGTCTCAAGTAAAAATTTCGGACTTTTACCAGTATAGAACCAATGGGCATCTTTATTCAGGGAATAACTGTTCAGAATTACTGGTGCATAAATGCAATTTTGTGAGCATTTCATTTCTTGGTGTAACACTTTACACATATCATACATGGTAATTTTCATTTCACTACCACCTTCCCCTGAAAATTGTTTTGCTATAATCATTCAATTTCATCTTCAAGTGGTTTCAATAGAGTTCAGGTGATTTGAATACTTTCACTTGTAATTACCTGTACCTAGACTAGAATGACACATATCGTCCCTATTTTCACGAAGTGACGGTAGTGAATGAAAATCGCATACAATTTGCGTGCGGATTTTCCTCACTACCGTCACTTCGTGAAAACAGGAACGATATGTAGAGAGGACAAAATTCCAAATGAATACAATTTGTTTTCATTAGAAGCCTACAAATCAATGAAACATATTCTAAAAAGTTGGATCAGGATCAGAAAGACAATAAATTTCTGAGTACATTTGTAACAAAGTACACACAAATCATCAAAAATGAAAAATTGCTCATGCGATTCTTTGAATTGGTACATGCAGTTAGCAACTCAATTATTCTTACCCCTTCCAAAACTGTCCTTTTTTTCGTGTGTGTGTGTTCTTCGTAACTCAGGAATAAAGGCGGACTAGTTGAGCTAATTTAGTCCTTTGTTGCATTATAAATTTAACATTCCAGCAAGTTCCAACTCCCTTGGCTTTTCTATGAATTTATGAATATGTTTTTGAAAAACAAGGAACAACAATTATTTGGTTGCATTTCCTGTCTGGGGTAGAGCACATTTTGCCCTCTTATAGTCTGTCTGCCCTCTCATATAGTCTGTCTGTCTGTCTGTCTGGACTTGGGGCAGGTATAGTCCCAGGTGAACAATCCCCACCCCACCAATTGATTATTAATTTGTTTGTTGCCCCATTGTCTCAGCCGTAGAAAACGCAGAAATAACATCCTGCAAACATTTGATTGGAACTAATTTTCATCCATTATCTGGTAATTTGTTGTATTTCCGCACAGGAGTCCGCTGGGGTTGGTTCCGTACGTCACATGTTTCATTCAATCTATAGCCCGTAGCTCATTCCTATACTTAGAACTTAGAGGGCTCTTAGGATGGGCTCCTCTTATTTTACAAATGTCATGCAGTATCATTTCTTTCTTCACTCTTACAATGTTGTAGGGAGTTTACACAACACTATATGCACAATTTTAAAATATAATTGTTACTTAGATTTGGGGAATAAAAATCATGTCTTGCTAAAATTCAAATGAGGTTTATGTATTTAGAATTAAGTTGGATGCTACTTTTAAACTTTATTTGTTGTTAGTTGAACCACTTGAACGTGAACAAAACATGATTAAAAAGTTTTCTCTGGATAGTTGAAGTCTTGATTGTGATGGTGTTGATCAGCTTCATTTAAATGAAGTATTAAAAGTAGCATAGGCATTAGTTTGACTCGTCCACAGATTCCCCACATCATTGTGTGTCTTATAGCAACTTGACAAAGGAGAATAATTCAGTCAAGAGACTGTAAAATAGATGTTTATATATTCATATTCATATTTATTTCATTTCCAACAGAAAGGTAAACAAAGATATTACATTTTTGTTCATACATAATTCATTTTTTCTGGAAACTATACAAATACACTTTGCACATAATAAAATTATTGCAAGAAATTCTTAATTTCAGAGGAAATGGGGGGATCCACTAAAAAGCAGTGCTTGTAGTTTGTGGATCCCCCAGAAAAAATATAATTGTTTCAAATTTTGCCTACGAAGAAAACACAAGCAAATATTACGACAACAACAAACAACCACGAAACGAACAAGGAGAAGTAAAACAGATAAGAAGGATAAAGGGGAAGAAGGAAGAAGGAAGAAGCAGGACAAATCATGACCGAAACAAACAATTTGGCCAAAAAAATACAGAATGTGAGTAAACATGTTCATGTAGGAATATTATTTACTTTGATAAGTACTTGAATATGAGTGTAACATCAGTTTAAGTTTTTTAAAAAGTTTTCATCTGTATCAAGGAATTGAATTGAACTAAAATGAACTTTATTTGATTCCAATCACAGTGAAAATGACATTATACATTGTTGTAAAACTTAGGCAAAGAAAAATACATTGAAATATATATATATATATACATTGGGGAAAAAAAGATAAAGAAAAGAAAGACATGATTAAATCCAAAAAGGTGCATCTGTAAAAGCCACAGGGATGAATGAGTGCACCCTGAGCGCATCACAATATAATAAACAATAAAAAGGAGAGTTCAAATACAAAATTCCTGCAAGTCCCAAATATGAACAGGGATCAGACGGCTTGGAAATTAACTTCAAGTGCAGGAAAAAACATGCAACATTGCAAAGATGCCAGAGCAGCCAGACTTTATGTTTTCAATGTTTGAACAAATATTCTCTTTTTCCTATGTCTGGATACATGCAATGGTTATCAAAACAGAACTTATGGAGAGGGGAAATGAAAGTTTGCCCCTAAGGTCACTGAAATCGTTGACAAGCTGGCACAGCAAGCAAGCGATTCATCGTTTCCACGAGTCATTCTGATGTGTATCTCTGCATGTGAGGGCTACAATGAGGAGGAGGAGGTGTCACTTGTATTTATTTATAGAAGGAACTTTTGAAATGTTTGAGTACATACATGTATGAATGTACTATGATGTGCTAAGAAAAACATTCAACACTTAATGATAAATCTCAAAAGTTACCTCATGTTTCGAATGGAAGTTTACTCATTGCTCAGTTGAAAAAAGTTGTTAGGTTCCCCTGCATGGCATTCTGTTTACCAGTGTTATTTACAATTGAAAACTTGATTTTCTAAAGATTAATTCTTCTTTGAAGAAATATCTAACTCTCTGATTAGTCTGATATTTCAGATGTTGATTGATAAGCATTTTGATGTAAAAACCTTATTAAAGCCTATCTGCACTAGTTCGTGCAGGAGGGATTAGACCTCCCTGCGGGGTCACTGACAGGTGGTCATCTCATCAAATCAGCTCTCAATTAACATAAGAAAAAGGGGATCATGGGGGACCAACAGGTACTGCTTAGACATTGTTTGCTGTAGCTACAAGTATTACAGATTGGCTTTAAGACATCTTAAAATGCTGTGCCTATATCGAGTGCCCCTTTTCTTTCAATTTGTGTATCCAGATTCCAGAGTCATGGTGAGGATTTTAACTAATTTATGAAGTGGGGAAAAGGGATTGTGAACAATTTTAGATTCTCAAGAGGAAAAAAGAGAATTGAAATTAGAATAAGAATTGCTGTGAGAAAATGTTTCTATTGCAACCCCCCCCCCTATTCTGTTTGCATTAATGAAAAAGTAGTCATCACACTGATGCATACTTGTAGGCTAGGCGTTTGATAGTGAGCTATAGAGTAGTAAAGTGTGACCTCGTCAAAAAAAAAAAAATCAATTTTTGGAATTTCTCAATTTTGTCTTCATTTTCAGAAAGAGCTTCAAAAGTAATGTCCAAAGGTAAAAAAAACAATGAATATGTTAAGTATTGGCTGAGATATGATCATCTGAATAAATAGATTTCCTATATAGGAACACAGTGTTATATTGCTCTGGTTCATAACATTACTTAGCATATTCAATTGGTTTCTGACATTTGGATATTATTTTGATGCTCTTTCAGAAAATGAAGAAAAAATTTAAAAATTCCAAAAATAGATTTTTATGATGTCACAGCTTCTGTACTCTATAGGTGCAGCTCTATGACAGGTTTTACAGGCGTAACTGGCATGAAAATGAATTCAAATTGATACTGCTACAGGTTATATATAGAGAACTGAAGCGCTTAAACATCATATTTGCTCGTCGTCCAGGTTACTGGTTTCAAACAACAGAGCCTGCGCTTGAGGTTTACCCAAAAATCAGTCAAACAACGGGCTGGAGCAGGGTAAATTGAGCGTTGGCATGAAATTGTTCGCAACCAGCAACCTAGACAATTAGGCCAGTATGAAGTCACACTTTCGTGCTTTTTATAGCAGTGACAATTTGTATTCTAATCCAATCAGATGAATGATTTGTGTCCATTAATGACCAATGCTTGCTACAAATGCAATATTGCCCTAATTGCCATGCATTTTCTGCTTCAAATTAATGTGAAACTAAAACTTGAACCACTTTAAATGTTTTTAAGGATCGAATCTAACATTTCCTGTGTACAGAAGTGGATGTTTATGATAGATTTGATCTGGTATGAGCCCAAAAGATCTTAACTACATGTAAAATGATCTGAGTTGAACCATGAACATGGTTGAACACTCTGGCTTCAAATGGATGATTTCTTTTGTAGTTTCGATTCGATACAGACATGCATGTGCATTGTCTTATCATGTACCAGTAATGTAGTTGTGTTTTGTTTTGTTATCATTAAATGTTTCTAGAGTGTGCGATTTTGTAATGTTCAAATCTCCACTTGAGAATCCTTGCCATGTCTCCTTCACATAGTTTTCAATTGCCTTTTGAGAATTACAGAAACTTGTTTATACTTTTATTGACTGAGAGACTGAGAGAAGATGAATGCAGCTTCATCACTATTCATTTTGTTGATGTTAGCCCATGCCATGACACCCAACAGATTGAATTCCTGTGATGTGGTATGTGTGATAGTGATGTACTTTTTAATGAAATTTATTGTTCATGAGTATAATTGCAAAGCATTAACTTTAGTTTTATCTTCTTTCTCCCTTTGTTCCATCCCCCTTCTTTTTCTTTCACTCTTTTACTCTATCTCTCTCTCTCTCTCTTTGTTTGAGGCGTCTATCACTTTCTTATTTTTTTCTCTGTACTATTCTCTTTATACCTCTCTATCTCTCTCTCTCTCTTCCTCCTCCATCTATCTCTCATTTTATCTCTCTTTCTTCTCTTCCTTCTCTGTCCATTCATCTCTCACATCCTCCTTTCCAACCAATCGTTATCCCTCTATCTATCTATCTATCTATCTATCTCTAACTCATCTCCCAATCTCTTTGTCTTTCTCCCTCCCCCTCCTCTCTCTCTCTCTCCCTCCCTCTATCTCTCTCTCTTCCTCCTCCATCTATCTCTCATTTTATCTCTCTTTCTTCTCTTCCTTCTCTGTCCATTCATCTCTCACATCCTCTTTTCCAACCACTTGTTATCCCTCTATCTATCTATCTGGCTCTAACTCATCTCCCAATCTCTTTGTCTTTCTCCCTCCCCCTCCCTCCCTCCCCCTCTCTCTTTCTTTCTCTCTCCCCTTCTCTCTCTCTCTCTCTGTTTATCCCCCTCTCTCTCCCTCTCTCTCTCCCCCTCTCTCTGTCTCCCTCTCTGTCTCCCTCTCTGTCTCCCATACAGTGAGACCATGGACTCTGATGAGGAAGAAGTACCCGGGGACTGTGATGACATCTATGATGATGCTGAATCAGTCGCAAGTAAGTTAAAGAAAATTAAATCAGATTTATCCTTAAAAGTCATCCATGGGGGATGGATGTTCTCTGGATAATTCTCAAATCAAAATTTAAATTCAGAACCAGCATTACAGTAAATCTCTGTGTATAAGACGCTCTTTTTCCCGCCCCCCAAAAAAATTCGAAAGTCGGGGTGCGTCTTGTACACGGGTACAAAAAAAACTACCATTTTTTTTTAAAGTTTCGATTTATGCCCTCCACCTGGCACTGTGCCTGGCAATGTGCCCCAGCTCAGTCATACCACTCAGAAACTAGAAATGTTTGGACTTGGAGAAAAATTTGCCTGTCATCTTTAGTTTTAAAAATTAAATATCAGAATAATGAACATTGAAATGTTCATTATTGTGATAACTTCATTGTTACTATTATTTGTGACAAGTTCATTATTGTGATAACTTCATTGTTACTATTATTTGTGACAAGTTCATTATTCTGATAACTTCATTGTTACTATTATTTGTGACAAGTTCACATGCAAAAATTGGCGCCTCCCACTGCACCTCGCAGTAAAATGAAGGTCCTTTCTCGTGTGGGTTTTTGATCACGGACCTGGCTTGCTGGCTACGGAGTCTTGGCCCCAAAAATAGGGGTGTGTCTTATACATGGAGATTTACGGTATATTGGACCCTCCTTCCACGGTCCATTCTGTGCCATGTGTCCAGTGTCGATCCTGTATGACATGTGTCGTTTATCGATCTATTGCACCTAAACATGAAAATCTAATCAACCAATATTTCTTTTTGGATATTGATACTATTCAAATGAGGTTCTATTCAAGACTTGTCAAAAAGTCCAAAGACTAAAAATGCAAGTTTACATCAAACATACAATCATATAAAAAAGCATTCAGAAACATATATATATATATATATATATATATATATATATATTGATACTATTAGTCACAAGGGATGTTTGTATAGTTGTGTATTAAATGAGCAGATAAAAGAGATACATGTATGTCATACTGGACACATTTCACAGAGTTGCACAATTAAAGGGCCCATGACATTGAAATACAAGTGTATTCATGTTGGTGTGCTGTCCTGCATACATCTCATATTTTGATATGTAAACTTCTGAATTTGTTTCATAGATTTTTAAATATTTTTTGAAATATTTGTTTTTCAAACTTGCTAAGCTCCACCCCAAAAACCTCCAGATCTCATTCCCCTTGTGACATCATCTGTCAGTCATCAATGAGCTAACTTGAGAAAGTGGCAAGTAACTTGTCATGGGCCCTTTAATGGAGATTACCCTTTCTTACAACTGACCTTTCTGTACATGTCCAGCAGTCATTTGGGTAGTAGAGGAAAGGATTTTTTGACATCCTATTTCCTTTGCTTTTCTTATTGTAATGGAGGATACAGCAAACATTTGCTTTGTTAGGCAAGTAAAATATCATGTTCTATTGTTTATGGTATCCTTATCCAGGGATCAGGTGCCCACAAAGTTTTCACAAAGATCTTAAGTTGAACTTATCTCTAAGTTTGACTTAACAATTATGGAAAGCCATTAACATCTTTGAAAATATTAAATAAAAGTTATTTTAAAAGGCATAAAATGTTGATTCAAATCAGTTCAAATTTGTTATTATCAAGGAGATTTCATGTTCTTGATGTGGAATTTATGAAAAATTTAAAACACTTGAATTTCTGCTTTTGAATATATTTCATTTTAAGGCTACAAATGGCTCTCCATAATTTTTAAGTACAACTTAGAGTTAGGTTCTACTCAGGATCTTTGTGAAACACCACCCAGGACATGTATGGGCACCCAAATTCTAAGTTCAGACCCCTTAATTTGAACTTAGAGCTCATGATGTATCCAGAATCTGTAAGGGTTCAATCTGGACCCCCTTCCAAAAAGTTATCTTACACTCATTCACAAGAATCAATTTGTCGTCTCATATTTCCTGAAAGGTAAAGAACAGTTTTTGGAAAAGCCCCCCTTTCAAAAAATCTTATTACCAATCATGTGAAAGAATATGTTTTGACTAATACGTGATCATACAAATTTTGCCCAGAAACCGCCTACTAGTTGATATATATTTGGTTAATTTATATATCTATTTGGACCTGATAGATATCGGGCACGTGTCGCGCACGTGTCGTGTAGTCCCATACACATCTTTCTGTGTACAGTGCTTGTAACTTTAACAAGACTGGGCCAAATTTCTTATCATTTTGATGATTCCAGAACCTTGCAGTACACACCAATGCTTATATGCTAGATGATCAACCTTTTCTGATCGATTTCTCAACGTTTTTTTCAAAATGCAATCGCATGACCTTAACTGGTCTTTATCTTTAAATGGAGTAAAAAGCAAAAAAGGGAAAGGGGGAAGGAATTCCCAAGACCTTGTCCAGCTGCATTTTATCCATCTCGTTTGCTATCTGAGAATTTATCATGAAAATGGTGATTGATCTCTAGTTATCTTTAGTCTTGTTTTGCATCATCCCAAATATAACATGAGCAGGCTGACTCAACGTCTGCTCTGGCAACATTTGGGAGTAGGATTTAGGGTTAGGGTTTGATTTAGGTAATAGTATTTGGTCCAGGGATGAAGAGAGGAAATCAGTTATTGTAGACTATTGACCATGGGTCGATTATGTCGGAGCATATCTCAAAGAACAAACTAAAAAACAAAATCCAAAATGCATTGAGTGTTAATTAACAGCCCTTTAAGCCTTAAGCACTGCATTTCCTTATTTCTTATAGTTATCTGTCACTGTATGGCAAAACAGATTGCTGGATTTATATTTCAAGAAGTGCATTATTAAAATCATTTAGAAAATGAAACTAGACAATGAAAGTAGAAAAGTGTTTTGGTGTGCAAAACATGAGGAAAACATGAGGAAAACATCTGCTGACAACATCACAGATTCGCTACGTCACTCCTCAGGATATGTGTTCTCATTTGCCCAAACTAAGCTAGCTTTTATATTTCACTGAATGACAGTTTAAGGCTTGTTATCATATTTAGGACAAGGGGAGACAACCAACCCTCTTTCAGATTCCTAAGTATCTTCAGTTTCTCTTTTGGATATTTCTTTGAAATGCTTGAAATTGCCCTCCCCCCCCCCCCCCCCAATGGATTGCTACACGGATGTAGAAATGTACGCAATGAGGCTCATCCTATGAAATATCAAACACAAAATTAAGATTAATTCTCCATATTACACAAAAAACATTGGAAATTAGTCTTCAAGACCAAAATTGGAACTCATTACAAATTTGTAGAGGATTTACTAATCTTGCTCTTTGTGTATAAATGTATACATGTAAAGACAAAATATTTTCAGTAGAAATAGTAGAAAGTAAACGATGACTGTAATGAAGTAATGAAGTTGCATTTCAAGAGAGATCAGCTGACAGCTATTTGTAATATTGTTTATCATAGAAAAGATTGATAATTTGGACCAGCAAAATGTCTAAGTCACTGAAACTATTACCTTTAGTCTTTGAGACATTGATTAGACTATCTTTATACACTCACAATTCAGCTTCTATTGGTTTTCAACCATAATTCTTTGACATATATGATGTATCTGTGGTCTTTAAGAAACCAGTGTCTAATTGTTAGAATCTTTTTAATATTATATTTTCCTCTGTTGAACACCGTCACTACATGGTACATGTGCTACCTTCAAGTGCTGACAAATTGAACCGTCATTCTCTAAGAGCAGAATGGCACACCTAGCTTCATGCATGCCCCTTATTGAAGCAGGTGTAATACTTGAGCATATACCACCTGTCTTTAAATAACTAGCAAGTATGGTCACTCTACCATTGCAAGGCTAGCAATACTGATTTATATGCTAGACCAGGAGCTGATCTAGGGATTTTGGGGGGTGCTGGGGGGGGGGGGGTGTGATTTGGTGAGTGAAGAAAGAAAAGTGTGAAAACAAACTTTTTAAAGGTAATACAAAGTTTTGGGAAATTTTGCAAATTGGCTTGATAGTGATTCTTTACAATGTTGATATATTTGGATGCCCCTGTGGATGTATTGTAAGCACAAGAAAATTTAGTCCCCAAAACACTTCTGTTTTCGAGATAAATTGAATATAAAAATTTACCGGTGCTCCCGGTAAATTTTGGGAAATTTCAAATAGCGCGCCATACAATGGTAGCTGCGACCATGAAAATATTAGAATATTAGTTGTGATATATAATTTCCAAACGGGACTAGCCAATCGGTCAAGAAACATTGTTTTATAGCTAAAATCAGAATATTGACCTTGAGAGGGAGCTATACAACATAAACAGTTTATTCTTACAATTTCATCACTTTAGACTCAATTTCAACTGCGCCAACGTTCACTGAATACTGTTGGATCGCATATGCTTCCAATATGTTCATTTGAACCAAATTCATGACCCCATACCAAAACTTTGTATTACCTTTAAAGTATTTTTTTTTTTTTTTTTTTACTATCTAGAATTTTTTTTTTAACTAGAAAGCTTCTTTTTATGTTTTATTATAAATAATCTTGTTAAGTGACAAACAAGATACATGCTTTCTGCCTGTAAGATAACTTCATCTTGTAGAAAGCTACTATACAAAAGTGATTTCTAGGTGATCAGTTCCTGTTTAAAGAAATGTAATATACTTCATATACAGTCTTCATTTACAAATGAATCAATGAAAAGTCAGAAAAAATTTCATCAAAGTCATTAATCCATTTTGTTTTGATTCAAACAGCTCTACCAGTACCAGCACTACCACCACACCCTGCTACTCCCACCCTAACGGTTACAGGGGCGGGGTCCTATACAGCACCCCCTCTGCCCTCCATCTCCAGTATCCCCGCCCTCCATGGGAGCGGTGGATCCAGCATCTCCTTCCCTCCCAGATCGGCGGAGCACAGCGGCTCCGGGCTTGAGGAGCCGGAGATCTACGATGATGTATCGGCCGTGAGTATAGGCTCCTCCTCATTTAAGGGCTATTCACATCACTGGGGGTGTTTCACTTGGACTAAACGACTATGGAAATCCGTTAGCATCTTTGAAAGTATTTTGTTAAAGTTATTTTAAAAGTCATAAAATGTTGATTCAAATCATTCATATTTTCTATTAACAAGGAGATTTCACGTTCTTGATGTGGAATTTATAAATAGTCTAAAATACTTGCATTTTTGCTTTTGAATATATTTCATTTTAAGGCTTCAAATGGCTTCCCATAATTTTTAAGTCCAATTTAGAGTTAAGTTCGATGTAGGATCTTTGTGAAATACCCCCCTGGAGAATCTAGGGTTTGTAAAGAAGGAGGCACTATTTAAACAAAAATTATGCCAAGTATTGAAAACAAGTTTTATCACATTTATCAGATGTGTTTGGGGTCAAAATTTTGAAAAGGGAGAGGGCACATTTAGGGTTTTATACTTCAAAATGCAGGGAGGGGGAAAGGGCAAGTTAAGTGTGCCCTCTTAACTCAGCTAGTATTTCACATTTGTGAGGTTCAAGATTGTTGTTTTAAATTGTGATTGCAATGTCACTTTTTATTCATGTTAAATCTAAAACCAAATTTTAGTAACTGTTGAACAAGGAAAGAAAACCTTAAGCCAGTCTCTTGAAAACTCTTTAGGGTGATTTCTCCAAGAGTTAGTGGCATAGAAGGGATTTAATTTAGTTGTGAATTTGATTTGCCATACACGTAATTTTACAGGACTGTATGGTTTGTTCATTTAAGAAATGAAGCCCCTAAATTTCTTATTGATAATGATTTTTGTCTTGCAATGTCATTTTTTCCTTTTGACAGGATGGAGAATCGGATGAATTATATGAGGCATTGGATGTAGATGAAGAAAGGTATTGATATTCATTTCCTCTCTTACAAAAAAAATTGTAATTCCTGTGTCCATGTTCATATCCTTTTCAGAATTTTCAAATGTATTGCTTTCAAGAATATTTGTACTCTAAATCCCCCCTCCCCTTAAGATACCATAGTTGCTAATTTTAAGAGGAACATATGACCATTTTATCCATAAGATTACAGACAGTATATTTCATATTTCCTCAAAATTTTACCAATCTGTTTCTCTAATTTTTCTGCTTTTATTAAAATCAAGTCATTAGGCTGGAGTTCCCCATTATATGGCAACTTAATAGCATGACGTTTTACTTTTTGGTAGCAGCAAATTAACAATAATATGAATTATTCTGTTACAGGACGGCAGAAGCGGAACTGGAACAGGAAAGGGAAGAAAAGAAGAAACAAGAAGAAAAGAGGAGAAAGGAGGAAGAAAGATTGAGGAAAGAGCAAGAGAAACAGCAGAAGAAGGAGGAGGAGAAAAGGAAAAAGAAAGAAAAGGAAGAAAAGAAGAAGAAGGAGAAAGAAGAGAAGGACTTAAAGAAAAGGTTCAATGTAAGTACGATGCATTCAGCGAGTATTTTGAAAAGTTTTGATGAATCAGCTCTTCCTCTTTGAATGGGCAACTTCAATATTTGTTTCTGTCTGCGTTGCATTCTTTTGATGGACTGGTGTAAATTTAGAATGCACGGGCCTCATTTAATGCTGTTTGATATAAGAATGGACAATTTTGATGATGTATTTGACAGTTTGAAAATGTAACTAGTTTAACAAGTTTCCTTTCTGAAATAATGGAGGAACTGCAACTTTTAACTTGGAAATTTCCAAGAGAGTTTTAAACTAACATGCAAGGGTTACTTGAGATAGGAAAAGTCCCTTTGAGTTACTCTTGAAAGGTTATTGATTGTCACAACAAGAACTGGCCATTTAGAAGGAAGTCATTGAAATAAACATAATAATCTGAAGCAGAAGGGATAAGATGACAATTTGTTGTTATTAAAGACAATAAAGAGCAAGAGAGGGGGAGTGAGAAGGAAATATTGTAAGGGACATTCAGATGAATTTTCATGCATCAAAGTTCCCTTTGAAATAATGTTTGTATTCTGCTTGTAAGTGTCGGCTTGCATGGTGATGTAGATATACAGTAGGCTTGCGGGTGCACCATGTGAGAGAGAGGGAGGATTGAGGAGTCCTGAAAAGGACTCTCGGTAATCTTTCTTGGAGAGCCACTCCTGCCATTCATCCTCTCCAAGCGCTATAGTTCTCCTTAGAACTATAAGCTAAGAAAGATAACCAACAGTCTTTTTCAAGACTTTACCATTAGTCCTTTTCAGGACTAACAAACCCTCAAGAAAGATTACAGAGAGTCCTTTTCAGGACTCCTCAATCCTCCCTCTCTCTCACATGGTGCACCCGCAAGCCTACTGTATAATGTTTGTATTGTTTATCATTGTATTGAGTATTTAAAGAGCCAGAAGAGGGTTAATTTTGGATAAAGTTTATAGGCTCGTGCCTTCTGGCTCCAAACTAATGATAGGATGTTCAGACATTTTGAATTATGGACCTGTACTTTTCAAAACAATTTAGGATACAAACATATGGATGTGGTTAGCACGTCTTTATTTGAAAAAATATTTGAAATTTAAGGAGTGCCTCTTACCATGTATTGGAAGAGTTGGAGTATTACAATGGGAGGTACAAAGTATGTCTGATGTTCTTTCTTTTGATGTCTTATGTGATTGAGGCAACATTTTTCATTTCGTTATGTGCTGAGAAATGGGTAATGAAGAGAGTATCTGTGAAGTTATGTTTTATTTAAAGCTATACTGTGCTAGGAGCACTACGGCAAAATTTCCTCTATAGTGAGTTAGCACCATCTCAGGTCAGCTGTAGCAGTGTGGTTCCGTAACTCGCTGCTTCCCTAGCTGCGCTGTTGGTTTTCAAATACCGTAATTAATGGTGTATAAACCGCCCTCGTGTATTTACCGCACCCCTCTTTTTCGCCCTAAAAAAAAGAAAAAAGGATAGAACCTTGTGGTACGCCGTGTAATAGAAAAAAAAATTGGAGGAATTATTATTATAAACTACATATTGAGATCTATCAGAAAGATTACTTTTGAACCAAGATGACAGACAAATTTGAGTGTTGTTCTAGTTTCCGAGTGGTGAGTCAACACACCGATTACTGAGCTGGGAGACATTGCCAGGCATAGCACCAGGTGGAGGGCTATAAATCGAAACTTGATTTAAAAAAAAAAATTGTATTGTGTACCTTGTATAAGACGCACCCCCCACTTTGAATTTGTTTTAGGCGGCAAAAAAGTGCAGTTAATTACGGTATATCAATTCCTCTTGTCTTCAAAGTGGAAATTAGGTATTGGGTTATGCACTGTTGAGAGTCAAAAGGATACAAGAGATAGAGGAATATAAAAGATGAAATACATGATAATAAGAGTGAAGCAACAATTCAAGTTATAAAGGCTGCTTATAAGTATTGGCTTGCATGGTGATGTAGATATAAACAGGTTTACTGTTGCACCATGTGAGAGGGGGGGGGGGGGGGAATTGGGGAGTCCTGAAAAGGACTGTCGGTTATCTTTCTTTCTTGAATGTGTGTGTAGTCCTAAAAATTAAAATGATATTGATAATTATATCTGCTCATTGAATGACAATATCATAAAAACAAGCTCATTGCAAATCAACATTGTGCTCTCTCTTACATGTAGCTCAAAGGAGAGATCAACATCATCGATGAGGGTATCGTCCTGGAGGCTATGGACGCTGAGTATGAGAAGTACAGCCTCCAGTGTAACATAGGGGAGAAGATTGAGATCCTTAGGAAAGAAGGGAATCCCCCTGGCAAGTGGCTGGCAAGGAATCCAGACGGACATTGTAAGTTACCATTCCATACAGGAAGCCTGCCCTCGCACGAAATTGTCTGTTTTGAGCCAGAATGATGTTAACTCTGTGTGAAGTGGTATGAGTTAAAACACACTGGCTCCAAACAGACAATGGGGTTTTCCAATTAAATCCAATAAAATCTAGAATTTTCAATGTGCCAAGATTTACTGGAATAAAAAACTGGAGACCATAGTTGGTCTGTAATTTTCTGTAGTTATTTTCTGGTATGCATTATCACCCTTGGACTCCAATCAGACAAAATATTGGTTTACCCAATGGGGTTTTCCAATTCAATCCAGTTAAATCTAAAGTGTGTAATCTGCCAAGATTTACTGGAATAAAAGCCAGGAGACCACAGTTGGTGATTATCCTGTTAATGGTTTATGAGGAAGTGATCTGCAATTATCTCTAGTTATTAGCTAGATTTGTCATCAGTTTTGATACTTTTGAAAGTAAAGTCCATAAAGGGATTAGAATATATATTATAGGCTGAAATACTGAGGCATTTTAGGTCCTGGGCATACAGTTAGGAATAGTAACACAATGATGTATAATAATAGCATGCAAGACAGAGGAATTAAAGTCATGTGCATTCAGAATATGTATGCATTGATGTAGAGAAATTGCTAGGATAGGTTGACATAATATCTACATTTCTGTTTTTAACATTTAAATTAAAAGATTGTATGCAGTGTTCAAGTATTGAAGATAAAGACTGAATATCAAAGTTAATTGCTGATATACAATGTTATGATATTATATTTGTCATAAATAAAAGTATATTTGGTGACACTGTAAGATTTACAGCTTGTTCAGATATGAAATTATATACCACTACTTAAGAAAATAAAATATTGTGTAAATGAATATCAACTGCATGCAACAATGTTCCTGTGCATATTCAATTACATGTAGCTCTTTGTTATAAGATACAGAAATACCTTGTAACAAATATAATATCACAACATTTGTATCAACAATTAACTCTAATATTCAGTCTTTGTCTTCAATAATTGAACACTGCGTACATTTTGTTTACACTTCAATCTTCAAAACAGACCTGAAGATATACATCTAGCATTTTACACTTACTTTGTTTTACTAAAAATGTGCAGATGTTTACCTTGTATCTGAAGAAGAACTTGAAACACATCGCTATTTAAAAATGTGACCTCCTATCCATTGTTTTCTTTTGATTGTTTTTTTTGTTTCTAGATGGTTATGTGGATCATCAGTTTGTGAGACTAGAAGAATTTGATGCAGGGGAGGTGTATGACGATGTGATGGGTAAGAATCTTTGAACTTTTACTTTTGGTAATCATAAACCATAGCTGCCAATCTATCCTATTGGGGACGAATGATTCCTAGGTTTCGGGCCTTCAAGATATTGTTTTGACCCCTAGATTTCTCTCTTCGTCTGAATTATTCTGTGTGAAAGTAAACAAAATAGACTGTATTCCTAATTTTGCTTAGAGAGATTCCTAATTTTTGCTGTGAAAGGTCTGCGGGTATGATAAACTTCTGTAAGGGATAACAATGGAAGGTGGGATTTCAAAAGGTTTTTGTGAGGGTATTGCTCAATCACAATCCCACAGTAGTAGCAAGTTACTTTAAAAGCAAAACCTGAAAGCAGAGAATTGAGTGAAAATATAAACAAGATTAGAAAAACATATAGTGATGAATTTTAAGATTTTTAGACCACTAAATGCAAGGAAGTCTCAAATTGGATTGGCAAATGTTTCATTCAGCTGTGATGTTATTAGGGTCAAAGGTCGCATTTGTTATTACGCAAAGAAGAAAACAAATATCATATTCTCTCACAGGTACCTTTCCCTTCACTACATGTATATCTATATAGAGTGGTAAAGTGTGAAGTTATCAAAAATCTATTTTTTAGAATTTCTCAATTTTTTCCTCATATTCCGAAAGAACACCAAAAATAATTTCCAAATGTCGAAAAACAATTGAATATGTCAAGTACTGGCTGAGTTATGACCATCTGAAGAATATATGTCCTATGGGAATTCAATCAGTGTTATATGCTCTAGCTCCTAACCATTAGAAGCCAGAGCATATAACACTGAGTTCCTATGGGGAGTAAATTTATTCAGATGGTCATATCTCAGCCAATATTTAACATATTCAATTGGTTTTTCGAAATTTGGACATCATTTTTGATGTTCTTTCGGATTAAGAAAAAATTGAGAAATTCTAAAAAATAGATTTTTATGACGTCACAGCTTCGGTACTCTATTGTGGGTAGCATGTTGTTAAAGATCCTCCAATAAAGAAAGGATCGTATTAAATCTCATAAGATTCTTATTGTTAATTTAAGGGGAAGAACTTATTTTATTTAATCAATGTTGTTCAAACTTTAATATATGTGTTTCTCATATATTTCATTATGAAACTTGCTTTCAAGGTTTTTGAAAGAGCCTGTAAGTATTCTGTCTGACACAAATGTAATATTTTTGAAAACCTCTATATATCATTTTTTACTTCATTTTTGTTGTTGACATGGGACAATTTATTTCTTCAATAATTTATTCATCTTCATCTTTAATAAACTCATTGGTTTTGTTAATCTTCCTTTATCACTAAATGTTTAATCACAAGAACTTTTCTGTATAATGTGAGATTTCTCATTTTCCATAATCCAAGGTATTCTTTTTTTTCTCTACAGTACTTTAATTTCCCAGTTTAAATTTTGAATGTCAAATTTTTTTTTTTACTTTGATACAGAAAACCTAATTTTCCATCCTGGGAAGAGATTAATGTTTTACACGGATTGTGTTTGAGTGTAAGCTCATGTCCCAAATGACCCCGAATATCCACAGATCTTCAAAACATGAAGAGGTCCCAATTTTTGTACATTTTGAAATAATCACTCCTATAGCGATGGAGGTGCTACATAAATATCCTTTGTTTCCCCTTTTCAAAGAATACCTCCACCTGTGTATCATGGAGTGCACTGCTTGTGCATAAATGAATAATGATAACATAACACTCATGAGCACGCATCCAGTATTTTGTCTCCGTGTATTTCACAATTTGGTCTGCAATCACATTTATCTCCTTATGCTCAGACTGATTGGTATTGATTGATTGCTTCAAAAGTTATAATTTGTATTTTTTTGGAAAAAATAATATTCTCAATTTCTAGAAGAAGAAAAACAAACTGTCAAACCAATTGAACCAGTCAAAAGTGAGTATTTAAATGTGGGGAAATATTCTTTGGTTTCCATGCTTTTCACTTCAATGCAGCATCTACATCATATTCAAATATCTTCTATTCGTCAGAGAATATATGGAAACTGTCTGTCATTAACTAGAATGCTATTTGTTCTATATTATTGCTTGTCAGGCACTTGTCTTCTTGTATGTGGTTTACTATACCTTTTTATGCCTCCGCCACCGAAGGTGGTGCCGGAGGCATCATGTTTTCGGGTTGTCCGTCCGTACGTCCGTACGTCCGTACGTCCGTCCGTCCGTACGTCCCGTTTGACCGTTATCACAATATCTCAAGAACCATTTAAGATTTAAACTTAAGACTCGGGAATAGTATTTATCACCATAGGAAGACGATCTGATTAGATTTTGGAGTACGTAGGTCAAAGGTCACAGGTCACAGAGGTCAACTTATGAAATTCCTTGTATTGAGTTTGTTAGCGCGATATCTCAAGAACCATTTGAGATTTAAACTTCAAACTTAAGGATAGTATGTATCACCATAGGATGACGATCTGATTAGATTTTGGAGCACGTATGTCAAAGGTCAAGGGTCACAGAGGTCAACTTATGAAATTCCATACATTGAGATTGTTATCATGATATCTCAAGAACCACTGGAGATTTAAACTTCAAACTTAGTGATAGTGTGTATCACTATACGAAAACAATCTGATTAGATTTTGGAGCACGTATGTCAAAGGTCAAGGGTAACAGAGGTCAACTTATGGAATTTCATACATTGAGATTGTTATCATGATATCTCAAGAACCACTGGAGATTTAAACTTCAAACTTAGTGATAGTGTGTATCACCATAGGAAGACGATCTGATTAGATTTTGGAGCACGTAGGTCAAAGGTCAAGGGTCACAGAGGTCAACTTATGAAATTCCATACATTGAGATTGTTATCATAATATCTCAAGAACCACTGGAGATTTAAACTTCAAACTTAGTGATAGTGTGTATCACCATAGGAAGACGATCTGATTAGATTTTGGAGCACGTAGGTCAAAGGTCAAGGGTCACAGAGGTCAACTTATGAAATTCCATACATTGAGATTGTTATCATAATATCTCAAGAACCACTGGAGATTTAAACTTCAAACTTAATGATAGTGTGTATCACCATAGGAAGACAATCTGATTAGATTTTTGAGCACGTAGGTCAAAGGTCAAAGGCCACAGCGCACATTATGAATGCAAAAACAGCTTGTGATCGCGTTATCTCAAGAACCGATTGATGGATTCATGCCAAAATTAGGTCATGTTTGTTACTTGCAGAGCCAATGAACTGAGTAGATTCTTGGTTCATAAGGTCAAAGGTCAAAGGTCATGGGCCCATTATGTATGCAAAAATAGCTTGTGAACGCATTCTCATTAGAACTGACAGATGGATTACTATTTAACTCAGAACATCTTGCAGAGCCAATGAACTGAGTAGATTTTATGGTCATGAGGTCAAAGATCAAAGGGTCATATATGTATATGAGAAATTGCTTGTAATCACAATATTCTGAGAACCTGTCAATGGATTACCATTGAACGTGAATTCAATTTTTTTTTTCTGTTTTGGTTTGTAAAATTGCTCTATAACGGAGGCATCATTTTCGACTGCGCGCAGTCGAATTCCATCTAGTTTCTATCTGTTTTTGAGCAATTTGCCTTATATTTCAACTTTAAAATACAGACGCAATTCTCTTTCTGATCTGTTAAGTTGAAAAGTATGTATATCTCAGCTCCTGTTCTCTTTTGCGTGGTTTAATATCTTTTTTATCTGTTCTGTTGAATAAGTATGTATGTTCTCTTTTCATGGTTTACTTATCTTTTCTGTTAAGTCGAAAAGTTTGTATATACACAGCTCCTTTAATCCTTTCATGGTTTACTTATCTTTTCTATCTGTTCTGTTGAATCTTGGTATATGGCTCAGTTCTTAACAGACCTTTTTTCTGCAGTGTACTTTATTTATGTCCCTGTTAATAATTAAATCTTAACTCATAATGGGTTCTATTCTCTCTCTGTTCAATTGAATATGACTATTGTATCAATTCATAATGGATGCTATTCTCTGTCCAGTCAGTAACAGGCACTATTATCTTATACAAACTTTTGAACAGGCTTCCTCTTTTTGTGGTTTACTAGACTTTCTGTCATTGGAATTGCATCTGTCTTTCTGCCCTCAATCATAACAAAATATATTCTCTTGCTGGTGATGTTTACTAGAGTAGTATGTCTGAATTGTATGTCTGCACTCCTAACAGTTACTCTAAGTTCTGTCGTTTACTAGACTTTTTAGATCTGTTCATTAGCAACTGGCTGTATGTTTCAAAAATGTCTCCAAGCGCTAGCCTTTGCCAATGCTGGTATAAATACTTTGAATCAATAAGTATACTAAGTGCTTGCTATGTTTCGAAATTTGTAACCATTGAGCAAGATTAAGAATTGTAGTAGAGCACTGGAAGTTAGTGTGTCTTGAAAAAGAAAAAAAATCTCTGAGGTTTCGGAGGCACAATGTATTATGGGAATGTATATTGCCATGAGCGGTAACAAGAATTAAGCTTATGCCTTTCACCTATCAGCAGATGATATTTCCTTCCCTGTTTCTGATCTCTGCGGAATGTAAACATTGATTTTCTTCTTTCACTTTCCATTTAGGTTTCCAGTTAGATATTCGATAAGGCATTGGCGCTAAATTTTATGTATGTATGACTTGATGTAATGATTTAACAATTGGCCTGTGCTCACTTTCTATAACTTTAGTAGCAACCCCACATATACAAAATAAAAATATATTTCTTTATCTGTTTCTTGTTTCCCATTTAGAACAAAAATGGCCTCTGAATAATTTTTCTTTTTGTTGTTGCATCTATTAGCACTGAAAAAGTATAATGTTTATATCAATAGCTTTACAATTAAGCCCCCCCCCCCCCCTCTTTTTACTACTTCTAGTACAGTATGGCTTTATGACACTAGGGGAAATCTCTTCCTCTTAATATTGATTTTTATAAAGGAGAATTCGCAGAAGACAAGATTTGAGTAATCTGCACTCCCAAGGATTTTAACAAGGATATCTCCTAGACGTCTGCTGTATAAAGCTCTTGCTAGACATTTTATTAATGAAGGCTGTTTTTCTATGAAGAAAAAAAGTTTTAGAGCCTTTAATTCTAGTTAATTATCTTTTGGAAGTCTACAAGGGGCATACCCTAGCTTTATCTAATCAAGTTCAAGTTCAAGTCTATGTAGTTCACATCTTAACATGACAAACCGTACACAAAGTTAAAGATGATACAATTCATACATAAATTAACATAACTAGTACTTAAATATACGATACATGTATTTTCATGACAATTTATTTTCATGATAATACATGCATTTTCATGACAACAGCAACAAATGCAAAAGAAAAAAGGGAAAATATTTGGCTTATTTCTGAAGAATCTTTGTCTTTTATGGTAGAGGAGAGGAGAGGAGAGGAGAGGAGAGGAGAGGAGAGGAGAGGAGAGGAGAGGAGAGGAGAGGAGAGGAGAGAGGGAAGGGAGATAGATAGATAGAGAAGAGAAGGGAGGGACAGAGAAGAGAAGGGATAAGAAGAGAAGAGAAGAGAAGAAGGGAGAGAGGATAGGAGAGGAGAGGAGATAGATAGAGAAGAGAAGGGAGAGACAGAGAAGAGAAGGGATAGAGAGAGAGGTATATCTATATATTATAGATAATGGGGAGGGTAAGCAGTCAGGGGAAGAAAGTGGGAAACTTTTGAACTTTCGGTCGGCTATATAATTTAAATCATATGTGAACTGTCACTCCGGCGACAGGGAGTTCTGTTCTCACCGGGCTCTATATATGATTCATCTGTTTACAAGTATATGCCAGTCACCAGAGCATGTAATAACATTTGTGGGATTCTGTTACAGTTGGGTTATTTTTAGGACTTCCTCTTTCTAGATGCATAAAATATTGCTGTTCGGTGGACAAAAAATACTAGCCCCCCCCCCCCCCTCCTCCTTCTCCATTTTCCCCATATTCCTTTCGATATAAAACATTTAATACTACGAGGATGAATTATATACTTGCACTGACTTAACAATTACGGACTTGTGTTTTCCCCACCTGGTTCTATTCTCTATGATCTTCTCCAGGAGTTCTCCAGGAGTTCTCCAGCCTTGCTTGATAAGTATTTTTCATAATGCCTTTGATTCAACAAAATAAAAGATTCCCCACCCCCCCCCCCCCCCTCTCTCTCTCTCTCTCTCTCTACTATCTTGTATTCCATTATCCCTTTGGATGGACAAAATTAATAGATAGTTCCCCAATTCTCTTCCATATTCCATTCAACACAAAAGTTCATGAAAATTATTGTCCCTACTCTCTCTCTCTCTCTCTTTCTCTCTCTCATTCTCTCTCTCTCTTTCTCTCTCTCTCTCTCTCTCTCTTTCCTATCTCTCTCTCTCTCTCTCTCTCTCTCCCTCCCTCTCTCTCCCTCCCTCTCTCTCCCCTCCCCCCCCCCCTCTCTCTCTCTCTTTCTTTCATATTTCAATCAACATGAAACTGTGATTATGTGTTTCAAAACAATTATCATTGTCAATGGTGTATCCAGGATTCTGTGACCTTGCAGTGAGGATCAAGGCACTCTTTCTAATTCTGACAAGATAATAATGAATTGACTAAAATTAATCACAGTTTCAGGGGTCATGCTAGGGGCATGCCCTTTTTTCTTCCTATTAAGCATGTACCATACCTGGGGGGTGGGGGGGGGGTGCTTCAAAAAGACTCAGATCAACTTTAAGTTGGGCTTAACTAAGGCAGGCCTTTCATGCCACTGTTTGGTCTCACTGTTTACTGGCATTTGTCTCTCAAGGGACGTACAAATTAATCATGGTCACAAATCTACAGAATTTACATTTTTTTGAGAATTCATTATTGAAGGAAAATACAATATCTAAAGATCATAATGGGGGAGCAAAAAGTGGTATGAATGGCCTGTCATATCGTTAAGTTCAACATCTTTGTGAAACACTCCCCTGTACCATGTACCAGATTAGGTTTGTATACGTGTGGAACGGGGGAGGGGGGGGGGGGGGGTTAGGGGGCGTACATGTTCCTCTGGATGCTGGATCTGCATAAGATTCTATTGCTTTCCCAAAGAAAAAGAGGGACATTGAAGAATAGGCACATGAACCATTTTATTGCTTTGAATAATGAGAATAGAGGAGGAAGTTTGTAACCAAAATTCTAGAGAGGTCATGGTAGAACCCAATCAACATTCAGTTCAATCTATAACATGATATTGCGGGTGATCAACGGAGGTAATAGGCTGAATAATGAGTTTGTGATTTTTCAAAAGAATCTTGTTTTGATAAAGGAGGAAGTTTGTAACACAAGGATAGAATCGTGATACAGGTAAAGGGGAGTGGAATGTAACCAAATATGATTGAGTTGTATATCCATGAAGTATAGGAGTGTATAGAAGGTGCAGAACCAAACGCTATGTGTAGTAGTCTTGAGGTGTTAAAGCCCCACTGTACTACTTGTAGCTACTTGCTCCCTCTATATAGAAAACAATGCCTAATCGGTGACCATTGGTCCCCATGATCCTCTTTTTCTTATGTTAATTGAGAGCTGTGTTGATGGGATAGCCACCTGTCATTGACCACCCTGGGTGGTCTAATCCCTCCTAGCCAAACTAGTACAGATGGGTTTAAAGAGAAGGTTGAGTTCTGGGAAGAGGTGAAAAATAATTTGTGAGCGTTATCATTCTTATTATGCAAGTGTGGAAGAACATCAGATAAGACATGTTCCCTGAAAAGCATGGCTCTTCAAATGCCTTTATATTCTAAATATGTCATGTAACTCGTAAAACTCGGGGGGGGGGGGGGGTAGGTTTTTACGCCACGTGTTCGTGTAGTCCCATATACATCTTTCTGTGTACAATGTTTGTAACTTTACCAAGACTTGGCCAAATTTCTTATCATTTTTATGATTCCAGAACCTTGCATTACACACAAATTCTATTATGCTAGATGATCAACCTTTGCTGGTCGATTTCACACCGTTTCTTTCACAATGCAATTGCATGACCAGAACTCAACTTCATCTTTAAGATCATGTAAAGTGAGAAGATGAAGTTATTTATCATCTGGTGTGAGCTAGGAGGGTGTATGTATGCATAGTTAGCATCCTTCTGGATCTCAGCTGAAAACATACCCTATATCATCAGAAGAAAGGCTGTAAAATCATATTATTATGTTTTATAATGTGAGTTACCCACCTTCTGGCTCTTTGCAGATAGTATTAATTATAAAGGTTTTTTCCTCTTGGCAAGTTTTTACAAAGGTCATTAGAATTCTCCATTTTTATTTATCACAATAATGCTATTCACAAATTATTGCCCCTCTTTTTCATTTATTATTTCATTCATTTTTGTATTCATTATTTTCAATTCCAATAGAAAATCAAAAGCTTACAGAGACAAATCACAGTTTAATATTACCCTCCATAGGAGATTTTATGTTCTTGATGTGGAATTGATGAAAAGTCTAAAATACTCCAATTTTTGCTTTTGAATATATTTCATTTTAAGGCTCCAATGGCTGTCTATACTTTTTAAGTCCAACTTAGTGTTAAGTTCTACTTAGGATCTTTGTGAAACACCCCCCAGGGGTATGAATAATTCAGTTGTTCACTGTAACTGCATATTCTGTCTTCCTCCTAAATTGAATTTGAGTGTGAAACGAGCTATAAGTTTCTTTATTTGCGATCATATACTAGTGTCTCACATTAAAGTAGGTAGTGTTGCCATAATATGCTCTGAGACAATTAAAATATAATCATGTATGGAGTGAGTAATAGTGTGAAGCCATCAATAACGTATATTGCAGCCTGAGTCCTCATTCTGTAGAAACAATGGGGTTTGTAAGTATAATGACCCTAGCTGCTATACTCCTTTTGTGAGTCATTAGTCAATTAAGAAAACCCTCATCACCCGTCAAAGCAAACCGGTCATCTATTTTTAATCTGAGGATTAATTAATCCCTTCCTCTTACTAATGAAGAAGGCAGGCAGGCAGGCATGGAGGAGGGGGAGGGGGGGGGGGTGTCCCTAGGTTTGACAAATGGATTAGGGAAGCATTTGCCCCCTCTTGTACACATCAATATCATGCTCAATGTTGGTTTGGACAGCTTAAAGGGAAGTATACCAGATGTGAAAGAAGATTTGAATAGAAGCTGAAAATGAGAGAAATATATAGGCACAGTGTGCAAAATTGGGGTCAGGGGAGGGGTGGGTTGGGGGGGGGACAGGAGAGGGAGGCATGTGTTGCCCCCCCCCCCTTCCCCCTCAAAATCCAATGTACCATGATAAAATACACATCATAAGAAATGCACAAAATTATATAATGTGTTCCCCCATCAAAATGTGATAAATTTTCTCCCCTTTTGCGTGCTTATCAGAATATTTGTGAACTTGTACCTTCTGGTGAAAATGTGAAAATCTTTTTAGTCTGAACTCTTTACATGAATAGAAGGTTTATCAAAATAGATAAATGCCATACTGTGATCAGTAATATTATTATTGGCTTGAGGATAATATTATACAGTATGATGATTATAGTCAATTACATTAAATTTTCTGCACAAAAGATCATCATTTGCAATTCAGAAATAAAATGTGTTAGTCGGGTTCGTAATCTCAGACTTTTGTTCAAAGTCTCAGATTTCAAATTTTGTAGTTCAGCATCAGTCCATAATCACAATATCTGGAGGATCAGAAAAATATCTGAATCAGAAAGTTCTTTCTGTTCATTCTTTTATTGTACATGTCATTTGGATATGTGTAATTTGTTTTATATCGGCCTTCCTCAAAATCCAATACCGGTAGCCTGTCTGCAACGAGTTCAGAATACGGCAACTTGATCGGCTCATCGCTCTTCGTAGTAGATCAAACAGTATTTCAGTTATTTAAATCTCTTCATTGGTTATCAGTCACAAAAAGAATCATGTATAAGCTGTAACTCATTACTTACAAAACACTTCTTCATTCTTCACCCCATTACTTGTATCCGATTTGAAACCGTACACCCCACAACAGAATTTACGTTCAGGTTCACAGCTCATGTCATGTACACCCAAAACCAATAACAAATGGGGGGACAGGGCTTTTGCTGACATATTGCACCCAAATTATGGAACACTAATTATTTTGATATTGTACAGAAGTGCCTGTCATTATATATGCAAAATATGTATTATAAAAACATAACTGGGAAATGCTTTCTATGTGAATCTGGATTCAAAACTACATGGACTATTGTATGTATTATAACAGCTTAAAAACAATGATTTCAATACGTAAGCAAAAGAATCAATCAGTGTTGCAACCTTTAGCGCTTGCTAATCTGATGAACAGGATATTGCATAGGTACCATTATTTCCGTTCATTTGTTGTTAGTACTGTAGAATGGCATTCTTGTGGCTTGTGAGGGCAGCATTCAACTTCAAAACTTCCTACCTTCAGAGTTTTCATATTTGCTATATTGCTTTGGAAAAAAACCCGTATTGATTTGATATTTGATTTAGAGAACATCGTATGAAGAGTCTATTAACAAACAAAGCTGTTGCATCTGACCCCTCAAAAGGTGGTGGTAAAATCAGAGGTAAAGAGGGAGATAGTAAGAAACAGACAGAGATACAGACAGCAAGAGACAGAGGCAGACGGACAGCTAGGAACTGACAGAGGGAAATATAGACCAGTAGTAAGAGAGAAATTCTACAGACAGAAAGAGAATGAAAGTGATCATGTGTATTAATTAGAAGATAGGCAGGGACATAATGATTGTAAGATTAAAGGAGAGAAGGAGAGGAGTGGGAACCATTGAATTCAGTTAGGATGGGGGCCAGGTACTGTTTGTAAACTGCATTCTGATGTTTGAACTACACTTACTTGTACCATGAAGTTGTAGAAGCAGAAGCGAACCAATTTGATTGGCTTTTTTGGCACCCTCCTTTCAGGGACTGCTGGGGTGTTTCACAAAGACTAAGATAAACTTTAAGTTGGACTTAACTATGGCAGGCCATCCATGCCACTGGTTGCTCTCATCATTATGATCTATAGATTATATTTTTCAATTCTGTAGATTGGTGACCATGATTTGTATGTCCCTTGAGAGACTGATGCCAGTAAATGATGAGAGCAAACAGTGGCATGAATGGCCTGCCATAGTTAAGTGCAACTTTAAGTCAATCTTAGTCTTTGTGAAACACTCCCCTGGTATGACTAGCTGGTCCACAACCATTTGATAACTGCTGAAGTGGCTATCATTGGCAATTGCACAAGATATGAAGGAAAAAATGGAGTGTAAATGTTAACAATTCTATTGCAAAATGAAGATTACCTTTGATTTTTAACTTTCTTTTGTTTTTTAAATTTCAATTAGGTGATGAAGAGGGAGAGGAAGAGAACATCTATGATGCTGTCAATTGATGAAAGCCAACTCCATTGGGTTAGTGGTTCCAGGAAAGAACTCTACTTAATCCGTACTTGAAGTGGAATAGCGCCCTCGGGATGTACTTCTAATTTAGTGGTTAAATAATAACACTTATCAGGATTGTGAATGAAGATCATCGAGTATGAATGAAAAGTGAATCTATGAAGTAAACCTTTGGTGAGAAAGAACTCTACTTACTCCTTACTCCAAGCTGAGGTGCCCTTCAAACGTGATTTTTATTTTTCTCATGGTCATAATATAAATTAGACTCGTGAATTAAGATCATTAATGGAATGATCAATATAGATCTATGAAGGAAAGTTTTACTTAATCTGAATTTCAAGTTCAGTTGACTTCAAAGTGTACTTTAAATTTTCACTTTGTAATAACATTAATCAGACATAAGAAGTAAGATGATGAAGAATGAATGGTTAGAGTTTGTTTGGTTGGCTGAGGATTATTGAAGAAATCTTTCTATGAGACTTAACTCTTAACTTAATCTGCTACAAGCAAAAGTGCCCCGTGTACTTTCTGATTCTAGCAATTTGCATCCATACAAACCAACCTGGAAATTTGTAGAGCGCCTGTATCTAATTGCCTAATCTAAGGCGCCCGACGAGACTGAAAAACTACTGAATATGCCATTCGTAATTTTAACCTGAGAGAGACTAGAGTAGTGGCTAGTTGTATTTAAAGCAATGTGGAATAGGTATATCTTTAGTTGGGTTTTAAAGGTGGATAGCAGGTCAGAAGAGCAAAGATACTGAGGAAAGCTAGCTGGTCCATAACCTAGGTGCAGAAGCAGGGAATGTCCTATCGCCAAGCAGAGAATGGGCTCCAGAACTCTGCACAATTGCTTTAAATCAAGTTTCGGAATCGGCAAGTTGCTAGTAACTCTTTATCCGTGTCTGTCAAATAATGAAACAAACAGTGAACCGCTAGTGTCAACTTTTGGCACACCTCAAATGTACCGTATATGGAACATTTCATCTGTTTGTAGCCCAAGGGCATAAAGTTTGTTTTAAAGTATGAGTAAAGCTCACGTAAATGTTTGGATTAATGCCCTTCTGGCTCCAAAGTAACGACATACTCCAAATAATTTAGCGTTCTATTGTTTCAATCTGTAACAAATATTTATGTCCTATCTGTGAAATTTAAACATTAGCAGTGTCCTGAATATTCAAATTATGCAAGGAAACCCGTTTACTTGCTAGACTGTAACAAATAAGGAGTGAATATTGCGTCCATTAACCTGTACTTGAACTTGATATCAATATTAGGCAATAAAATAAATGAATGACATCGCTGAGTTAATCATGATTGAAAGGATGAATACCATGCTAGGGTAATTAGTATTTAATCGTTTGTCAATTTTTATTGAGAACATAACCTGTTTACACACAAATTTAATGATGTGATAGTTTGATTTATGTAAAATACCCAGAATGAAATATCTGTCCCAAATTGTAGATGATGCTGCAGGAATTTATGCAGCTTTTAAAAATTAAAATGCGGTCTCTGTGTGCTATTGATTATTAATATGACTTCTTTAATGACAGAAACAAAATTGTCACAAATGTTCTCTGAACATATGGTAAATCATATTTTCTGGTCAGTTATCAGCTTATCTACGAAGCCTTTCAGTGGTGGATTAAGGATTTAGGAACTGCAAATTCATCTTGCTGCTTTTACATGCAATATCTGGGTTGACTTTAGAATGTAGTAGGTGTACTAAAAACCTGTTATTATATGTTGGGAGCCAGAAAAACATTACCTTTGTGTTAGATGGTATGAGTTAATGACCTTGTGGCTCTCAGCTGAGGATATTGACCTTTGACCTCTTAGAGATGGGATACTGGGGCCCTGTGTCATTAAACCTCATCAAAGAACAAGATACAGTACCTGTTATAAGCTACTGAAATCACGGCTTTTGATTGGCTGTGAGCAAATTGACATACCGGTAGAAATTTAGCATTTGTTATTGATAAAAAGTTTGTATGAAAGTGAAACAGGGCCCATGACCTGGCACACCAAACTGTGTGGGAGTTGGTAAAGATCAGGTAGCGCTCACAAAACCTTTTACTGGTACTTGAATTTTATGGGCATTTCCCCCCTCCCCCAGAAAAAAATATATAAATGAGGGGCAATTGTTTCCTGCTTTCTGGCAATGCCTTTCTAGCACAAAACAGCCCTTGCATTGATCCCGTGGTTGAAAAGTAGACAAATTATGTCATATGAAATACTTTTAAGTATATTTGCTTAATGGGAGAATTTTAATGTATTTATTTAATCGCAACTTCCATAAAAATAGAAGGTATATTTTTGTAGCCAAGCTCAGTTGAATAGTTTTATGCATAGACTTGTAGGTTTTTTACATCTCTTTTTATATACAAAACTACAGTAATATAGCATTGTAAGTCATGTAGTAATAATATTGGACTCTCAAGGTATAAGCAAAAGTTCCTTAGCATTCTTTTCAGACTATTATGTACTCAGTATTTAGATATATTAGACTTGAAAATTATCTTGAAGAAATGATGTGTTTTCTTTAATTGTACGATACTATACAGAGACGAGAATACATAAATGTTATGAACAGTACAAAACTTGTAATTATATCTTGTACAGCATACCTTGGATTATATATATTTTAAAGCATCAGTTTTATGTGTCATTATATTATATGATCATGATGTAGAGTAAGAAATATGTTTTATGTTAAATAATTTTTAAAGGATCTTTTTCAAAATATGATCATGTCTAATTTCATGCTGGTTTGATACATGTATTACATAATAATATGGCAATTTTAGACAGCTGCAATTCTATGATTTGTCTCTGAAAGATTTTTTTTTTGTGTGTGTGCAAAATCTTAAGGTCTTTTAATGTTATACAGTTCTTCTTATTATTTCATTCTTAATACAATACTATATCATGTAAACTTCATCAAGCAAATTTTTATGAATACTGTTATTTGTATGATAAATTGTTGATTTTACGTATGTTATTGATCAGAACGAAAACTAGTATTTACCGAGAGCTGTAATGGTTTAAATGCATACTTCATATATATTATGGTGAAGCCCATTAAAGATATCGTCGCTGTTTTCACGAAGTGACGGTAGTGAAAAAAAATTGCATTCACTTTCGTTACGATTTTCCTCAGTACCGTCACTTCGTGAAAACAAGGACGATATGATATCACAACTTTTTGACAAGTCCAAAATGAAATTGAAAAAAGAAAATTGAAATTGAAATTGAAATTAGCAATAATCTTATATTTTTTGTAGTAAAGTTAAAGGCTATCATGTAGAGGTGTCTAGTGGATATGTCACCAGACTGTGGATTACAGGGTTCGAGTCCCACTGTGGAATTAATGTCATTTGGCAAGACATTAATCTACATTTGCCACTCTCCACCTAGGTGAATTAAAAGGGTACCCGGTAGGACGAAATTCCTTGAATGCTTTAGTGCCTTACTATGGCAGCTCAGCTACAGCCGGGGTAATAATGTGATACTTTGTATTACGAGCAGTAGTGGCTGCACTGTATAAATGGACCTATTTTTATCATTACCAATATGCTATTACATCATACCTATATTTTAATTTGATCTGTATTCTGAGGAAATAAATGCCACCCCGCCTATGAATGAGACGATGCTGTTATTTTCTTAACTTATTTTGCAAATATTGAGTCACAACCCAACTTTCTTAGCTAAGAAAGATAACCAACAGTCCTTTTCAGGACTACAAACCCTTAAGAAAGATTACCAAGAGTCCTTTTCAGGACTCCTCAATCCTCCCTCTCTCTCACATGGTGCACCCGCAAGCCTACTGTAAACCCAACTTTTGTTAGTGAGAACTGACTCGTAGTTACGCTTTCCTCTTTGTAAGTTTTTGTAGGAACAAGCCACATCACTTTTGTTCTGCCAATAGCTACTGTTTGGGGTTTGGGGTATGTGATACTTATATCATGTAAAGGGTTTCATACTTTTTAATTCAGGTTGAATATTCTTATTTGATTTGATTTGATTTGATTTGATTTATTGGTTTCTGCATCTTTTTTTATTAAAGGTTAATGCCAATTTCCCCATAAATATCAAGAGATTACTCCTTATAGCTTGATGGGAGGATTAAAGACAATTTGCTTTCAATCATTGGGAAATTGAGACCCCCCCCCCCCCAAAAAAAAAAAAAAAAACATCAAAAAACCCAAACAAACAAACAAAATGATTTTTCTTAAATAGGTAATAAATGCGAGTGTTGAAATTGAACTAAGAAAATGCTTGGCTCAACAAATTTCTATGTTCCTTAAAGGTTTTTTTAACGAAAAGAACCCCAGTATATTGTAGAAATTATTTTCTTTCCATTATTTAGTAGTATTGGTGATGGTTGATATGCAATATTACTGAATAGAATTGTTAACTCCAAGTTTTAGTTGTATACGTCAATGATTATCTAAGGACATGCTTGCAATGCAGTAACTCCCAAACAATATGATGTATACTGAATGTGAATAACGATCTCAGAAATATAGTCTAACCACTATATTAACTAATTTTTTTTTTTTTTCAATTATTACACCCATGAAATCTTGTGTTGTAGTTCTAGATTTATTTCATATTTTGCCTTATAAGTTCATAATATTAAGTGCTGTAGAGTGTAGTTCAGGCAAAACATTGACCTTTTTCTTAAATGTTATTATATATTGTCTTCACTCTTGCTCAGACACAATAAACAACTTGTTATTTTTTCACAAGGAAAATACTGTATTTTACAGATAATAAATCTTATCTTTTATTTTGTATGTATTTTGCAAGTAAATGCATTATTATGAACCATGGGGTTTGGGGCAAACTTTACAATTTTTTGTAATATTATAAAATTTAAATTTGTGACAATGAGTTGAGTGATATATTTTTGTACTGCTAATATACTTTCTAACAATTTGTGTAGAATAATTGTCAAACTAGATAATGTGAATGTATATTTCAAAATAATTATTTTGTATACAATTAAATGATGTCATTTATGCAATGCTAAGCACGATTGTGATATTGTTGTTTATTCTGTTCATGTCCCCCCCCCCCCTCTCTCTCTCTCTTTCTTTCTCTCTCTTTCTCTCTCTCTCTCTCTCTCTCTCTCTCTCTCTCTCTATCCCTCTCTGTATCTATTTATTCTCCCCTCCCTTTCTCCCTCCTATTGGCTTCCTCTCTATCCCTCTCTAACACCACTCTCATACAGTCTCCTTATCTCTATATCAAACTCTCTCTCCCATCTTTGTCTCTATCCTCTCTTTATCTCTCTCTCCCTCTCTCTCTCTCTCTCTCTCTCTCTCTCTATCCCTCTCTGTATCTCTTTATTCTCCCCTCCCTTTCTCCCTCCTATTGGCTTCCTCTCTATCCCTCTCTAACACCACTCTCATACAGTCTCCTCATCTCTATATCAAACTCTCTCTCCCATCTTTGTCTCTATCCTCTCTTTCTCTCTCTCTCTCTCTCTCTCTCTCTCTCTCTCTCTCTCTCTCTCTCTCTATATATATATATATATATATCTCTCTCTATCCCTCTTTATCTCTCTCTGTATCTCTTTATTCTCCCCCTCCCTTTCTCCCTCCTATTGGCTTCCTCTATATATCCCTCTCTAACACCACCCTCATACAGTCTCCTCATCTCTATATCAAACTCTCTCTCCCATCTTTGTCTCTATCCTCTCTTTCTCTCTCTCTCTCTATATATATATATATATATATCTCTCTCTCTATCCCTCTTTATCTCTCTCTGTATCTCTTTATTCTCCCCCTCCCTTTCTCCCTCCTATTGGCTTCCTCTATATATCCCTCTCTAACACCACTCTCATACAGTCTCCTCATCTCTATATCAAACTCTCTCTCCCATCTTTGTCTCTATCCTCTCTCTCTCTCTCTCTCTCTCTCTCTCTCTCTCTCTCTCTCTCTCTTATCTCTCTCTTCTCTTTATTCTCCCCCTCCCTTTCTCCCTCCTATTGCCTTTTCTTTATATCCCTCTCTAACACCACTCTCATAATAGTCTCCTCATCTCTATATCAAACTCTCTCTCCCATCTTTGTCTCTATCCTCTCTTTATCTCTCTCTATCTCTCTCTCTCTCTCTCTCTCTCTCTCTCTCTTTATCTCTCTCTCTGTATCTCTTTATTCTCCCCCTCCCTTTCTCCCTCCTATTGGCTTCCTCTATATATCCCTCTCTAACACCACTCTCATACAGTCTCCTCATCTCTATATCAAACTCTCTCTCTCCCATCTTTGTCTCTATCCTCTCTTTATCTCTCTCTCCCTCTCTCTCTCTCTCTCTCTCTCTTCCTCTTCCTCCCTTTCGTTTTCTCTTTCATTTCGTTTTCTCTTTCACTTCTTTTTCTCTTTCCTCTCTTTTTCTCTTTCCTTTTCTCTCTCATTTATACTTCCCACCCTTCTCTCTCTCTTTCTCTCTCGCTCTCTTTCTCTTTCTTTCTTTCTCATTCTCTCTCTCTCTCTATATATATTTATATTTCTCTCTCACTCCTGTTTGAATATCTTTCAAACTTTCCCTTTATTTATAGTAACCACTGAGTTCATTCTCCCACCCATAGGTTAATAAAATCTTACACAAAGTTATAGCAACTTCTAATGATATTTTATTCAAAGAAACCTCTGAATAAAGACAGCAAACACACATGAACTGTATTACATGTCTTTTTATTACATACCTAGCCAACCTTTCTTTAGAACAATAAATTATAAAATACATTTTTGTTTCAGATAAGAAAATATATTTTCTATATTACTTTTCATAGAATCTTGCTGGCCCGGATTAGCTCTTCTCTCATCATATACATGATTTTTAACATTAAACAAAAAAATTAACCACATAATGAATTTAGTACAGTGCATATAAAGAAAGGAAATTATTTCATTTCATTACAAAATGGAAATGGGGCAATAATATTTACACTTTTTGTATGAGCTCAACATTAGATAACAATACAACAGTTTCACTAACATGATAAAGAATTATAATCTCATGAAGTCAGCAATCAAATTTGTGATTAATCTGACAAATCTTAATGGAGAAAACAAACAAAGGTGAGGAGCAAATAAATATAAAGCCACTAAAAATATTTACAGTAGCCTACATTCAACTGATTTGAATTTTTTTCAGTAATACATTCCCAATAATCATAATAATCAGGGTTATTTTTTTTTAGGGGGGGGGGGGTTTACTTTTTTGCACTGTTGATAAATCACAGTTCCTATGAAATATAATAGTGTCTTAAAAGGAAATCCAACCCTTGTAATGAAAGTAGAAAAGTAAGATTAACAGAATGGCGAAGTTTGAAATAAATCTGACCAATATTAAGAAAGTTATAAATGTTTGAAATATCACTTTGGCCAAATGATTGTAACGTAGTCGGGGATAACTCTCCAGTTTGTCGTGTACAAATATACCATTAATTTCTGTTTTTTCTCCTTAGTTTTTTCTCCCTGCAAGTTGGAGCACTACTCAAAATAAATTATGTGCAACATCTCAACAAAAAAACCTTCTCTGGTTCTTTCTTTTCGAGTTTGAAATTGAAGCTCTCATTTTGTACACAGCAAATGGGGTGAATATAACCAGGGGCGGATCCAGCCGGCGGCAGGGGAGGGGCCCAATTCGTGAGAAAATATTTAGCGGCGAAACAGCCGGCCGATAATTCGCATAGTGGGGGAGGGAAGGGGGGGGGGGGTAGCTAGTGAGCATGGGTGTCGATCCCGGGGGGGGGTGGGGGATATATCCCCCCCCAATATTTCAGGTGGGGGATGGCCTGTACAATCATCCCCCCCCCCCCAATAATTCACCATCAAAACAAAAAAAATGAAGAGAAAAATTAATGATGAGAGCCCGGTGGGAGTAGTTAATGGTTATTACTCGCAAGATGACCATCGATATACACATTTTGCTATCTCATTTTCATAATACATACATAATATACGAAGTAAATGAGACAACCGTATATGAGACAAGAATAAATTGAATTCTCGCTCATACGGCTTCATCAGGAATTGATGAATTTATTCAATTTGTTCAATCAACAGCATCATAGAAATGCAGTGCGCCAAATGCAGCGTTAAAAAGCAACGAGTTAAATGTTAAGCGCGAAGCGCAAAAGTAGCAATCTGCAATGCACATCAAACAATCCTGGACAGTGTAAACATAGATGAACTCTGTGACGAATTCGTGATGAGATCGGAGACAAGGAGTTCGCGCGGGAGCGGGGAAATTCATACAAGGATTTAGAGTCGAGAACGGTACAACGAATCGTCTTCTTTCTCTAATAATTTAATGAAACGTCAAAGCTTCCGCGCTTCAAGCGGGAGGGGGTGGAAACTGAATTCAGACAAGGATTAAGAGTCGAGAATGGTACAACGAATCGTTTTCTTTCTCTAATAATTTAATGAAACGTCAAAGCTTCCGCGCTATGCGCGGGAGCGGGGAAACTGTATTTAGACAAGGATTTAGAGTCGGGAATGATATATCGAATCGTTTTCTTTCTTTAATAATCTAATGAAACGTTAAGGCTTCCGCGCTACGCGCGGAGGAAGAGGACCTTTTTAAAACAAGGATTAAGAGTCGAGAATGGTACACCGAATCGTCTTCTTTCTTTAATAATCTAATGAAACGTTAAGGCTTCCGCGCTTCGCGGGGGAGGGGGAAAACTCCCACTCCCTGCACCTAACCCCATAGGGAGCTCGCTTCGCGTGCTCACTACCGCCCCCTGAAATGAAATCCTGGCTGCTACGCGCTTGGGGAAGGGGTGTAACCTGCCACATGCTTCTAACTCTTGGTTGCTTTGATCCATATTATATAAATATTTTGGCACCTATCATCCCCCCCCCCCAACCGCGTACACAAATCGACACCCTTGCTAGTGAGCACTAATTTATTTATTTTTTTGCTCCCGAAAATGTGAAAATCGTGCCGGCCGATAATTCGCTCAGGCCCCCCCCCCCCCCTGGATCCACCACTGGTGTCCAACAGTTTTTCACAAAATAACTAAATTTTCCATTGTGCAAAATGGATGACTCCGGAGAGTCTTTGCATTTTAGAGTACCTAGATAATGCTTTCCATAATACTCTCATTACCTTAGCCTGCTTATACACTCTTTCAATCCAATGGACTTGAATTTCTCTGTGCATTAACCTGTACAACTATAATTACTTTTACCTCATTAATCTCTAATCTTTTTTTTGAAGAGCACCTAAAAAGGTTGTAAAACAAAGGTGTTTTTAGTATTATTATAATTGTAGCGCCCACACCCCGAGGGAGGGGGCATACCTATGAAAGGAAGACAAAATAAGAAAGGTGTTGACTAGGATGCATGGCAAAACAAAATCTTTATTACTTAATCTTCTACAATAACAGTCTTTTCTTACAATAACATATATACGATCAAATGGCATAACAATACTCTTCAAGTATTAAACACAAATAAATCTACCTGTTCGCATACCTTGAATTCATTAGCTCTCAGTGTTCTCTTACTATATCACTAAGAACATCATCTGGTTAGTTTCATTACTTTACTATCTCTAAACGAAACTATCCTTACTTCCATGCTTTATTTAAAAGCGCAACTCTTCATCGATCTCATAATCATAACTTGGCTACTAATAAATAACTTAACCCTTATCAAATGTCTATAACATTGCGGTATCAGTCAATCTACTTTAGCTTCTAATCATATAACTCTTCACTTAGCGTCTCTTTCAAGAAATCACATATATAGACCTAATACAAGAATGTTGGCATAATCATCCCTATATTACTGTCTAATAAGCTTCCTACTCTTTACGCTCCAAGACTGAGGATCCCTTGTGCACATAGACCCTTAGAATGTAATTCTACTCTCAGCCTTCACTAATCCATAAATTCACAAGTTACTTCTTGTCTCAGGACTTCACATTAATACTGAATAAACTTATAACTCTTCCTTAACTATAGCTCTATAGCTCATGTATTTTCCAATAGTCATCTGCATCACTTTGATCTAATACTATCTTTTCCAGCGAGATTACTGAACTTGAAAAGATACATCTTCAACAACTTATATCCTAAACTCCTTACAATATTCACAGAACTGGCAAATAGTCTTAGTCTGCAGTCTGTACTAATAGCTCTAACAAACTTACAACCAATATTACGAATTCCTCTTACTGTATAATCTCATCTTCACATACAGTTCATATTCTAATTCTAAACAACAACCAATAGTTTTACTAAATACGTGTATATTCATTTCATGGTTATATACAAAGCAAAGTGAGAGTGAAAGAGAAAGGGTGAACCATACAGAGAGAGAGAGAGAGAGAAAGAGAAAGAGAAAGAAAGAGAGAAAGAGAGGGAGAGAATATAAAGAGAGAGGGGGGAGAGAGGGGAGGTATATATATATATATATAGAGAGAGAGAGAGAGAGAGAGAGAGAGAGAGAGAGAGAGAGAGTAATTCCCAATAACATTTAACCTGAATTATCATTCCTAACAATATAATACAATGAATTCCAGACAGTGATTATGCAAGTCTTCAACTACAATATTTCATCAACCCATCCATCACTAGCTAACTATTAGACAATTATTTGACCATGTGTTTCTCAACAAGTGTATTCCCCAACTCAAATCCTTTGTCTTCTAATTTTGCTGACTCTACCAAACTTTCATTCCCGCCTAAGATACCATTTCCAGCATGGGTCAAAAACAAACACATTCTATCTCTAACACTTCTCAACATAGCATTTGGGTATAGCATATACTCTATCTACACTGTGTGCGTGTAATGCATTGCAGTGGATGGTCAAGCTTGGGGGGAGAGGGGATTAAGAACTCTGATAAGAAGTTGTGTTCACATTGCACGCACTGCCATAACCTAATAACACACTAATATTATACACGTGGTGCGTCCACACTCACTCATACCATAATACTGTAAGTTAAAGATAATCTGGACTTGAACAACTCATTTCGCTATTCAAACTGTATCTAACTCGAACTAGAATATATAACAATGTGCTTTGGCATAATGCATAGTAAATGGCACATGTCCTTGGCTAAGAATATATATATACACATGAATATCGAGCAAAAGACAAATATACTGACAGTAATAAAGTATATTCTCTTCTCAAAACTTACTTAAAATGTTGTCTAAGTCAAACAACATAATCATCAATCTCACACACTCGATAATACTTTCTTATCATTTCTACAAGTAATTACTATGTACATTAATGACATTATCTCTCCCCACATGGCATCTCTTCCCACATGGCATTTCTTATATTTCCACTCATAGTCCACATGTCATATAATCCAACAAGTCATTGGCAAAGATCATTAATATCTCTTTTTACACAGTAATACAAGATATGTGAATAGTGAAGTTATAATAGTTTAGAAATACACATATTATGAAGAACAAGAATATAACACAATTGAATAATAAGAGATTCTTTCTTACCTATGAAAGGAAGACAAAATAAGAAAGGTGTTGACTAGGATGCATGGCAAAACAAAATGAGAAGCCACTCCTGGTATCCCAGCTGGTGTGTTTATGTTGGTTGTGGGTGAGGCCACTCTCGCAGGAGGGGGTACCTAATCAACTAAGAGGAGGGACTGTGGGGGCTAGAAATATACTTGTGTCATACATAGTGGCTCGAATTCACAAAGCAAGGTTTGAGCTCAGACCAAGGTTTGACCTCAAACCTCCTTTTGTTTCGCCAAACCTCCTTTTGTTATTTACAAACCTGGTTTGTAAATAACAAAGGGAGGTTTGGCGATACAAAAGGAGGTTTGAGCTCAAACCTTGGTCTGAGCTCAAACCTTGCTTTGTGAATTCGGGCCAGTAAGTCAAAGATACACAAAAAATAGGGGGGGGGGGTATTCTGTGGGGCTCCACATAATCATGAAGTTTTTATCGTCATGCACATAATCAAGAAACTAAGGTTATCTGTTTACGATTCTATTTCGTATGGTGTATTAATTATTATGATAATCAGAAAGTTTTGATTGCCGTGCACTAATCAAGAAACTAATTGCAGTGCTCCTCCTAGGCGATCTACCCGTCGCCCAGCCAAACCTGTATGGCACTCAGACTATGACATGTGACATTGACACTCGAACAGTTTACCTTATGTCTTTAATTCTTTAACTGATATTTGGCTATTGCATTTCTTGTTTTGCTAGTTTCCGTCATGTGTTAGGTTTCGTTTTAGCCTGGTCCGCGTTCACGTTTATTGTTCTTACTTTTACTTGTCGTTGATCATTGGGTCGTATTTTAAGTCTTTGTCGCACTGTTAGCCTTTCGTTTCTTTTTGCACCAAAGACTTGGGGGGAGATAGAGGATTATGTTATAGTTTGATCTTAATTAAGGGTATTTTCTGTTATCTTATTTGTTTACAGTCCGTGATCATTGTTGAAGTCTAGTGGCGTACACAGGATTTTTTCAAGGGGGGGGGGGGGGGGGGGGTTTAAAATTTTGAAATCGGGCCGAAAATTTCGCAATGACTCAGCCAGCCGCTGAATAAGCGGGGGGGGGGGGGGGGGGGCTAAGAGGACACTTTTTTGTGGGGGGGGGGGGGGGTCTCGAAATTTGAATAATTGACATTTTTTTTTGGGGGGGGGGGGGGGGAGGTAAGGTTTTTTTTTTGTTATGATTAAAAAACAAAAACAAAAAAACAAAAACAAAAAACAAAGGGGGGGGGTTAGGGGGTTATAGGGGGGTTTACACACATAAAAATACCAAAGGGGGGGGTTCAACCAACTAACCCCCCCCCCCCCCCCCCCCCCCCCCCCCCCCCCCTGTGTACGCGCCTGTTGAAGTCTACTGATCGACTGACACAAATAATAGCCAGATCTTATTTAGAATTAGTACATACAATGATTGTGCATATCGATATCTGGGGCAGGCAACGTTCGGTCAGATTTTAGCTTTATATTCAAACAACGTTTTGCGTAACTTTTAAAATTTTTGTTAACAAAAAAAAAACCTATAGACGCCCTGTATATATTTGAAATGTTGGTTTATTTTGCTGAGAGAATATAAACAAATTGTTTGCTGAGACATGTTGAAGAAAAATGGTCTAGTAATGGAAAAAGGAATAGATTACACTTTTCTGCTCATTATTGAATACATGTCAGGGAGGGGAAGTCCACCTTGATATTAAGTTAGCTTCATTAGAAGCAGAACAACAATTTGGGTTTTCTGTTGTACGCAGAAAAATCTAAATTTTCTATTCTTTCATCAATATTCGACTTTAAACGCATTTGTTTTGAAAAACCCTCGCAGAAATATGTCTTAAATTAGATCCTCTTTCACATTATGATACAATTTGAGTCAAATTATACCATCAAACTTTTGGGGCTCCCAACGATTAAGAGGCTCTACACCAGGCGCGGATCTAGGATTTCTTAGGGGGGGGGCCCAAATTTAAAATTATGCGAGCCAAATATCGGTACGTAATGGTGACCTGCATTGACGTAGTGGGGGGGGGGGGGTGCAGGGTGGGGCGATTTCCACCTCCCTCCTCCGCAAAGCGCCGAAGCTTTGACGTTTCATTAAATTATTAGACAAAAAAAAGAAGACGATTCGTTGTACCGTTCTCGAAAATAATCCTCGTTTTAATTCAGTTTCCCCCTCCCATGCAGAGCTTTTACGTTTCATTAAATCATTAAAGAAAGAAGACGATTCGTATTACCATTCTCGACTCTTAATTCTTGTCCCCCCCCCCCCTGGATCCGCCACTGAATATAACACTGCCACATGCAAAATTCAAATTTGAAACTAGAAAATGACTGTGATTTTGCTAGTGATGAATATTTTGACACCACATTTTCAAGAAACCCTTCAATTATGATTTTCTTCCAATATTTTAGCCCTTTTTTCCGGGCTTAGGCTAGTAATAACTCCATGGTTTTTTTAAAACAAGTTTAGATATTTTCACCGTGCAAATCGCAGCAACAACGCCCTTTAAAGATACCGTAACGCTTATAAAACCTTCGTCGTCGCGGTAGATTCCGATTCACAATCACAGAATCAGAGGTACCAAACATTGTTTCTAAAATGATCAACACCGGGTAAGTCACGTTTTAATGGGACATTAATGTAAACACATGAATGGAGGCTGTCTTAAATATTTAATGGGATATATTAGTATATTGCCAACCTTCATTTTACGCATGATATATGATAATCTTGTTTGACGATTCGTACACCTAGGCCTACAATACAATAGACCCCACATGTGTACGAGTACGATCCAGGGCAGCGCCAGCGGGTCAGGCTCACGTTCACCGTTGGTGTGCCAAGATATGGTCGGACGTTGGGTCTGTCTGGGACTGGGAGCGCGCTAAGCCTAAGGAACATAATTTTGCGGATCACCACTGTCTGGCATCTTCTACGCAACGCAATTAAATTAATGCCAAAATGCAGGAAGGGCTTGTAAGATATAACTTTTTCAAATTACAAAGGGAACTGAGTGTGAATGAATGTTAGGCATGCATGGAAACTTCGCTGGGAAAATTGACTGGTTCGATGATGTCTGCAAATCTATGCCACGCCCACACACTCATATCATTATCAGTCATAGAAGTTAGTGGCATCACTAGGGGTGCTTTTATCGTGTCTTGCCACTAGATATGTACATATCGAATCCCACTATCGAACCCCACTATTGAACCCCACTATACGATCATGATTTGCAGGATGTCGCGTTTATCGTCTCTTCACGATTCAAAATAAGAGCCTTGTCTCCGCGCAACTGTTTTGCACCATAATTTGACCCGGGTTTTGCACCATAATTTGACCCGGGAAGCAGACAGTTTCTCGGAGGTCAACTACACACACATCCTTATACAACAACATGACACAACACATGGCGCACGCTAGCCTCCGAACCGGAAATTAACCTGGGAGGTCCAAATTGCACATGTATGTGGTGTTCAAAACAGCTTTTGAGTTTATTATCTCTCAGAAACGTGATTCTGGCTGTATGTCACATTCAAAACTGACCTTTTTTGGCGTTACAATATGCCCATATCTAAAGACGTTTGAAAAAGGCTTTGCGTTTATCACCTTAAAAATTTGCCTGAAAGACGAGTCACGATTGAGAAACCTGATTCTAGGCAAAAAATTGGTCAATAAACGCACCCTATGATTTGTGTTATGAAAAAAAAGGGACATCCTGTCTTGATTGATACTCATATATCTCAACACCACTGTACAAAACTTATTCTCTCAAAATCAACACTTTCATGACAATTGATGACACCAGAATAGCAGGAAAATACAATCAATTCAACTCACGGATGTTGGAAAAAATATTTTCAAAATTTAATTCAGAAACCTATTCAATGTCAATCCTGGCGAAGAGTTACTCTTGATTCTTGCGCTCTTAATTGGTGTAGTAGTTCAAGGGATGGTTATGCCTGGTTGCAATGGAGATGACTTAGTTATATTTGATTATTTTAATTAGTGAGCCTGACAAGAGTAGAATGTACAGTGTCTTTGGAGGATATCACATTTGAAATAGAAGAGCATATTCTGGTAACAGTTTATTGTTAATCTTCAGAATGATCAGGTATCCTGAAAAATTTGACAACACCATTAACATATATTTAGCCTTATACTATTAAGGGCAAAATACCGGCCTTGTCCAGTAGACTTCATACACAAGTTTAAATCCATATAACTGATGAAATGTTTGAATAAAAATTGAATTTTATCCATCCTTTGCTGTAATTTTTTCAATGAAGAATAATAATACTAATACAAAAATAAAAAACAACTATGCAACAAGACAGTGTAAGACAATAAGAAGGTTAAAAATGTTCACTTACAGATATTTTTAAGAAGGAAAGAGAAAACATATTAAGTAGTAAGTGATGTAATAATATTTGAATTTTTCAAGAAAACTTAGGCAAAACTGGGCAGAATACACATCTAAAATTGAGACAGGAGATCGAGAGGAAATTCTGATATGTTTTGTAGTTCTGATTGACAGATTTGTTAACACATTGGATTTGATATGGGGAGGGGTGAGTCTGCAAACACAGGCTCTAATTTACACTTTAACAGCCTACTGTAGTCTCATTGTGCAGACACTGTACAATATGCAAAACGCCGGCAGGGCGCGACAAACCCGCTTGCCCGACGTCCCGGGGCAACCAAATTGAGCCGTCGGGCAAGTAAATCAAATTATCACTTGCCCGATTCGGGCAAGTGATACTTTTACAGTAATTTCCTAGTGTCCAAGAACTCTACCATTCACCCGTCAACTTCTTACCCGTCGTCAAAATCCAGAAGCAAAAAAGCGATCGTTCCGATTTCGAAAAAACTTCACAGACAGCTAGCCAGCTCAGCTAGCTCAGCGCGCATGCAACAGTGACACTTCAAGCCATGAATGCCGCTCCGCCTCCACGCACGGCCGGCCGTGAGCTAGCTAGAGACAGCTAGCGCGATCGTACCAGCTGCGAGCTTATTCGCGCTCTCTCTCTCTAGCTCTGCAGGCCGCACCGACAGGCCTTTGCTATTCTCTGATTGCCGATTGGTTGAATCACGCCAAATATGACGTCATTATTCTAGGGAAATGAACACGTGCGAATCGGAATGGAATAAACAACAGGGATTTTCTAGTAAGTACAAAAAGTCAAATGTTTGATATTTATTCATAATGACTGTTAATGATTGTGAACATATTATTTAAAACTCGCTGCTCATATAAATCAGATGAATGTTTTTGTCTCGTTTTCAATTTATTACTGCGGTCTCAAGATCCGACCGAGCGAGTCATTTTGATAATAGTATCGAGACCCCCAGAATATAAGCCGTTGTTGTTTTGTTTTCATGGTTTTAGCGACGTTGTTTAGTCTAGTTTTCGCATACTTATCCGAGATTTATCGTAAAATATCTTCAATATTATTATTTAGTAAGAATTTACAAATTTTGGCATGATATTTATAGCAGTGAATGATGAAATAAAAATGTCCGTACTTTATTTAAAATAGTTGATTACCCATTATTTACATGACGTTTCTTGATGGAAGAGTTGACCCAAATTATTAACAGCTGAAAATTAGCCTACGTTTCCAAATGACAGCGGCTTGCACAGACACACATGTGATGTTGCACCATGGTACATGTGGCTACCATTAATGACATGTTTGTATCATATTTTTTACAACAGGGTCATTATGCTTTTTTACATGACTGAATATTAAAAACTTAAACCTGCTTGAACCATTCTACCTTGCCGAGATTCATGTGAATCTGATTATTTATGGAGAATCAATAAAATGCGTTTTTTAAACCTTCAACCATCCTTTGTTGACCATTTTCTTTGACATATTAGGTTATTATTCAGTACAGTTACACTGTACATGTATGTGCATTAATTTGCTATCTAAAACACTAACTTATCATTACGAGATAATAAATGCTTTAACCTCGAGTCCTTTTTCGCTTTAAAGTTTTGGGCAAGTGGAAATATTGTTTGGGCAAGTAAATTGAAAACCCACTTGCCCGACAGGGCAAGTGGTGAAAAAAATTCTTGTAGCACCCTGGCCGGATGAGCGTTTGTGCCTGAAAACTAGGGAGAGGGTGGGTAACTTATGGTTTCCTCTTTATTGACTCATACTCATAGTCATACTGTGTACTGGTGATGCTTGTACTTCAATTGCATACTTAAAGGTAAAGACCAGTATTGGAAATGCCCCAATTTCAAAAAATGAAATGGAAGCTCTCATTACCAATCATGTGAAAGAATATGTTTTGACTAATACATGATGATAAAAAATTTGCCGGGAAACCGCCTACTAATTCATATATTTGGTAAATTTGTTTCTCTCATGGTCTGTGAGAGATATAGGGTAGTCCCATATACATCTTTCTGTGTATAGTGCTTGTAACTTTACGAAGAATGGGCCAAATTTCTTATCATTTTGATGATTCCAGAACCTTGCAGATGCTAGATGATAGATGATCAACCTTTTCTGATCGATTCCACAATGTTTCTTTCACAATGCAATCGCATGACCATAACTGGTCTTTACCTTTAAGAATAAATGATGTGCCTGCAACCTTTATATTGTTGGTACCAGTAAATGTTAAAGTCTAAGACTAATCCCATTTACCATCAATAGTTATACTCGTTTCACACTTGTTTTGCTTAACCCCGTACTTTGCTTAGCCCCGTACTATCCTTAACCCCGAACTAACTTATTTGGCTTTTCACACACGCTTTTTTAGTCCTCTACTAAGCGCCTACCCCGGAATAAGAAAATTAATGCTGTTCTCACTGCAAATCGTTAGCCCCGTACTAGCTATATTGCGCGAACATTCATTAATTCGCTCCATTGCGTAGTACCGGACTATTTTTTGTTTCTGTTCTCATTCATTTGCTAGGTTAGCCCTGCTCTTTTGCAGGGCCAGCTAACCCCGTACTATAGGTAGGGCTAGCCCACTTTGGTAAATACATGTCTGAACAGAAAGTGAAATAAGCTTAACCCCGAACTATAGGTGGGGCTAAGACCCCCCTTTAACCCCACCTATAGTCCGGGTTAAGCGTATTTGTGCTATTGTGAAAACAGTACTAGTGGACTGAATGCTTAAAATAGATGCATTTATGGATTAAATGCTTGCATGTACATGTATAAATATATGTGTAGTCACTCCATCATTTTGTAGAGTCTCTGTCTATCTGGCGAGGAAAGGCAAGATAAGATTTGAAGTGGTCGAAGAATGTGAATTTAATGTGATTACCGGTAGGCCAAATTTAAAAAAAAAGTGTTTAGTCTCCTGCCTTTTTGAAAAATAGGAAGGAGGCCCTTTAAAAAAAAAATTAAATTTTTTTTTACTTCAAAATGGCCGCTCGGTACATCTTCCCTGACAGTCGGGCTATTTTTCAAGATGCCCGCCAGCATTTATGCTTTTAAAAAATTTAAACTTCAGGAAAATATCATTTTAGCAGTATGTTTTTCATGTTTTATCATTATTTTTTTTTTTAAAGAGCAGGCGCACCCCCCCCCCCCCAAAAGGAAGCAGGCGAGGACGCTTAACATGATTTTTTTTTGCAATGGCCTTAATTCTGTCCTCTCCCTGCATGTACCAAATTGTGCTTAGTTAGGCTATGGTTTAACATTTAACATGCATTTGTGTACAGTACTTCCTGTCAGCAATCGTTTGAGGCAGTCTGAACGGCTTTGCAAACAGTAGCTGAAAATGACCTTCAGAATTTATTTGCATTTAAACTGATACGCTCACTGACTTTGGTACACATAAGATAGACCTACAAACTCCATATCTATTCATGTTAGTGTGCTGAACTTGAACTAGTGGACAGATATTGCAAAGACGATTCTATTTCTACAACCAAACTTTGATACCTCAAAGAGTCCATTTAGCCTATTTACAATTTACATGTACATGGCCATTGTAAGGACCCACTCTCCCAGGCCCAGTACCTATGCATTGTAATACATTGTGTTTTATAAAATAATAATACTAAATGGGCATTTTAGAATTTAAACCATATTAAATACATGAACTATGTTTATAATATTCAATTGGTTTACCTATGTTATTTTGTGAGTACCTTGTTAACTACTGTAAGATTGCTAAAACAAGTATAAAAACTTTTATTTGGGGAGGGGGGGGGGCTTGCTCGTCATAGCAACAACTAATGCATTCATAGGGAATTTACCCATTGGCGTAGGGGGATGGAATCCTACATATAAAGTAATCTGGTCTATTTTAATAGGGCTTGTTCCTTTCTTGCTGTCCCTCTCATACTTAATCCAATTGTATACTTTGTTATTAATTTTTCTTGTGAATTTTATCCTTTGTATCATGTTGATTTATGAATGTTTGCATGTGTTTTCTGGATTTTTATGAGCAAATAAATTGAAATTGAAATTGAAAGATTGAAAATTGTATATATTGATGAATATGAAAGATACTTTTTTTTAAAGTTAAGATATTTCAAATGTAGATTTTAAATCATGAATGCATTGTTGTCATGGTAGACATGACATGGTAGGAATCATTAGCACCTTGTTTTTTCCTGTATCTACAAGTTCACATGTTCAATGAGTGATAAACTTGAAAGTAGGAAAAATTCCTTTCAGGTACAGGGTTGTTGATTACAGAGAAAAAATAGTTTACTAGTATTTGAATACCAAAAAGCATTTGTGCAATATAGAGGATATTTTTTTTGGTCATGTACAGTATAATGTATACATGGATTTATTTATTTATTTATTTATTTCAACATATTTCATCAGGATAACAAGATCAGAGAGGACTGGTTTACATCCTGGTCCTGAATAGTAAAAGCTTACACTAAAACATCAAAATAAATTAATCATTCAAATACAATATAGTCAGAATTCTTAAAATACTTATGAAGTCATAAAAATATTTATAGCGACCACAATCTTGAGTAGAAACCAAGTAGAAATGACATGATATTTACTTAAATATATAAAAACACAACAATGGAATCAAATAATCAATTAATCTTTTTAGAATCAAATTCTGTCACACTACAGAATAACCTTATATCATGAAGTACCAAACTAAACCTAAAGCAGAAAGAGCAGTAACAACGATATTACAATAATAATATTCATAATTAACAGAAATAAGTTTTCTTATACATGTTTTTAGAACAGCCTGTGGAATGTGTATTATGTAGATTAAAGGGTACTAAGTTATTCCATGCTTTGCCGCCTGCATAATGTAGACTATTCTTGAAAATTTCAATATTAGGCTTGGAAACGACAACACTCGTTGAGTAAGCCAATGTCGTATTCATTGGATGCGGATCAAATACCAAGTCAATAGCATTGCACAAACGTGATGGAGCATAGCCATGGATACAATTATACAACATACAAGCATGAAAATAGTTCTGTCTTTCTTCTAAAAACCTGCTATTTCAATCTTTTAATAATATCAAGTTCCTTTCAATTATTCTTGCTACTTTTTTGTGTAAATCTAAGGATAATGGTCTTGTATACAGGACAATCCCCCAATACTGAACAATTGCATAATCTAATATACTGTACATGTACATGTAGGTTGGATTGTACATTTATATTTCATATGCTAACAATTTACTGAGCTTCTTCACATGCATGTCCCAGGTTAAGTTTTCATCAATTTCAATTCCTGAATACCAAATACTTTGTTCTTGTTTGATTTTATTGCCATCCAAAGAAATGTTTAAATCCTGAATAGTTTGTGAGTTGCGTTTCAATAACATACTGTAAGTTTTTTTCAATATTAACTTAGACAGATTCTTAGATTTAGACAATTTCTCATGACTAATAAAAAAAATTGTTTTCTGCCAGACAAGTAGTTACTAAACCATATCAACTCATTATTCTAAACACCATATCTTTCCAATTTGTGCAGTAATACTTTTTTAATCAATATAGTCAAAACATTTCTATATATTGAGGAAACAAGTACCGACCATTCTGCGTTCATTAAAAGAATCATACCAATCATCTAATATCTTATGTAAACTTGTAGTTGTCGAGTGGTTCGGTAAGAAAGCATATTGATCAATATTTTAGAAAGTTGTGTTTTTGAAGTTATCAAAGGGTTTGACTCTGGACTTCTTTCTCCGGTAATTTTGCTAAATGACATACCACAGAGATGGCCCTAAAGTTAGTCATATCACCCTGTGTGTGTGTGTGTATTGGGTTTTTACAGATGTTTATTAATCAGATATGATTGTTTACGTCTGTGGACCGACCTTTAATGTCACCATCCGAGGACGTGACTTTCCTCTGCTGAATCAGTTTGTAACTTCCATTGTTAGCTGGATTACAATACAGGCGCACCCAAATTCCCTTTACCCTTATAAATGGGAGCAGTTCGAGCAATCTTCCAGTCTTCCGATATACATGTATATCCGCTTGACAGACTTTCATTAAATACAGACTTTCATTAAATAATACACTGGTAATTTTGCTAAATGACATACCACAGAGATGGCCCTAAAGTTAGTCATATCACCCTGTGTGTGTGTGTGTATTGGGTTTTTACAGATGTTTATTAATCAGATATGATTGTTTACGTCTGTGGACCGACCTTTAATGTCACCATCCGAGGACGTGACTTTGTTTCGAACCTGCGTCCTCTGCTGAATCAGTTTGTAACTTCCATTGTTAGCTGGATTACAATACAGGCGCACCCAAATTCCCTTTACCCTTATAAATGGGAGCAGTTCAAGCAATCTTCCAGTCTTCCGATATACATGTATATCCGCTTGACAGACTTTCATTAAATAATACACCCAAAGAAGTCCTTATATAAGGCGATGCTATTCTTAGTACTTTGGTATTAAAATTTATTCATCCGTAATGAATGCATCTACCTTTACTGTCAAATAAAATGTTCACTTTTTACAGTACAGTCAAAGCTGTCTTTAGAAAATTGCTAATTATTTTAAAAGTCATCTATGAAAAGTAAATTAATATACCGGCACATCTTATGAAAGATTGTTTCATCCCAAATCATTTGGTATCATTTTTGTGAGGTATGGATTCACGCTTGAATGAACAGGAGGCATTGATTGCGAGAGTGCAAAAATCGACTTGCGCCAAAGTTACTTGTGTGATGTTTGAATAAAACAATTGGGATTTGGGTATCAATTTGGTCCTTGCAGATCCAAATAACATTCCTTACAAAATTAATCATGCCACACATATCAAATATCAAATATCAAATATCAACAAACGTGTGTGTGCGTGTGTGTGTGCGTGTGACCTTGCTTCTGCAAAAAGCATATGAAATGCATTTCATTTGATACATTCAATTCATTCTCTCACTTCGCTTATCCCAACATAATACATGCTGTAAGCATCACTTTGGCGCAAGTTGATTTTTGCACTTGTGTCGTGTAAGCTTCAGAATACTACTGTAGTCCCACGCGTTCACATTTTAGTTTGCTTTCTTTCCACTACATGCAGGAAACTAGCCGGGCGGACGCTGTTCATTACAGGTGCTAGCAGAGGCATCGGCAAGGCCATAGCGCTGAAGGCTGCCAGAGATGGAGCCAACGTCGTCATCGCTGCCAAGACAGCAGAAGCTCATCCAAAACTTCCAGGCACGATCTACACAGCAGCAGAAGAGGGTAGGTTGGGCGTAAGAACCTGTGGAGATATGGCACTTTGTCGTGCCAGCCAGTGAAGCAATGAAAGTTGGTCGTGCATCTCAAACAGTAAAAGTTTAACAAGCAAAATGCATATCCAGGGTTCAAACAAGTACCTTATGCCCTGCACTTTGCACTTTATACAGTGTGGATACTTGAAATATTTTCTTTGGAGAAACATGAAATAAATAAATTTGCTCACATGAAACAAAAATAAAGATCTGCTTGCATGGATAATCATAGGGTTGAGAATTGTGTCAAAAAGATCAGAAAGAACTTCATTAATTAGTCCGAGTCCTTTATCAGATTTTCCTGAAATTTCTACTGATTTTTCCCCTCCATTTTATTCATCCCCCCCCTCATTTTCTGCTTCTGTGATTACAGAGGAGACTCCCCCTTTGAGTTCACTTTAATTTCTACATGATTGTTTTATCTCATAATCATATTTTCTCTGTTTTGGTGTATGTATTGGAAAAGATTAGAGGGTAATACATGTCATATTTACTGGATATCAAAGAAGAATTCAAAGTGGTTTTCTAAAAAAAAAAAAAAAAAAAAAATTGACATATTTGCATACCTGTTCACACAAACTCAAGTTCAATTTGTTTTCTTCTTCTTTTTCTTTTTTCTTCCCTCTCTGTGTATGGTGTCTGTAGTGGAAAAACTTGGAGGGAAATGTCTGCCATGCATTGTGGATATCAGAGAGGAGTCCCAGGTGATTTCAGCCGTCGAGGAAGCCGTCAAGAAGTTTGGAGGCATCGATATTCTAGTCAACAACGCTAGTGCCATCAGTCTTACAGGTTAGTATGCACATTTATGGCAGATAAATATATATAACGTATCATTTATTTTAATGATAATAATATTCCGCTTTTATATAGCGCCCAATACATCGTTGTATCGCTATACAGATATATTATTACCCCGGTCATCGGATTCAGGCTTACCTGCACACAATGTATGCACATTCTCCACTCCCTGTGGTGTTGATTTTCAGGCTATTCCCTTATTTGAAGCCGTGACACCACTTCCATTTCAGGCTCTTTCTGACCTGTTCAGACTGTAAATTATACAGTATTTATAGTACTCCAACATATATGTAAATCCACTCTTAATACACTGAATGATAACCATTTTCTTTGATTCAGTAAGTTAAAGTTCTAATTTACCACATCCATAGAAAGTCTTTCTTTCTTTGGTGGTAAAATTCAGCACAAATCTATTTTAATACATGGTTCACTACAAGTAGGAAATAAATCTTTTATTATTCTTAAATTCTTAGATCTCTGTATGAGAATATGAACCGGTAGTTACACCTTGCACTTGATTGAACAAAAATAGGAATCAACTGTTTTCATATGAGAGGTGTTGTGGTCTAATGGATACATCGTCAGACCTTGGATCACATGGTTCACATTTCGAGTCCCACCACAGTCCTAATGTCCTTTGGCAAGAAATTCCTCTACATTTGCCACACTGGATGCAGGTGAGGTGAATGGGTACCTGGTAGGAATTAATTCCTTGAAATGCTAGAGCCCCATAATGGCAGCCATGCTCAAGTCGGAGTAATAATTGTGGAGCGCCAGGAGTTTCAAGTCTGACAGACATGAGCGCTATACAAGAAATCCACTATTACCGGTATTGTTATGATTATTTTTGTTTTACCTAGATACTGACCACACACCAATGAAGAAATATGATCTCATGAATTCTGTCAATGCAAGAGGGACATACATGTGGTAAGTTATCAATCTTAACATTCCAAAATTTCACTGAAAGCTTGCATGGAAAAACTAGAGTGAGGGCACTATAATGCTTGTAGTTTATTGTATCACCCTATCAAAAGATCATTAGAGACTTTGGTGGAAAGCGCTTTATAAGCATAGTTTGTATCAGTATTATTATCATTATTTTTGTTACCGATGTAAAGTCTACATTAATGTGCAATGAAATGGAGAATGTTCCTGTGTATTTGGTTATCAGTCAATGAATTTACTTCAGTTGACTTATAGGCAGGAGGTTGATCATTTAAATCCCAGCCATTTGTATCTTCCTACAATCTTTGACTAAATGATATGCTATGTGGGGAGATACAATCTACAAGCTCCCTACTCAAATGTAGATGATTAAAATCTTCTGATTACAGTGAGGTCCAGTCATACGTTGGCTTGGTATTAAAAAAACTAGGTTCACAATTTCAAAGTACACTTTCTGAATACATAGAACATAATGCAAATATTAATAAAACATTGATATCATTACAGAGATGCCAACCCTCCCGATTTTATCGGGAGGCTCCCGATAATTCACCCCAACTCCCGACCTTACGATCACCATCCTTATCCTCCCGATTTATTAAAAAAAAAAAAAAAAAAAAAATGATTTTTTTTTTTTTTTTTTTTTTTTTTTTTTTTTTTTTTTTTTTTTTTTATTATGATTTTTTTTGGAGGGCGCTTATCAGTATATATATCTGTGAATTGAATGAGAAATATCATCTGCTAACTTAAGCATGTAATAATTCCACTATGTTAAAAGACAAATTAAGAGTAGCGAAAGATTGTTTCAGCATATGGATCGCCGTAACCAATGCGTGGATATTGCCACAGAATCCAAATGGCGGAAAATCAGCAAAATAAGACCAGGAAATGGTCTCGGAAGTATAAGACCGAATACAGTATCAAGTACCTGTGTAATCGGAAGTCTGAAAGTAATTCATCATGCATTTTGTACAATTTTTATGTTATTTAAAAAAAAAGGGGGAATTATTTAACTAAATACACATGTAAAATGCTCCAAAATAAGGCTCAGATTGCACCAGAGAGCATCTAGAACCCCAGAGCTTCCAGGGCCCTAAGGCGGGCCCTGGACCCCGGCCGCATGTGTCGGGCGCTACGCGCTCGAGATGTGCGCTACGCGCACATTAATTGGTGTCGATTACAAATCCTCCCTATTTCTGATTTCCAAAAGTTGGCATCTCTGTCATTATCACTAATATTTATCACTACTTACTTTAACTTTGTGTGTTATCTTGTTTTGTTTCTAATTTTAATTTCAGCTCCAGAGTTTGCCTTCCATATCTCAGGAAAGGAACAAATCCACACATCTTAAATCTTAGTCCACCTTTGAACTTTGAACCTAAATGGTTTAGAGGTCACGTAGGTAAGTGATCAATATAAGCATTATTCCCAGTGCTGTGCTCATTTAAAATGCCAGGACCTTGAAGTAAAAGAATAATATTTTCTAGTGCTGTGCTCATTCAAAATGCCAGGACCTTGAAGTAAAAGAATAATATTTCCCATTTGCTATGGTAAACTATCAGAGTAAGGGGGTGTTTCACAAAGACTAAGATCGACTTTATGTTATACTTAACTATGGCAGGCCATTCATGCCACTGGTTGCTCTCATCATTATGATCTATAGATAATATTTTCTTTCAATAATAAACTATCAAATTCTGTAAATTTGTGACTATGATTTGTACCTCCCTTGAGAGACCAATGACTGTAAATGGTGAGAGAAAACAGTCCCCTGTTTTATCAAGTCTTTATTGTAAAAGAAATTGTAGTACAAACAGTCAAACCTGCTTTTAGTGACCACCTGACTATAAAGACCACCTAACTAGAGAGACTACATTCTCTGTTTTGCCCTAAATAGTGTCTTTCACTGAAATGTGTACTCGAGTGACCCTACACCACCTGCCTATCAAGACCACTTTAAAACAAAAAACTTTGTTGAGCGGTCTTTATATACAGGTTTCACTGTAGTTATCAGGACTATGGTCCAATTCTGGACTCATGGCAGGTCGTACCCAAAAAGTTTTTGTTGCAGTAATGTTTTAAGATTGTATTTTTACTATAGTATAGTGACAAAGAACCCTTATCTTACAAACCAAAATATTATTTGATGCTGCTTATAAGTATTGGCTTGCATGGTGATGTAGATATACAGTAGGCTTGCGGTAGCACCATGTGAGAGAGGGAAAGATTATCGAGAGTCCTTTTCAGGACTCCCCAATCCTCCCTCTCTCTCTCACATACAAGATACAAGATATTTTATATGGTCTTTGCAAACAAGGTAAAAAAAAACTTGGTTTCCATTGGCGTTACAGTAATATTCATGAAAATACATAATTACAAGAAATAAGTGCATCACGTTTATAATAATAATAAGGAACAAATACATGCAAAAGGTAATGAAGCGACAAAAATAGTCATTGGTACTTCAAATCATGAGTTTCAAAATTAAGTCTCGGTCAGTGGTATTTCAAATCATAATATTTTCAGTATGGTGCAACCGCAAGCCTACTGTATACAAATATTATTTGGTGCCACTTTAAGTTATTCCATATAAAACCATGGAACATTAGACTGATCTTTTCTGTCTGTTCCTCATCTTCTCAGTATCTTCTTTGTTTGATTTCAGCCTATTCGATTGCCAAATATGGAATGTCTTTATGTGTACTGGGAATGGCGGAGGAATTCAAAGCAGATGGGATAGCCGTCAATGCACTGTGGCCCAGAACAGGTAAGATTCAGTCACTTTCTTATTGCTACAGCAGGGTTGACAAGTAGTCCCTTAGTCAAAATGGAACTGTAATTAATCTGTTTTTTCTTAAAGGCATCGTTTAAAGGTAATACAAAGTTTTGGGAAATTTTGGGTTGGGTGGATAGTGATTCTTTACTATTTTGATATATTTGGATGCCCCTGTGGATGTTTTATAAGCACTAGAAAAATTAGCTCCTAAAACACTTTTGCTTTCAAGAAAAATTGAATTTTAAAATTTACTGGTGCTCCCAATAAATTTTGATGGATTTCAAATAGCCCCTACAACCGTACAATGGTAGCTGCGACCATGTGATATGTATTGTAATTTGTATGTCTATTTGCATTTTTAGTTTTGTATAAGATGTAATTGTATATCAGTCTATTTTGTGTGTATAGCGCTTAGAGACTTCAATGGTAAGCGCTTTATAAGTAACGTTTTTATTATTATTATTATTATTATGAAAATCTCAGAATATGCAGTTGTGATATATAATTTCCAAACGGGAATAGCTAATTGGTCGATTTCAGTCAAGAAACATTGTTTTATCGCTTAATTACTACATTGACCTTGAGAGGGAGCTATACAACATAAAGAGTTTATTATTTACAATTTCATAATTTAGACTCGATATCAACCGCGACAACGATCACTGAATATTGTAGGATCGCATATGCTTCCATTATGTTCATTTGAACCAAATTCATGACCCCATACCAACACTTTGTATTACCTTTAAAATGTTAAATTTGAGATGCACGGCCCTACGTGTTATCAGTGTCTGTGATACGGTGTAATATTGAAGCCCTAAAAAAAAAAAACGTGCATCAAAGTGATCAAGAAGTGCCTCAAAAAAGTATATATCTTTGAGTGACTGGTTTTACCTTACTCGTTTTCCCCAATAGACTGTAGTGTTATGAAAACCGTTGGGAAAACGCAAAATTTGGTTTCGATTTCCAATCATAAATATCTTGATAAAATCACACAGGCGATCAGCTTGTAAACGTCATGGGGTTCCTGACTGACCTAAAGGTTTATAATTATAATAATAATAATAATAGCCTAATAGTCCACTCCAAATATTATTAAACCGAAACGGAAATTCTTTTTGCCCAATTGATCGTGAGCCCTGCAGCCACTGAGCAGCGCCAGATCAACGTTGCTCTATCCCTTATTGTTGAACGCCAAACAAGGTAGCAACAACTCCCATCTTTTAACGTCTTTTGGTATGACGCGGCCGGGGTTCGAACCCATGACCTCCCGGTTGTGAGGCGGATGCTCTACTGACTGAGCCAACACTCCGGTACTGCAGCATGAGCTAAATCCAAGATTTTGTTTCAGAATCTGATACAAAGTTACCGGATCCCTTAAAAAAAAAATGTTTTCTTTCTTGTGTAGGTGAGGGGAAAATTCTGAAAAAGAATGCAGACAGATATAAAATTAATTTTTTGGGTTATGAATATCATGCCTGTTGTATAGTTGTACAACACATAATCCTGCCATTCTTACTCGGTGGTCACTTTTCTACATTAACCAAATTTCTAACTTCAACCCTGTAACTAAGCCATACCTATAATTGGAGGTGTGGCCTACTCCACAATGAGGAGTTGCATAACATTTGTTATAACAGTTTTCACTATAATGACGTTCCACTGTATTTCAAATATTTTCCTGTGCTGCAGCGCCATCTGGGTAGCAGGACAGCAGGAGTCAGCAATACAGCCTAGAACCATCAAAGTTACAAACAAAATTTTGTTGTTGTTATAACAGTGTTCTTTTTATTGAAATTCCAGTGTAATTCAAAACTTTCTACTGTCCCTTCGCAGCCATCTAGAGGGCAGCAAAGCAGATGGTCGGAGGTGAGGCCTGTTCCACGATGAAAAGTTGCAGAACAGCAGACATCATCACAGATTCAGCAAAGATACCAAGTTGAATTTAATAGCATTTGTTATAAAAGTGTTCATTATAATGAGGTTCCACCGTAATGTCTTTCCTTCACTCTGTAGCCATCTGGACGGCAACCATGCAGATGATCGGAGATGAGGCCTATTCCACGATGAAAAGGTGCAGAACAGCAGACATCATCACAGATTCAGCAAAGATATCAAGTTGAATTTAATAGCATTTGTTATAACAGTGTTCATTATATTGAGGTTGCGTCCATAGTAATAGGGACTTTTAGATTCGCACGAGGACAATGGGGATTGCTACGATCGACGTCCTTTTAATGCGCTGCCTTGAATGGACGTCACACGTTTCAGTCCACGCAAATCCAAAAGTCTCTATTGTCTTTCCTTGACTTTGTAGCCATCTGGACGGCAGCCATGCAGATGATCGGAGGTGAGTCTGACTCTACAATGAAGAGTTGCAGATCAGTAGATATTATCACAGATGCTGCCTACGCCATCTTCAGCAAAGACAGTTCAACCTTCACAGGGAACTACTGCATCGATGATGAGATCGTCAGGGCAGAAGGCATCACTGACCTGGGACAGTACTCCTGCGTCAAGGGTACGTGAAGTAGACTTTGTTGTAAAGCCAATTAAGTTCTGGTAATGGCATTGGATTTCATAGGAGAAACTGGCTGAGAAGTAGTTCTATATACTGTATAAGCAGATATTTTCGCATACAGATATTTTCTTTTTTTTAGTGCAGTGTTTATCCCCATTACAATCAGGCCTATACAGAGTGCCCCTGAAACAAGAAAGCCCAGATTTGTTGATAAATTAATCTAAATTAATTATTGGTTAGTTTTACCATTATTGAAAAGCTTATTTTCTCTTCTTTTATATGACTCCTAAAACATGATCACTATCTCAGGAATAACTGATTTCAGACGGCCTGATGAGATCTAGAGAGAGAGAACCCTGATTGTCCAAAACAAGTGGATGGCCTCAATGTTTGATTCATTATAGTTTTGAAAAGATAATAAGATTTTGGGAATATTTAATTATTGAAAATACACATCCCTTAAAAGCTCATATTCTCTTCTTTCAAGTGAGGCCATAATCATGATGGAAGGATAACGCCTGACAGAGCAGGCAGCACACTTTGTAATTAGTCAGGCAAAAAAAAAAAATGCATTTGAGCAATTACATTGTATCTTTTATACCAATGATAGGTTGTGCACTCAGTCATATGTGATCCTTCCATTATGATTATGGCGTCAAATATAAGATGAAAATGCAAACTTGTAGATAATGTGTATTTTCATTAATCAACAAATAATTGTTGTAATTCTATTATTGCAAAATTATGTCCTGAAGTATGTTAAACTTTAACTTAAATGTATTTTACTTTCTTTATTGAATCACTTGATGGTCGTATGCCCACAATTATACAATTTTTACACAACTGCGCAAACAGTGTCATTTTTGACAGACATGGTGCATTATAAATGTCCACTATTATTATTATTATCAATAATCCAAAATCATTTTTTTGCTGGTTTGCGCAGGGGAACCTCTCCTCCTTGATTTCTTTGTGGACCCCGACCCAAAGGCCAAACCAGGAGAGTTCATAGATGCCATTGGGGCCGAAGAGGCGTTAGGAGGAGGAGGAGCTGAAGCTGGAGCAGGAGCCGTGCCAGCCATGTTTGATAAGATGGGAGGCATGCTGAGTGAGAGTCACGTCCAGAAGATTGGCGCTGTCTTCCAGTTTGAGCTATCAGGTATAATGAGGAGGGCAATAGATTTCTCATCCTTATTTAAAGAGAAGGTTGAGTTATGGGAAGAGGTGAAAATTTGGCGTTATCATTGTTATTACGCAAGTGTGGAAGAACATCAGATGTAAGTGTTCCCTGAAAAGCATGGCTCTTCAAATGCTGTAATATTCTAAAATGACATGTAACAGCTTAAAGATCGGGACAGATTTTTATGCCACATGTTCGTGTAGTCCCATATACATATTTCTGTGTACAGTGCTTGTAACTTTACCAAGACTGGGCCAAATTTCTTATCATTTTGATGATTCCAGAACCTTGCAGTACACACCAATACTTAAATGCTACATGTACATGATCAACCTTTTCTGATCACATTACCAGAACTCAACTTTATCTTTATGAGGTACTGATCATTCAAACTTTGGGGAGGGGGAGAAGTGCATGGTTCATTAAATGTCTCCACTCTTGATACCACATTGAGTTCACTGGTTACTGTGACAGACTTGAGTATCTTATTGAAATGGTTCAAAATTCATTTAATCATATCTTATCGGTTGAACAGTTAACGACCCCCCCCCCCCCCCTCCCACCTCAATGTATGTGATTATCATTTGCTGTAAAGAGGTTAGAAATCAATACATAACATTTGGATGATACTTTTACTTTACCATGTAAGAGATACATTATTAAGTTCTGAAATGAATCAGGAACAAGGGTGACCCATGAGTCATCTCGTGTGAACTGGTTGACCCTAGTAAAAAGTGGACAGATGGGGTGACTGAGATGGAAGGAAAATGATCTCTTAGCTCAGTAAACAATTGAAGAAGAAAAAAAATCCACTGTTAGTGGTTTAGTGATTTAGAGGATCACCAGCAATTAATGTACTCATAGTCATAATTATCTTCACGAGGGCAGAAGTCCCATATAGAGTACTGAAGCTGTGACGTCATAAAAATCTATTTTTAGAATTTCTCAATTTTTCTTCATTTTCCGAAAGAGCATCAAAAATAAAGTCCAAATGTCGAAAACCATCTGAATAAATTTATGTCCTATGGGAACTCAGTGTTATATGCTCTGGCTCCTAATGGTCATTCTCAGTGAATACTTCACATATTCAATTGGTTTTCGACATTTGGACATTATTTTTAATGCTCTTTCGGAAAATGAAGAAAAAATTGAGAAATTTGAAAAATAGATTTTTGATGACGTCACACTTCACCACTCTATACAGTCATAGCTATAAATAAACAGCCTCTAAATTAGTTTGTTTACACTCGGTTTTATTATCTCTCATTCCTTTCTGCCGACAGGTAACGAACCTGGAACATGGCACCTCGATCTGAAGAATGGCTCCGGATCAGCTGGCTCCGGACCTCCGTCCAACACCGCTGACGCGACCCTGTCCTTGGACAGCGCTGACTTCATCAAGATGTTTGAAGGGAAAATCAAAGCTACCGTTGCCTTTATGGGTGGCAAGCTGAAGATCAAGGGAGACATGATGAAAGCCATGAAGCTGGAGAAACTCATGGATGAATTCAATAAGCTTCCAGCGGCAGCGGCGGCACCCAAGGCAGAGCCCGTAGCAGCAGCAGCAGCGTCCGGAGGCAGCGGGGGTCAGATAGATGTAATGTTCACAAGGATACGAGAGCTTCTGAGCGAAGAGATGGTCGGGAAGATTGGAGCCGTCTACCAGTTTGACGTCTCGGGTAAGATCACTTACAGTAGTAGATAAGACCACTTTGTACATGCTAAAATCTTGTTATGTCAGACTAAAAAAAAAAACACGATAAAAAATAACAAGCTGCCAAATTCTTATTGTTATAATAGGTTTCACATAAAAGTTTTCTTTATCATAGGGTTCTCCTCTCCTTTATTTGTTCAGCATGAGAAGTTTTAAAATGTATTTTACAGTCATTAGGTAATAGAGGTATACTGGAGATGGACACACAGTTGCTTTCAAGTCTGTATTCAATTTGATAACAAATCAACTTTCTGGAGGACTTTTATAAATAAGGAACACAATATTGTTGTTCTGATGTACGTGGTATTTGGCAACAAATAGTAATGCAATCTTAAATATGCATAATGGAACAATCACTGTGAAATCTTTTCTGAAACCAGCTTTACTTCCATAGGCACTTCTGTTACTGTTGAAATTTTGCACAATTTATAGGTGAATTTTTTTTCTGACCTCAAATTTTTAAAATTTTATATAGAAGTACTGGGGGGGGGGTGTTGCCAATCTGCCAATCAACGATACCTCATACAATGTATGAACATGACCTACATGACTTTAAGTTGGACTTAACAATGGCAGGCTGTTCATGCCACTGTTTGCACTCACCATTTACTGGCATTGGTCTCTCAAGGGACCTACAAAGCTACAGAACTTACATTTATTTACTTACACTTACGTTTATAATTCATTATTGGAGGAAAAAATACTATCTAATACCCCATTCACAGTGGCCTCAAACACCGCGACAGCAGCGGGACTGTCCCGCTGCTGTCGCGGTGTTGTCTTCAGTGTGAAGGCTCGGACCCGTTATAAACTATCGCGGGATAACACCGCCTCGCGATAACGCCGCGACAAACTATCGCTAGGTTCGCCTAGCTACAGCAGCGGGACAGTCCCGCTGCTATCGCGGTGTTTACTCAGTGTGAAGGCTCTCCGCTATAACACCGCGACAAACACGTGTGATTTGTTTACTTACCTATCACTGACCTCTTTTCTCCAGCAATGGGGAACATAAAGTGAAATAGAAATAAAGTAACCAGTGGATTCAAATTGATTTTATGATTATGTAGATATTATAATTATCCAAATAAAAATATTTCACACTTCAAAAAATTAAAATATTCTGACTGGAAGCAATAAAAATGCTAGTTTTTTAAAAAGTAATATGATCGAGGATACAAAAAGCAACTTGACATGTTTACGCGCTGAAGTATTTCCGGTCATATCGGGGTCACTCGCGGGTCATGAGCCATGCATACACGTGTTTGTTACGGAGGTAATAAAAATCACCCGCTGCAGCGTGAATGGGTACATGATATTTATCCCGCTGCTGCAGCGGGATAACTTTTCTACTGTGAATGCATTTGTAGCGGTATTATGGCGGTGTCGCCGCTCCGCTACAACACCGCTACAAATTTCAAAACCACTGTGAATGGGGTATAAAGATCATAATGGTATGAGCAAAAAGTGGCATGAACGGCCTTGCCATAGTCAAGTCCAACTTAAAGTTGATCTTAGTCGTTGTGAAACACTCCCCTGGGGGGTGTTTCATAAAGCTGTTTGTAAAGTTATGCATGACTTTACGAACGACTTGTATATGAAGTGCCAGATAGGATGCCCAAAGTTTTGCCTCATATTTCCAATAACCTTAATTAGATTTTGGCAAAAAATATACTTTGCATTAAAATGTTTGTTATTATAATAAGAATGTTAATCTACATCTGCACAGTTCAACTTTAGATGATGCAGTTTATAACAATTGAGCATCCCATTTGGCTTTTCATATACAAGTTGTTTGTAAAGTCATGCGTAACTTTACGAACAGCTTCATGAAACACCCCCCTGGTACATGTAGGTCTTGTTCATGCATTGTATGAGGTATCTTTGATTGGCAGGTTGTTTATTACACAGGAAATACTCGAGTGAAATCTACCCAAACAGGTGTGTAACAATGGCAGGCATAGTAGCTTGTAGATTACAGGAAGAAAATTACAAGAAATCAACATCTGATGAATTTCTTGGTCAGAATTTGTAAACAAGGAGGAATGTATAATTGACTAAAGGTGCGAAAGGTCACCAGGAGGGCACTGGGATTATGAATGAAGGTCATGTGTAAAAAATAACTTTGCACTGACAATGGTGCCAGATATGGCAGATGTAAGTGAAGATCCAACAGAATTTGTTTTTACTCCTATTTTGTAATTCCTTTTGTAGTTAAGAACTTGTAATTGAATTACTCATTATTTCTAAGTATCATTTCAAGGGTCCACACTTGTACAAGCATTGCTTTTTAGTGGACCCCTCTGTTTCCAATATGTATTCCTCAATTTTTGTAAATGTTTATAATTGATTTGTCATGTTTTGTTGGAAACATGAATAAATTGAATTGAATTGAATTGAACTTAACCATGTACGGTCAAACCTGTATATTGAGGCCATGCAAGGGAAACAGAGAAAGTGACCACCGTAGACAGGTTCTACAACACACTTGTTTTTCTTGAGGGAGACAAAATAAATGGCCACTATAGACAGGTCACCTTTGTATAACAGTGGCCACTAGTAAGACAGATTTGACTGTATTTGACAAGTTTTCCATCTTTCTTTGACCAGGTGAAGAAGCCGGAAGCTGGACCCTGGACCTCAAGAACGGTTCCGGATCCGCCAACGCGGGCGCTGCTGAGAACCCTGATGTGACCATGATCCTAGACACGGCTAACTTCATCAAGATGTTCCAGGGCAAGATGAATCCCACCATGGCCTTCATGGGCGGCAAGCTCAAGATCAAGGGAGACCTCGGGAAAGCCATGAAGCTCGAGGGTATCATGAAGAAGATGCAGTCAAAGCTGTAGAACAAGAGCGATTCAAAGTATTCAGTAGGACTTGCTTTCACACATGGCTCCACATTAACTGTTATGCCAAGGGGTCAGTCTCTGTACATTAATGATTCATCTTTAAAGTATACCAGCCATCTAAAAATATAATTTGTGTACAGTTAGAATGTATAAAAACCAACCTCAAAATATCTTAACCGGGCAGTATACGAGCTAATGGTTGAGAAGTATGTAGTATGAAGCAGAACCCAAGACAGACTTTGGTTCTGTGTGGGCCATATTCTATGCCAGTGCATTGAGTAGTCTACTCGCTCTAATGGAAATGGGCATAAACTTGGCCCATAGATTCCGAGATTTTTAATTTTTTTTATCTTGCTTTTATACATTCTAGCTGTACACAAAATGTTTTTTTTTTAGGTGATTGGTCCAAAAAGAGAGTTTTGCCATACCTCTTAATGAAATAATTGTGCAAATCTTAAATACGTACACCCTTATATGTAATTGTCGACTTCTTCCACAATACACGTTTGCTTTGATTGCATTGATGTACGGAGAATTTACGTCATTTCCTGTAACTCTATTAAAGCTCTATGCTGCACCTGTAAGTTTCTGTTTATCTTGTATATGTAAATAAAAAGATTGATAATTTGAAGCCATTTGTGTTGTTCACAACCATTTTGATCAAATCAATATAAATACTAGTGAACTAAATGTGACTTCCATCCACATACAGGGTAGATTTGGAATAGATAAGAACTTTATAAGGGCATTGATTATCTGCTTTTTGTACGGTAGTAACAATTGGTTAGGATACTATATGAAGAGCCTCAAGTAAAGTTTTAACTCTATTTCATAATTATAAATATTGTATTTAATGTTGCAATGATATGATAAAAAAAATATTCCTTTATAATATCGGTTCCAGAAATCAAACAATGGAATTTTCTTAACCTATTGAAAAAAAGCTTGATTCACACACATATTCAGTGGAATGAAATAGACATTTAATGGGTTTCATCTTTACTGGGTTAGTTGTACACTGTGTCTTGATGATATGCAAGCGTGTTCCTGCATTTGTACATGAGCATTTAATATCTTTTAAAGCGCACTAATGTCATGAGCGGACAAGGCCACACCAGAATTACAATACAAGAAACATCAATACATGTATTAGCCTTTCTCTTGTCCAGGACATATCATCTATCAGAGTGGGGGCCAAGATGAAACAGATGGAGTGTATGCCTTAGCCATCATGGTGCAAACATGAATATGCATGAGATTGTGATCGAATAATATGTGTACATTCATCATTCTTTGTTTTTTCATTAAAATGTGATGCACAAATGATAAGTGACATTTCTTAGGAAGTATGTACGGTTGGATTTTACTTTACCTCAATATCATTATGTAATGATAAAAGTAATTTGTCAAGAATATGAGGCTTGTAAAGCATTCATTGTAAAGTATGCTCTATGCTCTAACATATTCTACCTCTGTTATCCTTTGTAAAATACATGTACTTCTTGATCTATCCTTATGGAGGGTATATTTTCAATTCTTAATTCTGTCACCAAAGAAACAGCCTACTAACGCTTTTCTAGCTGAAATCAATTTGAAAATGGGATTTTCGGGGTCGTGTGGAAAATATTGTTTGTTGTATCATTTTGAAGTGTACATGTAAATTGTTTTTGTTCTTAATGGAGATGCCATATTCCAATTCTTAAATGAATTGGCATAATATCACTTCACTGATTTCAAAGATTTCTCATAGGAATTTATTGAAAAACAATTACTACATATTTATTTGATTAATTTAGGAAATGCAGTGCAATCGGTGTATTCCTTATCATTGTGGCCATGAAAAACACTTTGCAGTGCGTTTTCGTTCTGCACCGAGACAATCATTTGTAGATTACTTATACACATTCCTACTGAAGTATACAGAGAGGGGAATACCCTGTTAAGCCCCGTTCTCATATGATGCAGGAAACTGCATCTTAAAACCAATACGGCCAAACAAAAACCATTTTATTTCTGAATGGCACTTAGGAATGAATAAAAAGGAGAGCTGTGTTCAATGAAGGCCCTGAAGTGTACTTACTTTAATATCTGTGTGTTGTAAGATACAGAAACGTGAAACATACAGTATATATATAGCCTATTACAATGTCAAGATTTGAGGCAGTTGACTCGTTATGTGTGAACAAGGTCCAAGTTTACAACATTATCATCATGACCGACCATGAATGTACAGTCAAAATGTTTGAAATCTATTTTCAGAATTCCCTTGTCATTTCTTGACAATTTGCCCCCCACATTTGCATTTCATTTTGAAAATACTTGTACAATGAATTTATAACATGATTGAAAGAAATTACCTACAGATTTCTTTGAATCAAATTTATTGAAAAAGAATTAAGTAACTTTGTACTCTATTATAATATATATGTTGAAATTTATGGACGAAAGTAGTATGGTTGAATTATTATTTGTCTTGCACAAATTGTTTTCAATTCTTTTGGTGCGGAATGTAATAAATCGGTTGAAATCAATGATCCAGTATCCTTCTCATTCTTGTTAAGTTTAGTTTTGTCCATTAGGAAAAGCAACATCAAGGGCATTGACATTTCTGTTAGAAATCAATTTCTTGTTTAAAAATGTCTTGAAATTGAAACAATTTTTGGAAGGATTGAAACCACAGTGTTTCTTGCACATAATTTGTATACAGCGGCGGATGACAGATTTTTGAAAGGGGGGATCCAACAATTGCAGGAGGCACACTGAGAGTGTAAACATGACTCCATCTGGGTGGGGTCCAGGGGCAGAGCCCTCGGAAGCTCTCGAGTTTTAGCGATAGACCAGTACCTGGTTAGCACATGTCCCAGATGACCCCGAATATCCACAGATCTACAAAACATGAAGCGGCCCAACTTTGTACATTTTGAAATAATCACTCCTACAGCGAAGGAGGTGCTACATAAAACAGCCTATGTTTCCCCTTTCCAAAGAATACTTCCACCTGTATATCATGGAGTGCAGTACTCAGTGGCGTATGCAGGATTTTTTTCAAGGGGGGGTTTTCCAAAAAAACATACATAAAACATACACATAAAAAAAACTCGAGGGGGGGGGGGGGTTAACCCCAAAACCACCCCCTGCGTACGCGCCTGGCAATACTTGTGCATGAATGAATAATGATTACATAACTTTCATGAGCACGTTTTGTCTCCGTGTATTTCACAACTTGGTCTGCAATGACCTTAATCTGCTTATGCTCAGACTGCAACCGTGAGCTGGCTTATTCAGAACCTACCTACCTAGATTAAACCAACTTGAGCAATAGAAACACTCTTTCCCAAGGACAATTGTATACAATAGATGGTTGTCTTGGGAACCACTTCTATATTTATGGATGGATAAGGTCCAGGGGCTCACTAACTTAGGGCCCCTGTCTGGGGTCTAGGGGGCGGAGCACCCATATGCTGTCGAGTACACGTATTGGCAATTTCAGAACTTGATAGCCGTCTTTTGCGATAGAAAATCTTCTCTATGCCCTGAAACTTGCACTGCCATCATTTTTTTCTTCCCAAATTCAATTTTCTCTCTCCCTCTCACACCCGGGGTTGTGAGCACTATTTTTTTTTTTGGTCCTCGAAAATTTGAAAAATTGCACCCCCCTCCCCCCTTGAGCGCCAGGGGGGGGGGTGGACCTATCTCCAAAAAAAGGTAAAATTAACTGTTAACAAAATGTATAAAATATATTTTTAAAAAATTTAAAAAAAAATCCCAGGATCCGCCACTGAGTATATGGCATCATTGCTTTCTTTCTCCAGTTCTCCTATCCATCTCCAATATTCCACCAGAAATAGTTTATCATAATATGTTATGATAAAACCTAAGAGAGAGCGCAATTGATGGAATCGAGACCGTTTTTTAAAGTATTCACCTGTGCCTGGGAGGGGAAAAAAGAACAGAATCACTGTGATCACCTTCCAATCAAACCATGCAAGGCCGCTCGTATCATTATTATCTTGTTTAAATCCAAATCCACCCCTCCCCATCCCTCCTCTTTCCCCTCCTTATATCCACTCTAAATACAGCTCCCTTTTCCATCCCGATCCCCTCCAATGCACCACGTACCACGACCACCATGTGGCACCACTATTATATATCACCACGGTTGAGACAGCGCATTGGCAAACACGGGTAGGATACCCAAAAAAGAAGAGAGAGAGAGAGAGAGAGAAGAGAGAGAGAGAGAGAGAGAGAGAGAGAGCAGAGAGAGAGAGGGAGAGATTACCCACCCCTCTGTTTGCGTCCTGACAAACCTGGTTCCTCGATCGATCCCTTCACCCTCTCATAATGATATACCCCGGTAGGGTCCATGATGTTAACTATAGTGTCATCTTGTTTACACTAGCTGCATGGTTTAATTTTAATATACTTCATAATGCAAATTTGGTCGTCGCGTCAAACTTTGAAACATCCGAGCTCGCCATCCGATCCGATCCCTTGGTTTTATTTTCCGTATAACAATTCAAATAGGCCTACATACAAGAATACAATTTACAAATATTTTTTTTCCCCATAATTTTCCCTCCACATGGATTTTATTGATTTTCATTTGAAACAAATTAACAAATATATATTCAAGGTAATTTACATTTATAAAATAAATAAAACTTGGCTTCTCAAGATACAAGTATAGTTGAACTGTTGAGTTAACAGAAAACTAATAAATCGATTATTCATTTCAAATATTCATGGAAAGAAAAAAAGAATACAGAAAAATATCATTTTATTTAAACAAATTCCTGAATTGAAACCATTACAAATATAATACAAATCAAGAAGTTGAAAGACATGACCTGTGATGGCTGTGTGTATATAATCAGGACCAGACCGAGTCGTGACTTGAGCTTTAACTTGAACTAAGAAAACGTAAATATTGACAACCCATGCTTAAAACAAAAATATCCATTAAAGCCACCGGAGCAGTATCAGGTCGGAATTTACGACCTATAGTTATATTTTGTCAAGTGTATAATTTAGTTCCAGAGATATTCATCTTTATATTGCCACACTGACTTGCACCTGACCAGAGACCTTTGGAGTAAATTGGCCGACATTTCCAGGGAGACGGGTAAAGACATGAATGTGAAGGAGTTCACTTCTTAGGGCGTGGCAATGGGCGTGTCCACTGGAGTTCACTGCTTATAGGGCGTGGCAATAGGCGTGTCCACTAGATTTTTTGGCGAAGATGGCTGCCTTTTCAGAACCGATAACCGGCGTCCAGATTGCAGAAGTGGCCTGAAAACTAAGATGACGATGTTTATGGTTTACAAAATGGTCTCTCTAGTATGTAGGCCACCCCCTTCCCCCGTTAACAAAATAAATGAAATATAATTTAAAAAATAATACAATGAATAAATAAATAATCATGTATATATATTTCAAGTTCAAGTCTTGTTGTTTGACTTCGTAATGTCTTAGCTTTGCTCATTTTCATTGCTGTTTATCTGTATACTATTAATGTAAAGTGACTTTGCAATATCAAGTCTATTATAAGATAGAGATATGACCACATATACGAGTTTGGTAGATCATTGATTGTTTTATTGTTTTGTTGTTGTTGTTATTTTTTTAATACCATATCATTAATCTCGCTGAAATTTAGTATTGTAAACAGCCTTATTTATTGTCATCCCATGCTCTTGCACTGTCTCACGCGAGGTTGGATTTTGAGGGTCGTATTGTCGGGGTCATCTCGTGCATATAAAACATACATATATTATTTTACTACTTGAAAGAAAATAAAAGTTGTAACAAGTATTACAGGTAATTTATTTATTTTTTATTCCTGTATAATATCCCAGAAGAGACACGCAGTAGTACGTTAATTTCTGTAATTCCTAGTCATCGGATTGATATCTTTACTTTTGCACTCAATTTTCTATGTTACACTATAATTTTGAAATTTGTTGTCCAGTGTTAGAAAAAAGAAAGAATTGAGAATGATCCCATTTGTTTGGATTTAAATCCACAAGAAAAATTACTTCTATTCAATTTAATGAGTAAGAGCTGTGCACTCGATCCCCCCCCCCCCTTTTTTTTTCACGTCCGCACGTTCAACTATATTGATGCCCATCAGAGATGGACCCAGCAGCGAGCGCTACGCCACTATGAGACTGTGAGGTCGGCTAAAGTTCAATGATTTAAGGCCTATTGTGATATGAACATTCCCATAACCTTAGCAGCCTGCATACCGGGTGGTGTGGAATACACATTGTCCTACGTGCAATAAGGAGTGCATGTAGTTGCATGCATACGTCGTACACACACAATCGGGTTTCCTTATTGATAAAGTGTGTGTGTGTCTTTGTGTATGATACATGTAGTTCGCAATTGATGACTGTACGGTAAACGTGCTGGGCAGCTCAGATCAGCCGTTTGTGTATACACTTCCTTATATCCTCGTGTACGTTTGCAGTAATACTATATAATACATGCATGTTCTAGCCTTGTCGTGCATTTATTGTCATTTTGGTATTGGCCTTATATTTGATGCCTTATTTCATCATCCGCAGTTGAAGTGAATATCTACTTAGATTGAATTTGCAACAGTTAGACCTTATCTTCTGATACCGGATCGCAATCTAAGGGACATAAGACCTGGCTCAATTTCTGAGGAATATCGATCGCGGATTCACATAGTTTAGATCCTCAAATCATGCAGTCTCGCGCTCTCTCGACTAGTGCATTATTGAACGCACAATAAGGTTGTGTACAATTGTGACTCGAGTTGGCATTGTGTTTTCCGTATAGCGTTGCATTGGCATTGGATCTTCTTTAGCTAGTTTTTATATTAGCTTTCAATATAAGGCTCAACGCACTGGTACTGCATTGTAGACGTCAACCAAAATCGTAACTGGCGATCATCACCCCCCCCCCCGATTTTAATTAGCTTTAATTAGCAAAACGGATAGGCTACACCAGACAGTTCCTTAATTGTCAAATCAGTCATCCTACAATGAAGAAGTCATCTTCAAAGAGCGCCAAAGACCTGTCTAATCTTCCAGAGGCATGGCATCGGCATTACACGGACCAGGAGAGGCGGATCCTCGTTCAGCTCGTCCTAGATCGTATCGACATCATAGAGCAGAACATGAAGGACCAGTATACTTTAGAATGCAAGCAGAAGGCATGGACCGAGGTCGTCCAGCGATTCAACGCCGACGTGCGATGCAACCATCAGCGTGACATCAGGCAGATCAAGAAATTCTGGGACAACATCAAGACCAGGGCTAAGCGGATGGTGACGGACCAACGGCTTCAGAAGACCATGAGTGGCGAACTCTCGGCTGCGACGTCAGCGGCTCCGTTGTTATCCGAAGATGGAACCGACTTGGACGCCCTGGCTGAAGACTCGATTGCAGAGAAGGTCATATACTTCATGAAATTTACTGCATGCCAACATCATACGACTCAGATGAGCAATAATTCCTTTGAAGGTGATGACGACGAGGAGGAAGAAAATATGCAAATTTATACAGAATCAGGTAGGTTCAGTCACAGGTGTATTCATGTCATGACCATGGGCGTCAATCCTGGGGGGGGGGGGGGACGGGGGGACACGCCCCCCCCCCACGAATGTTCAGTTCAAACATTGGTTTACGATGAAAATCCTTTCACGAACTGAAAGAAAAAAAATCAAATTAATCCCTTGTTTCTTCCAAACATTGTTCAATGGAAACGACAAATTCATCTATCTTCCCCCCTTGCATTCTTGTTCCTGTTAGTTGTTGTTTTCTTTTTAATTTGGCAAAAATTCTGCCCCAATTAAGCCATCTATCCATCAATTAAAAAAAATAATCTTCAACTTCTGAGGGGGGCACACGTATCCCTGCGTTTAACTGTTTTCTTTTTAATTTGGCAAAAAGTATGCCCCAAATCGAGCCATCTATCCATCAATTTCAAACAAATCTTCAATATCTGAGGGGGGGGCACCCCCCTCAGACACCCCTTCGTTCTACTGTTTTCTTTTTAATTTGGCAAAAAGTATGCCCCCAATCAAGCCATCTATCCATCCATTTCAAAAACAAAAATCTTCAACTTCTGAGGGGGGCACACCCCCCTCAGACACCCCCTTCGTTCTACTGTTTTCTTTTTAATTTGGCAAAAAGTATTCCCAAAATCAAGCCATCTATCCATCAATTTAAAAGAAAAACTTTAACTTCTGAGGGAGGCACACCCCCCCCCCCTCAGACACCCCTTCGTTCTACTGTTTTCTTTTTAATTTGGCAAAAAGTATGCCCCCAATCAAGCCATCTATCCATCCATTTCAAAAACAAAAATCTTCAACTTCACACCCCCCTCAGACACCCCCTTCGTTCTACTGTTTTCTTTTTAATTTGGCAAAAAGTATTCCCAAAATCAAGCCATCTATCCATCAATTTAAAAGAAAAACTTTAACTTCTGAGGGAGGCACACCCCCCCCCCCCCTCACACACCCCCTTCGTTCTACTGTTTTCTTTTTAATTAGGCAACAAGTATGCACCAAAGCCAGCCATTTAAGCATCAATTTTAAAAAAAATCTTTAACTTCTGAGGGGGCACATCCCCTCAGACACCCCCCCCCCCCTGCGTGGCGCACCCATTCGCCCCCTAAAAAAATAACCTGGCGCCGCCCTGATTGAACTTGTGTCCCCCCCCCCCCCCCACTGTCTAATTTGGATTGGCGCCCATGGTCATGATGTATTGGAATGGGAGGTTTCTATCCCAGGGGGGGGGGGGGGGTGAACATTTTCGGTGTTAATTTTCTGGACAATAAAAATCTCTTTTTTTGCAAAAAAAGTATTTGTGTGCGTATTATTTTTGTTGTTGCTTTGTTTTGCTTTCTTTTTAAAGGAGAAAGACTAAATTCCTCGGAAAAAAGGTCAAATGAGCTTGATAACAAATTGGCCTTAACCCTTTGTCTTTTATGTTTGTTGTCGTTACAGAGTATGAATCGATGGTTAGGTCGGAAGGAGATGTGATTGTATGCGATGATGAGCCACAGTCAGGTCCACCAGCACCAAAGCGTTACGTTCTCGAATCTCGATCATTCAGAGATCCCCCACTTCCCTTCCCGGGCCCGGCGGCCGAAACTTCCGAGTTCATGGGTACGGGAGGCTACATGGAGCAAAGTAGGGACTCCTCGAGCAGCATACAGGTCACTGCATCCAGTCAGCACGAAGTGGCGCAACCATCCTTTTCTGGACACCAACATTCTACCTCAGCGCCGGCCAACGGTACCGCATCACGCGTAACTATGGCAACAAATTCCGTGACCACGCCCAGTTACGATGGCGGTTGGGTTGTGGAAAATTCGGTGAACTCGAATGGAAGCAGGTCGGGTCCTTCTGCTACTGCTGCCGCAAAGAGCTCGCCTAGAGGGAATCGTCAGACCATCAAAAAATTGAGGAAAGAGGAGTATGAGTTGAGAATCAGGAAACTTCGGTTAGATGTGAAGTATGCCCGCATCGAGCATGATGAGCGATTAATGGTCATACGGGCCCAACGAGAACTGCTTGACTCTCTGAAACCGAATCCTTTAAGTATTATCAGTTCACTTTTTAAATGATTTAACTTTGGGGAAAGACGATCTCTGCAGTTTACACCAACGAACCAAATAAAACTGGACTTGTATTAGACACGAATTAGGATTTCACGAACATTGTAAAATCACAGCTCATACTTATCTGTTAAGAGATTATGAAACATATCATTATTGTTTCGTCATCTTTGGAGTACTTGACTACTGAAATTTGCATTCAACATGTCTGACCATGTGGTGAGTAGTAATGCGATTGGTCCAAATCAATCGCATGTCCTCCAATCAATCGCAAGTTTGCAGGCTCCTATCTCTCATAGAATTATGCATAGTAGCGATTAATATCAACTCTTTATAAGACGGGGCCCAGCTCAATTTGTTAGACATGATTTGTATGTCTTTGATCTTTACTAATCTAATTACAACTGTAAATGCATTACGGTAGTTTAATTCATTTTTTACGTCTATATTATCTATGTTGCGTCGGTGCTTTGAGTCATTTGACAGTATGATATTACTAAAGACTCGATTGGCCCGAATTCACAAACTTTGTAAGGAGGTTTGTTGACAAACCTAGGTTTGTGTGCGTCATATGACGCGTTTCGATGTGTTACAAACCATGTTCAGACAAACTGAAACGCGTCATGACGCACACAAACCTCCTTTGTGAATTCGCGCCATTGAGTGTGTAAAAGCGGTCTAAAGCAAAATCTCAAGAAAATGTTAATATGTGATAGACAACTTGTTACAGAGAAATCAAAACGTAGTTGTTCATAATTATATATATTTGCTTGTATACATGTACATGGATATACAAACCTTTGTATAACATGGCTGTCTTCAATGCGATTTCATCACTGATTGCATCACACCATGATGATGAAATATATTAAGTCAACTTCAGGAGCGGTGCTAGAGGGGTTTTGAGCCCCCTGCCCCCCCCCCCCCCCCCCCCAAAAAAAAAAAATCAAGCCTCCCAACAATTCTTTTTCGAGAGACACATGTAGAAAATAAACGCAAGAACCCCCAAAATGCCCCAGATCCCCCCCCCCTCCGCCCTCCCTTATAAACCTCAGTCGTATAATTTGTGGATATTTAGGTGTCCGAATAAACGATCATACAATTTCAATTCTTATGTACCTCTGTCTATTTCTTTTCCCTACTTTCTGTCTTTGTGAAAGGTTACCTTACGTGCAAATTGACAAACTGAAGAAAAGCCATCAAAAGTTGATCAAACATTACAATATTGATAATAATTGAATGAATAAACTGGGCTCTTGGAGAGATCGTTCGGCTGTCATAGGTTCCATGACAGATAACGTGGTACTGTCATATTGGCTCGGTGGATTTTGTGACGGCCATCCATTATTTCGTCAAGATCACTAAATTCACCCTGAGGGCAGTTTCGTCCAGGGGCGTAACCCCATGAAGCTCAGGGGTTTTAGGCATTTAATAACGGTCAGATGAGCATCCAGTGGCCCGCCTTAGGCCCCCTTGAAGGTCCAGGGGCAGAGCCCCTGGAAGCTCAGGGGTTTTAGGCATTTAATTACGGTCGGATAAGTACATATTGATACCTTGTTTTTGACATGCTTGTCACTAATTGGAGTGAGCGGGCGTAGCCCCCAGAATCTGATGGGTTTTAGGCATTAAGTTACGATCCGATGATCATCCAGGGGCTGCCTTAGGGCCCTTGGTTGGGTCCAGTCGGCAGAGCCCCCGAAGCTCAGGTTTTTTTAGGCATTTAATTACGGTCAGATGAGAATCCATGGGTCCGCCTTAGGGCCCTTGGTGGCAGGCACGTAGCCACGGGGGGGGGGGGGGGGCACGTGTCCCCCAAAAATGTCCAAGATTGATTGAACTTTTTTAGACCACCCTTTTTTTTTTTACCTCGATCGATTACATGGTACCATGCCATTTCAGCAACATTTGTAAATCACTGGTATCGAATCAGGAAAAAAACACGTTTGAATTTTATTAGGGGGGCAACTGCCCCCAGCCCCCATCATTACGCCAGTGCGATGGAGCATAGTGAACGAGAGGGTGAAAGTGGCGGAAGTGACTGACCCCTCACAGTTTTTTGAAGTGTTTGTGGTATTAAAAAACTACATGCCTTAGCAAAACTATCGTATAAAAACAAGCAATATAATTTTTTCACACTTCACTTTTCTACAATATTTACTTGTACACTTTGAAGGATATTATATGCGAGGGAGCGAGAAGATTTTTGCATTTCATTTTTCTAAACCCCGCTCTCTTGGGCCCTTAATAGCCTTAAGTTTGTTGCAGTCTTTAGTCAGTATTTGCTATACACTTTTTCAAATTTTCCAGGGGGGACGATCCCCCTAAAAAAGTTAAATAAATGTATAATTGACACTGAAATTTTGCCGGTAATTTAATAAATGTGAAACTGGTGACTGGCCTCCGAAATTCCCCGCAGTGGAAGAGCGGCTCGGAGCATGGAACTTCAAAGCCAAGTGCAATGTAACGCATCCCATTGATGCGCTTTACAGAACTCACGCATGGCTTGTGTTTGAACAAATTACAAGACTTTCCACTCCTTCTATATCACCTCCCTGCCCTCAACCCTAACCCTAACCTTTATTGTCAGAGCACCGAATACTCAAGCATCCGTCCTGCACTTTTCATGTAGGCCTACATTTAGAAAGTGGCATCCGTGTACTAGACGATGCATGTGGCCAGGGGCGGCGATTTCTATTCATGACCTGGGGGGGGGGGGGGGGGGACGAAACGCGAGGAACGAGGGGGGAGTGACGTCATTAGCAAAAACTTTTTTTTTGGGGGGGGGGGGAGGGGGGGAAATCCGAATCATCACCGCTCTTACATGTTATAGCAGGCCCCGCGGAAAGTTTTTCGAAGTGGGAGGGGGGGGGGGGGGGCTAAAGTATTTACGATCAGATAGGGCAAAGCAAGTGGAGCGTAAATTGGCGTGGGGTCCTGGTGCAAAGCCCCGACGGGGGTCAGGTTTTTAGGTATTTAATGAGGGTCAGATGAGCATATTTTGATACCTTATTTGTGACACTTGCATGCAGGTCACAAATCGGAGTGGGGTCCAGGGGGGCGAAGCCCTCAGAAGCTCAGCGCTTTTAGGCATTAAATTACGATCAGATGATCATCCAGGGGCCGCCTTAGAGCCCTTGGTGGGGTGTAGGGGGCGGAGTCCCCGGAAGCTCAGGTGTTTTAGGCATTTAATTATGGTCAGCTGATCAACCAGGGGGCCTTAGGGACCTTGGTGGGGCTAAGAGGGCAAAGCCCAGGAAGCTCAGAGAAAATCATGCCATTTCAGCAACATTTGTAAATTAGTCACTGGTATCGAATTAGAAATAAACCACGTTTGAATTTTATCGGGGGGGGGGGGGGTAATGCCCCAAGCCCGAGTGAGTGAGCATAGTGAACGAGAGGGGTGAAGGTGACGAAAGTGACTACTCCCTCACAGGTTTTGTTGTATTACAAAATTATATTCCTTAGATAAACTTTAGTATGAAAAGAAACAATATACTTTTTTCACACTTTACTTTCTACAATATTTACTTGAACATTTTAAAAGATATTATGCGAGGGAGCATAGCTCCCGAGCCAGAAGGAAGTTTTTACATTTTTATGTCTAAACGCTTAATTTTTAAGTCTAAACGCTGCACTTTTGGACCCTCCAAAGCATAATAGTGTGTTGCAGTCTTTAGTCAGTATTTGCTGTACATTATTTGTTTGCACTTTTTCAAATTTTCCGGGGGGGGGGGAAATCCCCCCTACAAAAATCGAGGGGACGTGTCCCCCCGTCCCCCCGGGATCGCCGCCCCTGCATGTGGTAATGGTGTCTCGACCATGTTCATGGCTAATATCCTCGGAGCACTTTCATAGGGCTCGATCTCGACACCGTCGCCAATGACGGGGCGAAACAAGAAGCAGCTCGGTCCGACCTCAGCAACGTCGAGTTCAGGTGCCACTCGGCCCTGGAGTTGCCCGCGTGGAGTGGACCAAGGCGTACGATTTTCTGTTCATTTACATGGCGGTTCACAACTCGTACAGACCGGAGTAGTTTCTGCTGGAAGGCCTGAGGGCTCATACCGGGGGCGAAGGTAACACGCTTTTCATCTTTATATTCAAACTTAAATATTGATTTTTAAAGAAAGAATAAAATGTTTTGAATCGAGAACTAAGGCATAATGGGCAATCTTTTTATATTTCCTTGCGTTATCATAGTTATTAAAAAATTGGCATCTAATAGTTTCCTAAACTATATTTCCCCTGAAAACCGTTATTTATGTTGTCTATATTAGTTCATATTAAATTACCCCCTCCCCCTGCCAGGGAATGATACCAGTGCCCCCTCGATCATTAGCAGGAAGAATCAATTATTTTGGAAATATAACTGTGCTTACTAGTAATAGTAGGAGTATATAGTAGTAGTAGTAGTAGTAATCAGGAGCGGCGAAGCGAATGCCAAAGTGGGGGGGGGGGGGCATCAACCAAAAAAGGGAACATGTTAAGATTTGTGAAGTTGCAGCGCGAAAAATTACATTTTTTAAAGAGGAAAAACCCAACCCTGATGGGGTTATAAGCACATTCACATAACGGAAGACTGAAAAGGCCTTTGATATGCAACATAATTATATTATCCATCAATGCGAGTGAGTGTAGCGAGCAAGCTTGAGGGGAAATTGTTCTAAGTCGCTTCAAATAGTTATTAGGGGCACGTTTCATGATGAGAGGAAAAGGGGACACTTATAGAAAGGGACAAGACACCTATCAAAAAAGAAAAGCAGCACGTATCAAAGTACAAAGGGTAATTATCACAGGTGAAAAGGGGGGGGGGGCACTTCTTATACCTAAAAAAGGCACTCGCGAAGGATATAAAAAAAAGGCACTTGTGCGAGTGGTAAATGAGCATTTATCCACGGAAATGGGGCACCCATCAGATTTTGATAGGGGCATTTATAAGAGATGAAAAGGGGCATTTTATGAAAAGGGGATAGGTCCATTATTAGAAAGGAAAATGGGCACGTATCAGGGGTTAAAATGGAAATTATCAGAGGTTATAATTATCGCATCTGAAAAGGGGCACTGACCGGATATGAAAGGGGGTACTTAAAATAAAGGAAAATGTGCATTAGTTGAAAAAAAAGCACCGATCAGATTTGAGGGGGCCTCAATCTCTTATCAAAAAGAAAAAGGGGCACATGTAAAAATAAACGGGGCACTTATCAGAGATGAAAAGGGGTAATTGTGAGAAGGGGAAGGGGCACTTATGAGAATGAAAAGGGACACTTTTCATAGGTAAAAATGATCATTTTTGAGAAGGGGAAAGAGCTCTTTTTGTTAACAGGGCACTTATCATAAGGAAAAGGAGCACTTGTGAAAATAAAAGGTACGCTTATCGGAGTTTAAAAAAACGGTAGTTATTAAGGGGAAGAGGGCACTTCTTACAAAGGAAAAGGAGCACTTGTAAAAGTAAAAGGGGCACCTCTCAAATCTAAATAGGGGAATCAGAGGTACGTGAAGGGGGCACTTATCAAAAGTGAAAAAAGGCACTTCTCGTACCTAAAAAGGGGCACTTACTAGAAATTAAAAAGGGCACTTATGAGAATGGAAAATGGAAACTTGTTGAAATTAAAATGGGCACTTTTCCTATGTAAAAACGGGCAATTTTAGGGTACTTGAAAAATAGGGGGTTGTACTCCCTCCCCCTGGAGCGCCGCCTCTGTTTCTGTTACATATTATTATAAATTTAAAGTATTATCCGAACTATCTGGAGAAAGTGCAGGAGTCCACAAGCATAAGCGATACTTTATTAGGATGGCGCCCTCAAAAGAAAAATCTAAACGTGAAATTTAAAATGAAAATGTGTTCATACGTCTTTGTGTATGAATTTTTGAGTGTATTGCGTGTGCTTTTGTAAAGCGAATGTTAAATGTGCGCGTAGCTCTGTGTTGGATGGTGGAGTGGAAACAAAATTTACAGGGATTTCTTACTGTTCGTACATTTCTTTTACCTAAGAACAAATGAAAAAGTTAATCATCTTAAAATATAATTGTTTTGCAGTTTACGGAATGAAATGAAATGAAAGGCCCTAAAGAAAAATGTACATCGTCTTTTGTAATTGAACTGAAGTGAATCAATATCTGGAGTATCCAGAAACTTTGTTCTTTTCCCTATGGAATAGAATATGATTTACAGATAAGATATCGCGTGGAATATTCCTTCTTCCCTCTCGCCACTCACCTCTCTCTCTCTCTCTCTCTCTCTCTCTCTCTCACACACACACACACACACACGCGCACGCACACCCCTTTCACTCTTCCTCTCCTTCACACTCTTTCTCTCTCCGTTTCCTTTGCGCTCTCTTCCTCTCCCTCCCATTATCTCTCTCTCTCTCTTCATCTCTCTGTTTCTACTTTCTCGTTCTCCCTTAATTCCTTCCTTCTCTCTTTTCTTCCCCTTTCTTTGTCCTTCACTCTTTCTCCCCTTCCTATAAATTGATTGATCATCGTGTCCATGGACACCATAAAGACTGGCCACCAGTAAGTATAAAACAACACGTTTATTTTCCTGAACTGCCTTACTGCCATAAAAGTCACGCAGAATCATTAAGAACGTTAATTACAGGTTTGTTATCATGAAATTTTAATAGATAAACTGACACGAATGAATATTTATTTCATTTCTTATTAGGTAATACATTCAATTCTTCGAATCAAATTGGTGCTTTATTGAGATTCGTTTTGGGGTAATTATATAGTAAATTCAGATTACCATATCAACCATTCGTCACTCAGACTGATTTAATATTTTTGCTGAAATGATAATGATTCAAATATCATAAGACGATATAAGAACAATATATCTTTGTGATCAGCTTCAAATGATCACAAATCACCTTTATTCAATAAATTGTTAAGTCCGTGAGCTATAGAAAAAGATTAAGTGTCCAATACTGATTCAAACATTTAAATATCCAAACACACACGTCTAATACGAATCCAAAACAATGAGCTATTCCAATCTAATGAAATTAACATGATATAAAATTCGTGAATTGGGTAAAGCGCACATGATTATAAATGGTCTAATAACACCCATATGAAATAGGCCTATAGATAAGGCCTATCATCATTTTTTCCCCCTCCCCCCTTTAATTTGATAACGTTCTGAAATAATCATAAGCTGCATAAGCCCTCAAATCATCGTCATTGAACACAATCAGAAGAAGGAAGTATCACAAAGTTGGTATAAACCATCATTTTCAACCCCCCCCCGTAATAACGATGGTGGTACATGTATAACACTATCACCCCATTAAACCTAAGAAAAAAGACAAATCAGATTACGAATACAACAGGAAAGAGGTTATACAAAAATTGCACTTATTTAGCACATATCATGTATAACACAAGTTAAGTCAATGCTATCTTTTAACAGAGAGAGAGAGAGAGAGAGAGTACACTCATGGACCTCTTCATAATCTTCAATATTCTCTAATACAAACAGCACCAAAAGTTAACAGAGTAACACATTATTTACAATTTACTCCAATATGGGATACTCCAAGATTCTGTCCGATACGTTACCGCCCGAATTAAAGATCTCAATAACCTGTTAGTCCTACTAGAGCTTGAATCAGACAAAACATCAAATACAACGATTGTTATGTTCACAATCAATTCCATAAATTTCTTTCAATTAAAACTTAGTAACGCATGGGACATACATTATAATTACCCATACAAATATTAGAAGGCTCTGCGGTTTATGTTGAAAGTACTTTGTAAAACAATTTTTAGTATAAAAAAGCACTGTGACGTTTCAGACAAAAGATAAACGTCTAGAAACTGAAAAGTGTGTTGAAGAAGAACTTTATTCGTTTGCATTTATTTGCTGTAAAAGTAAGTTTAGTTTAGAGATCACTTATTTAATCACCATAATCATGATAATAAAATAAAAATAAAACTTGTTATAATCATGAAAATCAGCTTTAAAAGCTGTTTTTTCAGCAAGGCCATGAAATACATTTTTATATTTACATATAAATAGAAATTGGGGAAATTACCCCAAAACCCAGACCCAGTCTTTGCGATGTATATGTATACATATATATATATATATATAGAGAGAGAGAGAGAGAGAGAGAGAGAGAGAGAGAGAGGGAGGGAGAGAGAGAGAACTATACGGTTGTTACGTTTTATATGAACAAAATCTAGATGGATACACGCATCCACCCTCTCCCTGATTTAAAATAGTTCATTTGACATTGGAAAGACGAGAGAGACAGTATAACAAAAGAACGGTAAAATAAGATCTCAACATTACTGGTCCTCATATAGGCCTATTCCGCGCTGTTTTATCAAAACCAAACTGGGGGTGTTTCACAAAACTTGTCATCAGTGACAAATGACAGTTTTTGTTATAAGCTGCTGAAATCCTTGCTTCTGATTGGTTATCAACAGATTTCTCACTGATTTTTGTAATTTGTCATTGAAAAAAGGCTTTGTGAAACGGGTCCCTGATCACTGATATTCCACATTAGTGACTGCAGAAATATACGTTTAGTCGGTTCGTCATAACATTTCAAATGAGTAGCCTACTAGAGGTCCATGTAATCGTTACATGCATTACATACATTACACGTCAAAATGATACCAATTTAAAAATACTCAGCTCGAGATCTCTATAATGATTATGAAATAATATAGTAAATAGGTACATATACATTTTCATCATAACGTAATAGTCAAACCAGCCCTGAATATATTCAAAGCTGTTTTAACATCTTGTTTACAATCCAGTTCGAATGAAATTACCGTCGCAGAATCTAAGCTGTTGGGGTCGCTCGTGCAAGAAGATCATTCGTTTCATTCAGTATCCTACTTCTAATTTTTGTCTCTTATTGATGGAGATTGTTGGTAATAAATTCAATTTGCTTCAATTACATTTTCAGGACAGGAATTACTTAACGCCTGAATTGATCACTTTCTCTTCTTTAAATTGGCTACACTGATATTTTTCTTTTATGTTACTCAGTTCTTATTAAAAGTCATGTGTCAAAAATATGGATAGTTACTACCTCGAAACGTTGAAAAAAATTGCCACTTTGCAACCGGAAATAGTAGTTTTAAACATTTCAACCTCTTGCCAACTCAAAGTTTTAAGATCATCGTGTTTGAAACTCCCGTGGCTAAACACAATATACTATAATAACATTACTAAATGGACGGAGTGTGTATGTGCAGCAACTTTGTCTACACATTCCTGTACAATATTACAATGGCTCTGAATTGAAAGATATCGAGCTAAACCATAAACCATGAGAAAAGTGAACGCTACCATGCAAGAAAATTGCATCGTCAAAGTTTAGTATGTCAAATTGTCTCTCTTTGGTGATAAACCACGGTATTTTTTTAGTGGTTTCAGCACAGTTAATTTATAGTCACTTTATGACCTGATGGACAAAAATAGAAATATAAAAGTTAGATAAAATTGAAATGGTTGTACATGTTATTTCAATGAAAGACATTACTATATACGCAAGGCATTTTCTACTAGAGAAAGACACATCAAAACTCTACAATTCAATGCATTGTATAAAAATGAATTAAAGTGTATTCACCTTTACCATCGATATTATATATTTTTCATATTAATAACCACCAATGCCCTTCTTCCACGAAAATACATTCATTTGGTACCCCATCATTATTTAGCAAGAATCGGCCCTATAACCGACATAGGAACATGGAACATTAAATAAGGCAAGTCAAGGTAAATGTTCATTTGCTACCACATATGATACCACGAATAATGGAAACAACACCAATTGACATCAAAAGTGTCATTATCCTTGATTTAAAAAAAAAATCTTTTATTTTATTTCAGTCAGATCCAAAATTAAGTGTGGCTTTAGACTCATAGTTTAATCAGCAAAACTAGTGCCGTTAAATGTAGTCAGTAACATATATGGGACAACATACCTTACACAGACTTGCCCTAATGTACAATGCAACATATCAAGAACCAAATGTGTACCTCCGCATTTTGCAGAAGACCTGATCAAAAACACAATAAGGCATATGTTTCTTCATTTCTTTGGCCTCAATGAAATAGGCGAATGTGGTAGAAGTTACCTACTCTACACCCGCTTTTTAAAGATGTTTAAATATAACAAATAATAAATGAAAATAATAGTTATTACGTTATTTGGGATATGATATTACACCAAGTTGCATGTACAAGTATGTATACTTATGACCGAACTAATAATGAGATGCATATAGAATAGTTTTAGACAAAGAATATGAACTTCTGATTCCACCATACACTCATTGCAGTTCGTCTTGCACCTGTGTATTAGTTTCCACAAAAGAAATCTCCAGAATAAATATTGATGACGTAGAATGCTTGACGCATTACGTCACATACGTCAGTAATCTAATCCGTCAAAATACGGGACGGATGCCTCATATGACGTAGGCCGTAATTGTTGCACAGGTGGCGTCATTTCAATTGATTACGCTATTCAAGCACACGAAGAAAAAATTGTATGTGTGCTAGTAATTTAACTGTGTTTATACTGCTCATTTTACTTCAACTATTTTTGTTAAATGTCACATAGTAAGGAAGGTATGGGAATATTTAGAAAAGAAATTGTACGAAAGATGTAAATTTTTGTTGAAATTAACTATCGAAAATGTTCTTTTTGGAATCACACCCAATATATTCAATAAAGGGATAGTTGAGTTTTGTTGCAGAGGGTGCTACACATAATAATTTTTGTGTTATAATTTCTTGTTATGTGAATTTCTTGCTATGTGAAATTATGAGGAAATTGGCTGGAATTCGCCTTATACCACAACAAGTTTTAAACGAGGTAAAGATTTATTCATCTTTTGTGTGAATATGAAGCAAAATTCATTTGAAAGATGTTGGTAAGGTTTCAATGGTCCTTTTGATTAAAGCTGATAAAATGTTTAATCAGTTGTATGTGATGCGGTGGCGGTCGGCATTCAGTGGCTGCACTCTTGAACTTGAAAGGCGAGAGCTGCAGTGGAGTTACCGAGCCAGAACAAAAGGGTTACTGCAACCGGGGGGGGGGGGTGTTTCACAAAGATCCTAAGTCGAACTTAACTCTAAGTTGGACTTAAATATTATGGAGAGCCATTTGTAACCTTATAATGAAATATATTCAAAAGCAAAAATTCAAGTATTTTAGAATTTTCATAATTTCCACATAAAGAAAATGAAATCTCCCATGATAATAGAAAATATGAATGATTTGAATCAACATTTTATGCCTTTTAAAATAACTTTTACAAAATATTGTCAATGATGCAAATGGCTCTCCATAATTGTTAAGTCCAACTTGGAGATAAGTTCAACTTAGGATCTTTGTGAAACATCCCCCCCCCCCCCGGATCTATTGTTCTGGCTTGTTGGGTTTTGGAGTGTGGTCGGTGGATGCTGGCTGGCACTGTGATGTACAGTAATGGCATCTTACCTGAGGTCCTCTTTCAATCTTTTTATTGAACAGATGTGAGTTTACAGTCAGTGGAATATGCACAGTAAGTGTCATATATTAACCTGCAATTGCTACTCTCCACCCAGGTGTTAAATGGGTACCCCGTAGGATGCGACCGTCATTGTTGGTCAAACAGTTTTTGAGCGTCATGTAACGCCTGGGTGGAATGCTCCCCGGGGAGTGGGCAAGCACTGAATCCAATGACCGGGGTAATAGTATATTTGTAAAGCACTTAGAGACATTTTTATTAAGCGCTATATAAAAATTAAATATTATTAATATCTATTATTATTATTTCCATGTTCGATGTTGCATCCAGTTATTGTTACTATCAATCAATAGCTGGTGTTATGAAGACATATGTATAATGCAATATTATGCAATAAAATGCCCTACTGTGGGTGAAGAAACAAAAATTATTTTTAAAACAGGAACATGTGTTCTTCGATGCAATGTAGACCACCCATGCTCATGCTGCTGATCGAAGGGACCAAATTCTTCGAATCTTCTGTTGTCGGCCATCATTGGTGAGAAGGGTTTGGGCGCAAAACTGATGAATCTTTCGGTCTAGTCTTCCTGCTCCTGACCATCATTTACCCTACTATATGCACCATTTATATACCATTCCATCCACATAAATTATTGTAGAAAGGCTGGTAGTCCTTTAAACGGCAAACCCTAGAACACCATTTACGTCTTACTCAAGATTTCTTGACGTAACAACGCGTCACTTTTCGTCCTATCTTTGGGCACCTCCAGAATCTCTTCGGAACCTTTTCGTCGGTCTTTGGATGCGTCACTCCCGCATTTCCCTACGTGCATCTTGAGTACGCCATGCTGGTGCATCTGGAAGAGGAGTCGAAACTCATCGTCCATGTTGTGAGATCGAGTGAAGGGTTCATCGTTGAAGTAGTGGCAAGGTTGTTCCTTGAGTTTGTCCTCGCTGACGCTGACAGGGAAAGGCCAGAAGCCGTAGAGATGGACCTCCTTGCACATCTGTAAGGCTACGTGGGTGATGTAAAAACCTGTCGAAATGGAAAAAGAAAAAGCAATCAGTCATCACGTTGAATAACGCAGAAAGCTGGTGTAGGTATTTGTAATTGTGAGAAGAAAAGAAACAGACATTCCGTTGAATTTCGTAGACACATGATTCTGAAAAAGTAGTCTTCAGACACACCATTTGAGTTTTGTGAGACAAATTTAAGATAACGGCGCCCATACAAGAAGCCACCATCAAGAATTACATAATCATATCCTCAGACAACGCATTTTACGCAGTCCTTATAGTACCTTTATACGCCATGATATAGATTAGTTCATGATCTCATCTTTATGAAAACCAATACTCTCACACCCTGTTGCATTCGCGTGATGTATATGCAAATTCCAAAAGAAGCTTACATATAGTTGTAACAACTAAATTATTCACACTGAATGAATGGTGGTGATGGTTATTTTACCTGATTGCTAAGAAAGGCATTAAAATGCTTTTAAGTAAGCAACCAGACGGCTGACTGCTTTAGGTCCTCTCCGAGGGACCTGATAATGAGGATTAATGCCTTACCAAAGGGCACTAGCACATCGCCTTGGTTTCGAACCTGGGTCACCGGGTTACGAGACCACTGCTCTACCGACTGAGCTATCGCACCTACACTCTTACAAAGTTGTGTAAATTTTCAAAAAGGTGACACATTAAAGCTTACATTTAAAGTATTCAACAAATGCCCTATTTCAACCTGTCCACCTTTCATTGATGAGTGTCGTAAAAACACAAAAACATCCAATTCTACAAGAGTTATGAATAATTAAGTTGTTAAATGTACATAAATGATCCCATGTCGGAAAGACCTTTGGCAAGCTTTAAATAACAGTTGTAAGTTTGAGATGCACAGTTCATTTTTGAAGAGGGATTTATAAAAAAAAAATATTTAAGAAAATTATCTAGTTACTTTGGCAGCGCGGCTATAACAGGGTAATGTGTGTAACTGAGTGCCATGAGCGTTAGAACCTGGTGGATACCGGCGCTATATAAATATCCATATTATTATTATCTTACCCGACGACAGGAGTTTGGTGTGGTTCCGCTCTCGCCAGAAGTTCAGAATCTTCACGAAATGATCTGGATTGGCGAGCACGGCGGTGGGACTGCTGATGTTGAAGTTATGGAATGCTTTGAGGCATATCTCGTTGAGATGGTACGCAGCAAAGCAAGGTAGCCAGATGTAGCCGTTGTATTCTGTGACGTTCCCTAGAAAGTCGTACATATCTTGAGTTGTTTTGAGTTCTCCGAACCTGAGTGTAAAAAGATCGAGATCAGTAAAAACAAAATATATACATTTAAAATATTCTATGCATAGTTGAGGCGTGAAGAAGAACAATGAAACAAACAGCGGATATTGGATGATAGGGTAACTTTGGCGTGTCATGGTTTTGAAAAAAGTGAGTAATGTAATAAATAATTTTTCGCGTTGAAATAGTAAATTATCAAATCTATTTTCACTTATTTTTCAAATACTATCTTTTTATCTTTTCGTTTCAACATTTATTTAAAAAAAGGATATAATTCACAAAAAATATTTGAACATTATCTCTGAAACTACCACTAACAGCTATTGTAGTATGAATTCAAACGCCAGACTCAATTTATGTTCATTCTATTTATTTACGGTCCTATATCTATCTAAAACAGGTTGCATGTACATGTATGATTTTTAAATCTCTTGATAAATTATGTCTGCTGCGTGATGAATTGCGGGTTAACAGCCAAAGCCATGTGTTATCCATGCACTGCAATGCTGAACAGAAGTCGTTTATGCTAAAATATAAGCAATTCATTGGATTTCTTTCTTACCTTTTGTGGAAAATACTTGGGTTCATGGTTGTGAGATTACTTTTCGAGCCTGCATCTTTTCTGAATGGTGCAATGGGAGCTATATTGCATCTGTGATAAAGAAATGATAGAATGAGTTGCAGTATTTGTCAAAACAGTGCTCACTAATGCAATGTGAGTGGTAGTCAAAAGCTAAACTATAATACACGTGGTAGGATTTCTTCCACTTCCTTGCATTTCCCCGAGAGCTCCCGAGTCTTTTAGATACGGGTAAAACATGTTTAAAATGTAGGGTTATGTATTTAAAGAAGAAACCACAAGTTTGTCAGAAGTATGATTGTGGAAATAGGAATACAACTTGACAAATTAGCGTTTTAAGGAGAAGAATTAAAGGCAATTTCTGACTCCTATGCTTAATACATGTACAGTAGGTGATATTTTGTTTAATTTCTTGATTTAAAAAAATAATAATAATAATAATAATACGCCCTCTTCGGTAAAATTGGAGAAAAATATCGTGGAGGTAAAAAATAGGATTTCTGTAATTTGCTGCGATTAAAAGTGAAAAATATTTTTTTTAAAGAGTGGGGGCCTATATGATCATAAATGTTTTCACCCGGATGTGACCCGTAGAGAGTGACTCCGTTCTGGTTATTAGAAATGCAGAAGACATGTCAAAGTTTACTTACCTAAATGTAAAATCCGATTTGTCTATATCGTCACCGCACTGGCTGTCGAGTAATATTCCACTATTACCTACTACACTGCATCTATCGTATAACTTTTCCCTGAATGGTGAGATCTGTATTGAGGAAGAGTCAAAAAGTCGTACTCATCAGAGAAGTTGGGTGGGTAAGGAGAAGGGTGTGGGGCGTTAGGGGTGTCGTGTGAGGTGAGGAGAAGCAGTGGTGATAAGGGGTGTCACCTCATTCATGATGATAATAACTGACTAAAATTATGTTCATATATTTACCCAGCAGTATAATTATTACTCTTCCTGCGGGCCCTGCCATTTTTTCTGCCCCAGCTTATCATGTGCCCAGTAAAGCACCTATGTCAAGCGGGACAAAGTGTGGGGCAAACCTGGTCCAAGTATGCAAACACCGGGCAAAGACCGAACCAAAGATCCCTCGTATTAGAATCAAGAGGCTTCACCAATATACTATACATGTGTACCAAGTTTTGAAAAAATGTGTGAACGAGACAGTGACATACTGCATAACCTAAACATGACTTTTTATAGGCATTACAATGGACGTGTTTTTTGCCTTTGTGATCTTGTTTGTTAGTCCACAAACGAAGTGTGAGGTTCGCCAAATGATATGTGGCGGGAAAGCCCCTCCCCCCCCCCTTCCCACCACATATCATTTGGCGAGATGGATGTCATATGAGACAAAATGTCATCGAGATAGATGTGAGTAGGAGTAAGTCAAAATTTGAGTTGTCTCCCCTATTCTCTCTCTCTCTCTCTCTCTCTCTCCCTCTATCTCCCCTCTCTCTCTCTCTCTCTCTCTCTCGCTCCCTCCCCCTCTCTCTCTCTCTCCCCCTCTTTATCTCCCCGACATTTTTCTATTTTTCCTTCCCTAAAGATAATTGTGGAGCGCCAGGAATGTCGAGTCTGACATATGAGCGCTAAACAAGAACCCTCTATTATTTTATTATGTATAATTATCATGAATATTGTAGCGGTGTTGTGGGCGGTCTTCTCGACCACAAATAACATTACCAGTCGGCTCGAAACTCGGGACGATGGCATGCACGACGGTGTGACTCGATACTTCTTAAAATAAAAGTCCACATATTGGCCATTTGGTGTCCCTTTATATGTATTGATTATGAAATATAAGTGGACATCAAACGCATATTTACTTGGTCTGATACAAGCCTGTAACAAGTATTGCAAATTGATACAATGATTATCATTAGATATACTGAAATCTTAGATTTGGTCGATAACAAAAAGGACAAAACAACGTGGACAAGCCAATGCAGATAAACACGAATACACGTTAACGCTGCATCCCTCCCCCCCCCACCCCCCCCCCCCCCACCAAAAATACTACTCTTCCACCCATCAAAAAGGTGTAAGTAAAAGTAGTTGAGTGGTACATAATCTTATTTAAATATGCTCCAAAAGTGTATTGTCATGCAAGACAGTGTATAAAAAGACGACAACAAAATCATACATTTTACGACCTTTCGCCCACTTAATAGGCGTCGCTAATAACCTTTTTTGTGTTTAATCTTAAAGGCACTCAGGCTTGGAGATTCAGACGTACTTGATTAATCATATACAAAGGACGCCCTGACATTTCGCCCACCTATATGCGTCACTGGATCCTTCTTTGTGGGGGGGGGGGGGTGTAATGGCACCAAACATACGTTGCGCCTTCTTGCAACGCCCTACCATGGCGTATTCAGAAAGACAGTAGTGACACATGGTCTAAGTTTAAATCATGTTGCTCCACATAGTTCTCTCCTACGTACAATCTCTATGAGAGGGAACTATTTGAAACTTCATTAACATGACAGACCAATCAGAAGCAACTTCCGGAGACCTAACTATCTCTCTCTCTCTCTCTCTCTCTCTCAAGTAGCTATGCAACCTACACTTGTTGATCTAGGGTACGATTTAAGTTGATATTTGTCTCGAAAGACCTATAAAAACCACGTGCAAGATGGCCTTGCAGAACAGAAGGTTCCCGGGCGTCAGTAGACCTTCAATGTTTCTTGCAGTATGTTTACAGTACCCCTTATTCTTACCAATGAGACCGACACCAGACCGAAAACAGACCAAACAAAAATTGCATTTCGACGCAAGAATCGGACGGTTTGGAGTCGGTTTAGAGGTGGGTACGGATGTATACCATTGTACCATGCCCATGGACCTACTAAGTGGACCTATGGTTGTACTATACCTAAGCTCTCTTATGTAACGATCCTTCCACCTTTTATAATGTTTTTATCCTTTTTTCGGTGGCTGAGGGAAACAGAGCTTACACGATTCAACTTCAATAGATTATTGGTCCGAGCATCGGTTCAATGATTCCATTTTCCTTTAATCCCATTCCAAGACAAGATTGATCTAAACAACTTTCTTTCGAGATTATAAGGCGTGTAGTGGTCATGCAATTGCCTTTTGAAAGAAATGGTATGAAGGGTCTGGGCAGCAATTTGGAAAAACTTTACGTAAGAAACATTGTATGGAGTGAGGCTTTTGTTTAAATCAAATGTAAGCTGAAACATGTAAACTATTTTAAGAATACACTAGACAAGTACTGGTCTAAAAGCCAGGATCTTGTCTATGAGCCTGTATTATCTTTATAAGCTGATACTTGACATTGCAAGTTTGCACACATGTTTGCCCCCCCCCCCCCCCCCCCCCCCCCCCCACTTCGGGGTCGGAATGACCGCGTGCGTGTTACCAAAATGTCTGGTAAAAAGGGGTACTTTTCACGCACCAAAGTCCGGCTCGTACATTCACAAAATTGACTTTACACACCGGGCTTAGGTGGTGTTTTCAAGAGGAGGAAACACGCATATGCGTACCCTAAATAACACTGAGTTGGGGAGGGGGGGGGGGCGGGGCCCTTTCCCACTTATTTAATTTGAGAAGACAAGGATAACGTTTAACCACTGGAGACTACATATTCGATCGATAAACAGGCATATAGTCCTTTAGCATCGCTGGATTAAAGTAAAGGAAAGTAAGGATGTTGACCGAATCTATGCCTCGAAATTACATACATACATCATACACTCAGTCTGTGAAAGACACTGTGAATGGTCTGGTCTGAAAGCAATTTTCGAAAGCAATTTATAATAATTGAGGTATAAAATGAAGTTTCGGTATGATAACAAAAAAGATTTATCTTGCTGGAAATGCCACGCATTGCACACAATACATTGTGAAACAACTGTTTGAATGGTTTCGAAGTAATTGCATTGATAATGCATTGTATGAGAACTAGAATGTATGATACTGTGAAGTTTAGGATGATCTAAATGAGAATACATAATCCATAGACGAAAGACTTCATGCATGGCTAATTGTCAACCAAACGGAATAAGATACTATGTCCCTTTTGCAGCCAACATCAAATTATGTAGAACTTTGCAGGAATTATTAATATGTCATGTATGTCATATCTGTGAAATTTAAACGTTAGCAGTGTCCTAATATTCAAATTATGCAAAAAAAAACTTTTACTTGCTAGACTTCATTGTCAGACACTATTGAGTGACTGACTGGCTTTTTTTTCTTCTTTGGAAATTACATACACAAAATGAGCTGTAAAGGGTAAATGAGCATTTGCCTACATCAATAACCCATTTTTTGTAATGGCCAAAATTAAACTGATTGAATCTTTGCGCAGCATAAGAAGTACGACCATTAGGTACAATGGTCTAAAAATCAGACTATTACTTTCTGGCGATTCAACAACTAATATAGTCGTTATTTTCCCAGACATTTTCAAGCTCCCATTTTGTTTAGGGAAGTTCTCAATTAGTATTATCTTTCAATTGCCTTTGGAATTTAACCTTTTCATTTTTGGGGCCTGAAAATGGGACATAGTACCTTGAATTCTTTTGTAAACTCTGTAAGTTGTTTCGGCAGGCAGCCAGTGAAAACGAATTCGTTTAATACATGAAAATGCAAGCATTGCTTTCATCAAACAGAATTGTATTATTCCTAGCTCATTTTTCCTGATTGACGTGTCATATGAAAGGGCAGAAAATGAACTTTCTAGACACGTGATTTTCTCTTTGAAAATCTGATACCGTCAGCCAAATGACTTTTTGGCTCTCTTTGTTCAAATTGATTTCAACCACTCATGCGTGAAATATGCATCATATGAGTTGCATCAAATGAAAGAGGGGCATCTAAGCTTTACAAATAATTAAGTTATGATAAAACATCGATAATTCTCGGTTTCGTTTTTTTCTGGGACGCACTAATAGCATTTTGGTTGTTAATAGATACTGCCACAGCCAACTTCTGTCCTACATACAGTGCACATTATGGAACATATATGTACACAACTTATGGCAGTCTCAGTATAAGATGAATACCAGATGAGACCAAACACGGTTATACTATAATTGGGGCTTGAAGTTTTCATTTTCACATAGGTGTACCCAACCATCTTGCATAATATCCATGAGTAGCGCCAATACGTGGACAAATAAAAGAATAATGAAATCGTTGTAGATATTGACCATCGTAAACCAGTTTTAATTTTCCTCTGGTAAACGGATATGTGTTTCAAGTTCAACCATCACTGACTATTTGAACCAAAACACAGCTGCTACATGTAGATGTTTGATTGCCATTGTCTCCGGCATGCGGCAATTGCATGACAATGTCGAATTTTTAGACCAGTTATTCACCAAGATAATTTCTATACAGCGGCTCGAATATCACGTGTCCCGTTTTTTATTGTGTCATTTTGGAATCGCGAGATAATGTTCTGAACAACATGCGGAGAGCCCAGATGGAAAGGCAGGATACATTTTTTAATAAAGCCATCTGTTCCCACAGAAATAGACAATGGGATTGAACATCAGTAACCGCAACACATACAAGGGCAAATTCAAATGGAATTGGTCGATTACAATCTATGCACACGTTATGTATATATTTGTGTCATGGTAAAAATGAAGAATCGAAGAAGTTGTTTGTTTGTGGGGGGGGGGGGGCATGTTTTACCTCAATGTGATATTGTTGATGGCTCTTTCTTAAATTGAGTTGAAATTTATTTATGAAATAATAATAATAATAATAATAATACTCAGTTTTTAAATAGCGCTTATTAGAATCACTAAGCGCTACCAATGAGCGAAATAAATATGGTTAGGTCATAACACAAAGCAACAGACTGCTATGTTCATAAGATAGGCATGGCGTAATTCAAGATTCAAGATTTAAGATTTATTTATTTCTTTCCGCTTGCATCAAAACATTACATTCATGAACAGTAACAAAAAGTTCATCGTCAACTAGAATAAATAAATTAACAATATAACAGTTATAAAGACTTTAACAAATGTGGAAAACAAAACATTCTGAAACAAAACATAAATAGTGTGATTACTCACCTCTGGTAATTTTCCGAAAAGGCCATCGTTCATGTGGTAGCGATAATAACTGTCGGTTTTAACCAACGCCTTAGGAAAGATATAATAATCCAAAGTCGAGTTCGATGCGCTACTGGTTTGTGATATCACAAAATCCGCTGCGTCAATATTTGAATGATTCCGAAGCTCGTAACTATAGATGAAAAAAAAAAGATATAACGCGTATCAAATATAAGCTCGTTACTATAGATGGAAAAATAAGATATAATATTTATCAAATATGGTTCATCTTTCAAATCTTTAAAATGATGAGTATATATGAAGATAATTGATAAGAATAATAAAAATGATAATGTTGATTATAATGATAGTATTAATTGGTGGTAATAATAATAATGATTAAAAAAATGAATAACAAGTGATGAGATGGAGAAAAATAAGCAAATGAAGAAGAAGGATGAGGAGAAAAAGAAGATGAAGAAGAAGAAAAAGGAGAAAAAGAAGAATGAAAGTAAGAGGAAGGAGAAGAAGAACGAAAAGGAGGAGAAGAAGAAGAAGAAGAAGAAGAAAAAGGAGAAGAAGAAGGGTTTTTTCTATATCTTTATAGTGCCGGTTTATCCGCCAGCTCAAATTAGTTAAACTTTACTACTGCTCGTAATATACACAGTTGAAATAGTATCAAAGATTCAATTACGAACATTTCGCCATGTTCAATCAACATTACATCACAATAAATAAAGGCCTTGTGTCTGCGCGCGCAGCTGTTTTGCGCCGTTTGACCCGGGAAGCAGATGGGGATTCCCCTTTTCTCTCCTCCAGGTGCTGGAGAGACATCCTGGAGATTTGTCTCGAGCGCTATTGGAAGGAATCCTTGTAAAGAGCTGTTCAGATGAAGCATGAAAACATTTCAACACCTTTGGTTTTCTTCCACTGTACACAATTCTGCTCATGTTTCAATATGATAATATGCTCAACTCTTCAGTATTTTGAACTGAATTCAGCAAGAAAATTATTTTTTGCCAGGCATTATTTTGTGCACGACGAATATTTCGCTGTCGTTGCTCCCGTTACCATGCCAAAATCAGGTTTGCAATTTAATATTAACCAAACAATACAACAATAATATTATTACTGCTATTTGTGGTATCACTGTTTTTCTCTCTCTCTCTCTCTCTCTCTCTTTACCTCTTCCGATTGACTTTAATCATTATTCCATTTCAGATGCGCAATATGCCTGTCTCCATTACAAGCGCAACGAAAAAATAAATTGTATATTTTGTTTTCCTTTTTTTTATGCGATCGCGAGTCCATTAGTTCATAATTTAATTTATTTCAAAACAATAATAAATAATCAAGAGTGTGTGAGTAGGTAATAAAAATTGATGAGGCAAACCGGCAACACCATTAAGGAATTGTAATGACTCTGACGTTATAAAAGCAAATTGAAACAGAGTGGAGGGACCCAACAGGAAAACAGAGAAATAGTCGCTGGTGCGTTGGCACCCTATGTACGGAAGATTGCCTGTAAAAATGCCACGTAATTTTTCATTTTTTATTTTATATGAAAATCATGGACAATAAAATCAACTCCCCCCCCCCCCCCCCCCACTCAACATTAGCATTCAACTTATTCCCGGAAAAAGGAACTATGTTATTTAGCCACGAAGATGAAATATGAGCAGAGAGAAAATGAAAAATGAAAAATGAAAATGAAAATGGTACTGGTTGGTATTTTTCCGATGGTGACGTCTGAGAGAAAAAAATGAGTCCCAATCATGTCTATTGTAGATGGATCAGCTGGATTGCGATTCAAATACATTATTCAGGACATGACTTATTTTAAGGGTTGATATGGTCACAGGTCGTTCTTCAAATTGGCAACAATATTTTGCTTGTATTTTCACACTGTCCGACCAAAATAAAATGTCTCTGAAAACAATATGGCCCGAATGGCCCGAATTCACAAAGGTTTGTCGACAAACCTCCTTTTGTTTTTTTACAAACCAGGTTTGTAAAAAAACGCGTCAAAACGCGTCATATGAGTACATAAACCTTGGTTTGTCGACAAATCTTCTTTGTGAATTCGGGCCTATGCGTGGGTAGAAACTCTGTCGAAAAGTTGGTAAAAAGGGTCATCTTTGATCGAAAAACAATGATTTTTAACGTCTCAACATGTTGCCAGTCTAAGGATTTTAAAGCTTATTTTCCTATTTAAATTTCCTGGCATAAAACGTTATAGTATGTGGTCATGCAATTGCCTTTTCTACTCATGCAAATGTTCTATATTTTTAAGGCTTTGAATCAAAAGTTATTGAGCCAAACCACAATATGTGGATTGAGTGTTTTGAACATTGACAGGGAGTGGGAATGAGGACCTAAAATATATATCAAGATTTTACCTCATTCGTCGTAGATTTCTTTTGTTCATTGTCCATTCAGATGTTAATATTCTCTGATAAAGGTATACTCTTTCAGCCTCGGCCCGTCGAAAATGCCATAATTTCTTTGTAAAAAGATGAATCCTGTTGGGGGAAAAAAAAAATCAGTTTACTCTTGAAATCAAAGTCAATAAAAGACCAACATCATGCATATCTCATCGTATTGCAACTCCTTGTATCTGTATTGTGCATACATTATAGCGATTATTTTCATTATCAATTCGATTCATTTCAGTTCAAAGTTATATTTACTTTCTTCCAATTCGTTTGTGTTTTATATTGACAAAATACTCGAGTATTTAGTGTATACATTGCGACGTGAATACATTTGAAGTAAAATGACATGGTCTGCGCGAAGAGAAGAAAATATTTATACAGAATGATATTGTAAACTTTGAGAAATTTCAGGAATGTTTTGGCTTGCACCCAGTAGATACAAGATCGAGCACGCAATCTAAACCTACTGGGTAAAAGCTAGTTTTTCCCTCTTTATTATTGATGCTGGAAAAATAATCAGTCTCAAAATAACCACAAAGGATAACATTGTGTGTGTTGCTATAAACACTCAATTTGTTTGTTTTGTGGTATCAATATGAATACTGTGGGGCGTTTATTCTTCTTCCCAAGGATAATATTTGTTGGAGATTTCGCTTTTTCACCCAATTGTCTACGACATGTATAGTTCGCAACTAAGGAGTACTCAAGAGGCATTCTTCACATTAAGGGCTGTATAAGTATTACAAGAGGAAATGAATTCCGGAATGCTGTCCTTGAAACCTGAGTTAATATTGCTGGTTCATTCTCTCGTTGCACTTACAGGCTTGGATAGCTCAGGATAAGATTGATATACACTATAACAAATAGTAATACTTAAGCATTGGGAATGCATGACTGAAACTACTTGGAACGATAAAAAATCCCCTTCTTCGACAATAATTTTCAGAACTATAAATACTTACTCGTCTGTTTCGTTTTCTCTTATGTCAAACTTCTTCACGTCGAATTGTTGCATCAGTTTAGATCTAACTGCTTCTCTTCTGTCAATCTCCCTTCTCCTAAAAGTACAAAGCATTAAAGATAGAATAATATTATGTTAGTAAAGAAACAAGGCTCCAAACGGCCTCTATTCGGGGGGGGGGGGGAGCACACGTTCCTTTAAAAAATTGTCATGATGGAACTTCTCCTGAAAACATTGAAAAACTCCCCCCCCCCCAAACAAAAACAAAAATTGTGGGAGGGTGTTAAATTATAATGTATGGAGAATATTGTTTAGGCTCTATAGGACCATGTAAGTGACTGTGTAGGCAACCTTAATGAAAACAAATTCTCGCTTGTACGCTACGATTCCCCACGTATAAATGAAATGAATGAAAAATACATTATTATCTAATATGATGATCTTTTAAAAATTCTTGACCTGATGACAAATCTATCTTGGCAATTAACTGAGGATCGACGTGATTATGTTCTATCTACACTGGTGTACCAATGTGTTCACGGTCTTGCCCCCATCCCGTTTATGCAATCAGATTGAAATTTATTTCGGTAGACATGGACTGAATACGGGTAATGCTAATTCCCTGTTGTACATGTGCCACTTTAACCAAATATTCAACTCTATTGTCAGTCTTTAAAATATGACGTGCTAAAGTATGGAATCTATCACACAATAACTTTCAAAATGCCCCATATACGTAGTCCCATATACACCTTTCTTTATACTTTACCAAGACTGGGCCAAATTTCTTATGATTTTGATGACTCCAGAACCTTGCATTACACACCAATACTTATATGATACACTATCATTTTTTTCTGATCGATTCCACACCGTTCCTTTCACAATACAATTGCATGACCAGAACTCAACTTTGTCTTTCAATAAGGACATTGTCTAGTGGTAACCCTTATAAAAAAGTACCATGGTAACCATGTTTTTTTTGTCCAAATTATCATCCACCATGGTAACTATGGTTTTAAACAATGATAAACATAGCTATGTATTTTATTGTTTGGTACCATGATCACCATGGTTACCACTGTGGATGGTAATTTGGACAAAAAACATGGTTACCATGGTAACATGGTACTTTTTTGTAAGGGAAGGACTCGTTTCGTTGTGGCTGCAATATCCCAGGTTTGAATCCTGGTCCCGGCAAATTTTCCTGACGAATTAAATTTACGAGATTGTTCTTTTGAGGCAACATAAACGTCAATCCAACCCGTAATTATAACCCCAAAATATAATCTCTACGCTCAATTCTTTTCAAAATAGAAAATGGAATACTGTCCTACTTTTGAGAATACAGACTACGATAACAAAACATTGTCAGTGATACGTTATGACAAAGCATTCTTTTAATGGAGGTGTTTTTTCTTCTTCTTCTTACAGATGCACCCCCTGGAGTTAGAAATGTTGATACCTAATAATCATGTGCTTACGATTAAATCAATATGAATCTTTGGTGTATTTGGTAAGCCTTTCAACCGTGATACATCATTGACAGCTACTACATGTATGTAGTAGTGAAACTTCGTGGGTACAAATTTGCGTCACTCGTCCGCATTTCATTATAAAAGAAGAAAGCATTCAGCTATAAAACCGTGACAAAGAATGATACATGCAGAGCTGCCAACCTCAACTGAACAAAAATCCTATTATTCCCCCCCCCCCAAAAACAAAAAATATATAATTATAATAATCCTATTTTCAAAATAAAATCCCTATTTTTGATCTCAGTGCGGAAATGCGTATTTTTTTATTTATTTTTTTTTATTTATTTTTTATTTTTTTTTTATTTTTTATTTATTTATTTATTTATTATTATTATTATTATTTTTTTTTTTTGGGGGGGGGGTTCCATTTTGCATAAGTTCCTACATAAAGGAAGAATTTTTTTAATGGACGAATGGTTGAATAAGCGTGATTTCGTCATGACTGATATGTTCGATGCACCAATGAACGTTCCCAAATTGCCGATGTGAGACGCTTGTAGGATACTTTACAAGACAGAATGGGCCAATTGCCACTGCCATTGAATTGGCACAAAAACACACACACCCACACACACAAAAAAATATTTTTTGAGGAAAAATCGTACGAAATACGATAAAATCGTACTGGTTGGCAGCTCTGTACATGTAATGAATACTGTTGATAATGATGATGATGATAATAATAATAATAATAGTAACATTAATAATTATGATAATGATAATAATGATGATGATAATAATGAAACAAATATTAATAATAAAAGATACATGTAATAACAATAATATTTCCAAATTCTACGCAATCGTACGTTTTCAATAGTGTTGGAAGTCCATTTATTTATTCTATTTTCTTATATCATTCCATTATGTAAAAACGATTTATATCCGTGTTTCCATATGAATATGTCTTTGTACATTTGCTACTGTGTATGTTCTATTGTATAGTTTTCATGTGCTTATGTAATGCCAACAACTGAATTTCCAAATGGATCAATAAAATTAATCTTAATCTGAATCTGAAAACGGAAATTTAACGTTTATTAATACCATCTTCTATTCAAATCAATATGATATCAGAGCTCTATATTCGACAGCTGCAAAGTTGAACTCTGTTATTGAGAATGCATGTTTGCTTTTTAGTAACGGTTGATAAAAGTATATCAATAGAGTTGTGAAGACGATTGTATAGCCAGTCCCTTTGTAATGGTAATTCAGCAACAGATCTGCGCAAAAATTGACAATGTTTTCCCCTTTTCTTTCGGTTTCGAGGACAGAATATCGTATTCAAGTCTGGCATGCATCGTGACCTCAGAACCGAGTTATGCGTATATACAAAGGTACAAAGCCCATGGAAGCTAATTTTTGTTCTCCTGTTGCCTCTGACCTAAAAATGCTAACCTCAATCTTTTTGGCTTTAAACAATTTGCACTTACACAACAATCTTTTTAATTTGTTATAATAAAGGCCTTTTAGACATTGAATGGGATATTTTCATCAATATCTGTAAACAAATAATTTTGTTACCATTTTATGGCTTGGGGAAAAAAAAAATAAACAGTAATTGTTTTTGTTATGTTTAGACCTGTTGCTCAACTGCTGTAGCTCTATGATATATCAGTAAAATATTCTTTGGTACTGAGTTGTATTTTTTCCATAACATATCATGCCCTCAACTGAAACCGAATTTCGTGAATGCATTTAAACGTTCAAGAAAAACATTTACCTCCTAGCTATGCCAGCGCTAACACAAGTTTGGTTCCTGAAAATTGGATTGTGTTTTAACGGGGTATAATTATGTATAGATACACATACATAACAATTTTCACAGTACATTTATTAAAAACATGCACCCTAGAAAATAGTACGTGTACATTTCCTTAAAGCCCGTCTGTACTAGTTTGGCCAGGAGGGATTAGACCACCCAGCGTGGTCACTGACAGGTGGCTATCGCATCAACTCAGCTCTCAATTAACCTAAGAAAATGAGGATCATGGGGGACCAACGGGCACCGCTTAGGCATTGTTTTTGATATAGAGGGAGCAAGTATAGCTACAAGACAGTAGTACAGTGGGGCTTTAAAACAACCCCTTTGTAAAATGTTTTTATTTGTATGGTATTTCCCTCAAAATATTCTTGATCATTTTCTCTCATTTGACATACAATTCCCTCACTCCGTAAACCTTCTTCTATAAAGGAGTGCGTCATTCTGAGATTGACCGCGGACCGGTTCAATGCTAACACTTTTGTCGTGGGGGGGGGGGGGGGTGGCTAGGCCCACAACTGACCCGCGAGTATATAGCAACACATGTCACTTTTGTAATACTCTATAAATTGCAAATATTATTGGGCTTGCATATGCATAAAAGACATTCAAAGAGCCTATTTTACAAGCTAGAGCTCATTGACTCTGCATATTTGCCATACAGAAGACAAACATTACACAAATTTTTATATTGGACAAATAATTCGTCATGGTCACGGCCGAAGCTACGTTAGCTACCTACCAGTTACCGAAATGAAGTTTATTTCAAAGCATTGACATTCCATCGACAGGAAAAATTTACGGCGTCGAAAGCCCCCCCCCCCCCCCCCCCCCCAAAACCTTACGCTATTATCATATAGGATTATTATGGAGAAACTGCACTGTCAATTATAAATCTTGTGACTATTTTACACTTTATTTTCCAAGACACTGATTTCCTCATACATTGAACCAACATCATGTATTACACGTGTACACTTATATTCATTAGGGCTAACTTGTAATATAAGTACATTGTGATGGTACGTGCCCATTAATACTACCAGTTTATTACAAAGCTTTCCTGAGCACTGCCTTTTCAGATTGTGAGCTTGCTGCAAAATTAATAATGACACCCAAGATCCAATAGAGTATACATATTAATATAACCCGCTTTTTAAGCATTTATTTATTCAGTTTTCTTTTGAATACAGGGTGGTCCCTTCAGAGCCGCAAGACCTGCTTTTTATGCATTTATTTATGTATTTATTTATTCAGTTTTCTTTAAAATAGTGGGTAGTTCCTTCAAAGCCGCAAGGCTTGCTTTTCAAGGTAGCACTGTAGAGTGTAGTCAAGTGACCAAGTACATATGTTAACAATTACAACAACAAATTAAAAAAAACATATACATAATACACAGTTATTTACTAATAAATAATCGGGTAAATCACAGATTTAGTTTTACTAGAATTTTTCATGATGGTAAATTTCAAGGTAAATCATTTTATCAATGCATATCTAGGTTATTTTGTAGTGTTTGTTGAACATGAGTAAAATTACTCCCTTTTGAAAAGATGGCAGTTTCGTCAGCGTACAAAGATACTTTTTACATGTGTTTGAAATTAAGATAAAAGATGCTAACTACTAACGGTCCCATTATCGAGCCCTGGGGCACCCCTGTTTCAACAGGTTAAAACATCACTCATTACGCCCTGATTAAGCCCTTGATTGAACGGAGCCCTAAGTGTTGGCATTTTCTCTCTTTCTGAATGGAACGAAATTTGCTCTAGTTTGTTTTGATATATGCATGAATTGAATGTAAGGCATATAGTAAAGGACTTTGCCTAAATAATTTGAGATAATTGATGTCTAAAAGATTTATCATGTACTTACCGATCGCAATCGGCTTTACTCCCACACACGCTATGAGTGGTGGATCTGTGAGCATGTCTGATCATGAGAGGTATGTAGACTACGAGCATGAAAACGGCTACCACTGACATACAAAATAGAAGTCTCTGAGCTTTCCTGGTCAGCATACTGGACTGTATGGTGGAGACAGATACAAGAAGGAAGAGAGCGAGAGAGGGAGAGGGAATTGAGAAGGAGACAGAGAGACAGAAAAGAAAATGATTAAAAGAAAGAAATAAAGATAGAGAATGGGGTGGAGAGACAAATTAATAAATGTGTAATTTGAAATAATACTGGCGTAAAATGTTCATATATAATAATTCAATGCAATTCAATTTTATTTCTGTTTCCAAGAAAACATTACGAATCAATTATAATCGTTTACAGTGTACACAAAATAAGGAATACATATTGAAAACAGAGGGGTCCACTTAAAAGCAATGCTTGTACAATTGTGGACCACTCAAATGATAGAAAGGAAAAATGAGTAATTGAATTAACAAATTTAAATTACAAAAAGGAACTAGAAATAGGAAAACAGATTATGCCAACGGTGTCGAGAACGGGACAAGAGAGTACTTTACATGACACAGATAGGAGAACACGGTAAAAATACAAGAATTAGACAATGCCAGCAAAGAATTCAGAGATCGGGGTACAGATAATAATACAAAAAGGATGAACTGCATGAGGGGTCCAGAAGAAGATGAGGAGGGACCTTTGCGCATTAGTCTGGAGATATGCATGAGAGGGCACACTCTAATATAACAAATCACATTTTGAGTCAGCGGGTAGAGAATAACCTTGTTTTTAAAAAAAAATTAAAAAAAGTTTAAAAAGAACGAAAGAATAATTGGGTGATACAATTCAATGAGGTTCATAAGATTGTAATAAAAGCAATTTCGATTTGTTTTTCCTTAAAAATATTATTCGATGGAGCATTTTTTACTTAAAGAATAGCACAATTTGGGGCCTTTATATATATATATATATGTATATATATATATATATAAATATATTTTATGCTAAGAGGGTCCGCAATATAGTAAATGAAATTCTCCCGATTGTCTTGTTGGGTAAATACGGACTGGGGTATTTAAAAAAAAAAAAATCTTGAGAAACAGATGGCAACATATTATTTTTATAATTATACATGAAGTGACCTAATAGAAAAAAATGAAAGTCTATTACCTTATTTCATTTTCAAAAAATAAAAAGTCTGTTGGGAGCAAAAGGGGGAATTACAAGTAATCCGAATAATCTTTTTTTTTTTGTAATAGCACTTTGTGTGTGATGTGTGTTTGATACCCCAAACTAAGACACCATAATTCAAGTATGGGAGTATCAAAGAACTATAAAGCATGATTAATGAATTAAAAGAAAGATATGTCTTTACTTGATTGATAATACCAATATACCAAAAAATGAAATGCCTTCAGTTATTTTATTCGTACAACATTCAACTCGATCCCAACAGATATTTGGTTGCAATTTACGTCTGATGTATAATCTTCACAAACTCTTTACGCTACCGGAGATGATACGTGTACATAACCTCTTAAAGGTACTGTCCATTTGCAGCCAACATCAAATTCTGTAGAACTTTGCAGAAATTATGAATATGTCACGTACATGTATGTCCTATCTGCGAAATGTAAACGTTAGCAGTGTCCTAGTATTCAAATTATGCAAAGAAATCCGTTTACGTTCTAGACTTCACTGTCATACACTATTGAGTCACTGACTGACTTCTTTTTTTTCTTTGGTAATAACATATATACATGAAATGAGCTGTAAAGGGTACATGAGCATTTGTTTACATCAATAACCCACTTCTTGTAATGGCCAAAATTAAACTGATGAAATCTTTGCGCCGCACAAAACGTACACCATTCAGTACAAGGGTATGTAAATCAGAATCAGAAAGATTGCAATCCCTAAAATCGATGCGACAACTAACGGTCGTTATTTTCCCACAAAAAGACATTTTCAAGCCCTTTCCTTTTGAGTTCTAAAGTAGTATCTTTCAAATGCCGGTGGAATTTAGCCTTTTAACTTTTTTAAAGCCTGCAAATGGGACATAAAATGTAGTATCCAGTGAAGGTCTATCATTTTCAAGTACTCACAGGGTTTTGAACGCACCCGTTTTCTTCCCCGGCCTATGAGAATAAGTAGGACTTTAGTTTCTTGTACATACATGTATAAAGGTGTACGCCTATATACACCTACTACTCGTGAAAGTGTTACGGTATTTGCATGCCCTCATCTTATGGTCGGTTGAAAAGAATCGCTGACCCCCCTTTCAAAAATGGTCAGTGGTCTGGCTTTGTTGCAGCCGATACAAATGGCTGATTTTCATGTCATCACGAGAAAAAAAAATCTTTTGTTCCTTTATTTGAGAAACAAGCGTGATTCGCTCGCCTGTAATCTCCTTGGTATAAAACTGCAATAGTATCATTGCATGTACTGTGTATGCCCATGCACGTCCTACTCCTTTGCTCAATTATTGCATTATGAATGTGATCGAAACAACATTGAAGCATGTCAAGTAAAAATAGTGAAAGAGATGTTTACTCATGTGTGTTTACCATGTAATTGATATGAATTTGTGTAAAGGGAGTAGTGAGAACATGACGTGCTTTTGTATAGGATAAATCAAATAAAGATCTGATGAACCTCATTCTCTGTAATTTACTCGGCACACGTAAAAAGTGTTTAAAGGGAAAGTCCACCCCCAAAATAAGTTTGTTTCGATAGAGGCAGAATAATAAGAAAATCAGGTGAGTGAAAGTTTGAGCAAATTCTGAATGAAAATAAGAAAGTTATGAATTATTGAAGTTGTGATCAATCAAATACAAATTGGCAACTCTGTGACTTATTATACGAGCTCTCCTTCATTTGCTTTGTGCATAATATTCCATAAAATCATGTTTTCTTCGTTATTGATGATGGAATATATATTTGTTCCTTGCAGGGGGAGTATAGAAACATATTTGCAATTATTATATTTAGGGTGCATGTACGGTTGAAATTTTTCTTGAGGGAAAATGAAAATTTTAGATTTTTTTAGTACTGAGCAAATGGAAGTTGAGCTCGCATGATACGTCATAGAGTTGCCAATTTGTGTTTGATTGATCACAACTTCAAAAATCCTAACTTCCTTATTTTTAATCGGAATTTGCTCAAACTTTCACTGACGTGTTTCTCTCATTTTTCTACTCCTATTAAAATTAACTTAATTTCAGGGTGGACTTTCCCTTTAATATCGTCCGGACGATGACAATTCAGAAATTCCGAATTTTCTGGATCAACTTTAAATAACATATGTAGCTTATAAAGTTCCCCACTTGTTGAAAGATACCCCTCTACACCTCCCACACACATATATACACACAAACACACACGCACACACATAAAACACATATTTAATCAATTCAACACAAGATAATGTGAAACATTCTCCATATCTGCTATGAAGAGCAAGGTAGCCCGCAGTTCTACTGTCTACAGTCCTTGAAATGTGTGTGTGTGTGTGGGGGGGGGGGGGCATTCTTCTTTTCCCCACCCTGCTACGCTCGGGATAAAGAGAGATTCTTTGGTAATAGAGAATCGGTCATCCTTTGCGGGCCTCTTTTTTTATGAATACCAACCACAATAGAGAACCATGCTTAATCAACTCTGAACAATTACTGTATGGAACGTCATTATTCTGAGAACGGCATACGTCCCTTATATTCAGTGCCTGTGAGAGATACCACTCGAACACTCTATTAGAGTATACAGTGAAACATATAACTCGAGTTTTGTAAAATGCTACGTTCACGAAATGTACGTGTCTGAATACGCGCGCATGGAAAATTCGCGAAGTAAACATATTATTATTATATATTTTCTGAGTTATTATTATTGTTTGTATCATTATCATTATCGGTATTACTTTTTCTTTTAACATAATCATTCTAATCATTATTATCATCGTCCTCATTATTAGCTGACGGAACTTCATATATTCAGTACTTCTGTTCAATCTGCCACTATAACTTAATGGACGTCGAAGTTTGGCACAAAATAATCATCCAGATGGTATTCACAGCATTACGTTCTAAATTTAACATGTACATTGAAGCAATCTGAGCATACGTAATTTCATAATATAAATGTACATGTACACATGGCCAATTACCCAAGCCCTTTGTCATTGGTCTTTTGTTCAATTGTGATTGTCCATTTGGGAAGTATTGCGGACAGTCGCCATTTTTCAGGCGCGCGCTTACTAACCTAAACATCCTAATGTTGTGGAGGTTTCCTGATATTAAGGGTTCGAACCTCAGCCCGACACTAACGTCTTTAGGCAAGACATTAATCATTCTTTTGCCACTCTCCACCCAGGTGTAAATCTGGGGCAAATATATTTGACGGACTTTCAGGAACAACAACATTGAAGCTGTTGATGCTTCCCTGGGTAAACAACATTTTCATAACTATTATTATTTTTATCATTATTATCAATGTTATTATCATCATCATAATAATAATTACTATTCTTTCTCCTTTTCTTATTCTCCTACTTCGTCTGCTATAGCTTACTATATTACTACTGCTACTACTACTTTACTACTACTACTACTACTCCTTTACTACTACTACTACTACTACTTTACGACTACAACTACTACTACTTTACTACTACTACTACTACTTTACTACTACTACAACTACTACTACTACTACTACTACTACTACTACTACTACTACTACTACTACTTTACTACTACTACTACTACTACTAATACTTTACTACTACTACTACTACTACTACTTTACTACTTCTACTACTATTACTACTACTTTACTACTACAGTCAAACCTGTCTACAGCGACCACCCAAGGGAAACACAAAAAGTGGCCTTTGTAGACAGGTGGTCTTTGTAGACAGGTGGTCACTAAAGCAGGTTTGACTGTACTACAACTACTACTACTACTACTACTACTTTACTACTACTTTACTACTACTACTACTACTACTACTACTACTACTTTACTACTACTACTACTACTACTACTACTTCTACTACTACTACTACTACTACAACTACTACTACTTCTACTACTACTACTACTACTACTACTTTACTACTTCTACTACTACTACTACTACTACTTTACTACTTCTACTTCTACTACTACTACTACTACTACTACTACTGTTTCAGTCGCGGTACACGTGTCATACATGTACGGCAATATGTTAATCTACATTCACCACACTTCGCCTAAGTGTAGTGTAGTAAATTGGTTCAAGGTAGGGAGTTATTCCTCGAATGCTTTAAGCGACTTGGCATATGAGTGCATGCAGCTGGGCTAAAGCCATGAAAATCGGGATAGGTGGGCCATCCAGCATCCCTACCTGGGGGAGATAGGTGCTCAATCTCAATAAAAGCACATTAAGCTACATATTTAATTACCATTATTACATCATTAACTAATGTTCAATTTGTTGGTTTGGGCTATTGCAAACAAATTTGTGGCATGTTTATTTTAATAGGTTTTCAGCAAAATAGAGAGAGAATTGTAGAATATAACAGACATTCAAAGGAAAAAACGAGACAGGATTGCGAAGGTCGGAAAGATGAGGAAATAAAACTATGATCTCATGTCCTTAGATTGTAATAAATTCACTTTGGAAGTACCTGTTAAATATTCAGAGAAATGCCCATAATGACGTGTAGCTAAACTTTATGAGTCATTCCGTGATTTTCTGCCATAATCAACCTTATCCACAATAAACTAAATAATACGAAATTTCATTTTTCTGACGGACCGATTTTTTTTTTCCGTTGTGAATTATTCAACTTTTCACTCTCTATTTGTTGTCTTTGGATTAAAAAAAAAAAGTGATTGTATGTTCACAGTGTAACATTTTAAAGATTTGTTGTTGTTGAAATTTTGAGTTGACTAATATCCCCCTTCCCCATCCCATACTAAACACCATGCTACTTTAACGACGCTTCTGTTACTAGGACTTTACAATGTAATAGTAAATGTGTGTTAGGAACGACCCTGAACGTGAAAATATTACATTATTCAAATCTTTGTATCAACAAAATAAATGTAATTTTAATAAAAAACATTTTACGTTCCATGCAACTCTTGTCATCTCTTACTAAACAGGCATAATGTATATTCATTCCTTCATCATTTCCAATGTTTCATTCAACGTTGCTTTGTTTTTATGTACTGTAAAATAACATATTCAACTACCATGACTTTATGAATGCTTTTTTAGTTTTATGAAATGAAATATTATACTAGGCCTATATTGTAATATATACATATATATATATTTCCATTCCTTGATAACCACATTACAGGCAACCCATCATCATTATCACCAAACAGTTCATGCAAATCCTATATGTAAGTTTTTTTTATATTAAATTATGTCTTCATATTGTTATCTCCTCGTTGCCACTAAAAAATATAAATACACTTCATTCTCTGAATAATAGATTTTATTGTAAGCCGAATCAAGTATATCATGTTTGTAATATATCAAATACTATTATTATGAGCATGATCTGCACCGTATGGCAATGAGTATTATGACTTATGAGTAAATAAACTCATAAGTCACGATACTCTTTGTCATACGGTGCAAATCATGCTTATCATTTTCCGTCGTAATATACTGGCGTGCTCATCTTTTTAAAACAATTTCGAACAGATCTGGATGCATCAAAAGAGTAAAAATCACTTCAATGACGCAAAACATTCATATAAAGCACAAACTACGACGCAAAATGGCATTGCTATAATTATCTTCGGATTACGCGACAGTCTGAAATCGTGCTTATGGCGTGCTCATTTCTATGGCAAAGTTAAATACATTCTGTTTACAATTTAGAACAGATCTGAATGCATCAACAGAGGAAAATCATCATAGCAATGACGCAAAATATTCATATAATAGGCAAATAAAGCACAAAGTACGACGCAAAATGGCGTTGCGTATAATTACCTTCAGACTGTGAGACAGTCTGAGATATATGTTTCAATGCGGGAGAATAGTTACATACATTTGAATGAAAGTAGAAGAACGAAAGATTGATATCTGTATTATTTGCTTGTCTGAAGTGAAGAAGAAAAAAGAAAGAAAATATTTCGCTTTATTTTCGCCCATTTCATATCGAGGTGTGGTTCGATCAGTTCTTGTTGGCTTATTTGGTAACATGTAGATCACTACCATCGCTCCGAAGCGCTCCGAACGTGTATCAACGAGTAGACATACCGGTTTTATTATACGTTTCGATTTAGCCTGTATATATAGTCACATTGTAATGGGCAAATCGTCAACCATATATTCTCGTGCGCCCCCAAAAACAGACATTGGAAGAAGAAGAAAATGTTAAAAATGATGGACTTACCAGGCAATCTACATCCAAACTCGTATCGTGATATTCCAATGATCTCCCGCGCCGAGATGGCGTCTGGTATTGGTATTTGTACATCGCTTCGGAGTTGGTCTTTTGGTGGTATATTTCCACATATGCGTTCCGCAAGGAATGCCACCAGCGATTGAGAGAGAGGGAGAGAGAGAGAGAGAGAGAGAGAGAGAGAGAGAGTGGGTGGGGTAGTGATAGAAGCTACGTAACAGGGATCAATACAAATCAATAAACATGAAAGCGTAAGCTCGCACTGTCTACGCAGTGATAATTAGAAGCCCACTTTATAAGCCATACGAAGTCTAGTGGTTGCAGTAGTACACTTAGGTTCTTAGGTTGTACAGCATGGTAAATACAACGATTTCGTTGAACAATTCATATTCTACCTCTACCAGTACAGGATCCGTTTTCATATTGTCTGGTATTACTGCGGTATGGTATGTATTCCCGTAGGATTTTTTTGCCAAAGTTGATTTTTTGTTGTTGCTGTTTTGGCTGCAAAAGGGTCCCAATTGGCCAAAAATGATAGGGTTCAAATTTTCAGACCCCTCCTTCATTTCCTGGGGGGTCCATATTGGGCGCCAAAATGGCTTATATAAAGCGCAATAGGGAAATTTGGTGTCTTCGGGAAAATTTGAAACCCATCAATTTCTGATAGCTTGGACCCCAATGAATCCAAAATGGCAAAAAAAAAAAAAAAAAAAAAAAAAAATCCTACGGGAGCTGTTTTAGTGACATACCGTACCAGTTCGGCGATACAGATACGGAAAACGTATCCTTTTCAACAAATACCCTTAGTTATGTCAAGGAGTTTTAAGAGCTGGAGTCCATAACTGGCAACAAATAATTCCAAGCAGCTGCCGTTTTCTAAGGTTGCACAGTAGAATCTACAGGTGTGATGTTACCTTTGAATGTCCAAGGTTCGAGGCCGCCAATATAATTGGAAAGCTTGAGTAGTGATATTTTTTCACAAAGAAATATCGTTATTATTTCCCTTTTTATTTCAACAAGTGAAAAATCGAACAGATGATGAAATATGTATAGAAAAGCCTAACTGTGTCCAATTTTTGCCTCGATGTCGACTACGGATCGACTCCAACAGCGCCAGGACCATCGACAAGAGGCTACCCCTATCCAAATGAACGGACACACGTAGTAAATGCCACTGTTTAGTCTGACCGACCGGTAGCATTGTAGTGTATAATGTAGTACCATTGTACTTAGTGACAGTGATGCACTGATTATTATACATGCTGGTATTAACATTTTACAAATCCCGAAAGGTCAACTCCTACAAGTGCACTTAATTGGACTAAAATATCAGATATGTGTTGGATTATTAAGTGCATAATAACAATTGGGTCTCATTTACTCAGGGAAGCCACATCGGTACTGATAATGCTCTTCATTCGGGCTCTGTCATTATTATTATCACCCCAGCGCGTTGCCAGGCACCCACTTTTAAATTACAACCCGAGTCGAGAGTGACAACATGTGAGCAAATCAGCTTCTCCAATGCCCTCCAATGGAGCCCAAAACCTAAGGTTCGACAGTCAAGAGAGTAACGGTCCACCCGTCACAGTACATGTAGGCCGAAAATGACTAACTTTAAGATATATATGTCAACTTTAGTTTTGATGTGCGTGTGTAGTGGTGTGTGTGTGTGTGTGTGTGTGTGTTCGCGGGTGTGTTTGAGTTGCGCGTTTGTTTGTGTGTTTGTTTGTGTGTGACTTTAGCTTAGGGATATACCTGACGAGACTGCAATAGAGTACCGAAGTGTGACATCATATTTGCCAAGTTGTCAAGGTTGTTGGTTCCAAACAATGTTGTGCTAAAAAATGGCGTGGTGATCACACCAGCGCCGAATAATTTCTTTGTTGAATACAATTTTTGTCGAATGAAATTTTTGTCAAATAAAATTCTTGTCAAATAAAATTTTTGTAGGATAAATTTCTTGACAAATACAATTTTTGAACAATATGTCAAATAAAATTTATGTCGAATAAAATTCTTGTCAAATAAATGTTTTGTCGAATAAGATATTTCAAATAAAATTTGTTGTCAAATAAGACTTGTCAAATATTTTCTGAAAGTGTTGAATATTTACATTTGAGTGAATTTTTTTTTTGAGAGTGTCGCATATATTTATTTGTTTCCCTAAAGGCATGCCAAAGACGTTAGCACTTCGTTACTCTATAAATAATTTATCATTCATTAGGGCATAACTGTAAGGACTGATACAAAAATGTTTTTGTAGCGGGCATTTTTTGTACACTGATTTCTAAGAATGGTATTACAGTATTTACGTTTTACAATGATGTATTTTTTTTATCGTATCAAAATAAACAATATCCTGAGGCTGTGACGTAATAAAAAGTCCTGACGTAAACATTTGTTTACTTTTGTCACTAAAATATTGAAATATACAAAGGCCTATCCTTTCTGAGTAAATAATATTAATCGCATAAATAAATAGAGATTAATAATAGATGGATAAATAGGCCCAAATATTGATGCTGCAATTAAAATACTAATATAGATAATAATAATAATGATAATTAGCTTAAGTTGTTCTAGGCTCTATGTTCTTATTTATTCTATAGTGCCGTAGTTTTGTCTCTCCCATTGGTTTCTTTAAGGGGGACTGCACTTCTTGCAGCTACTTGCGGCCTGTATATAGCAAACAATAACGTCTATGCGGTACCCGTTGGTCCCCCATGATCCCTTTTTAAATGTTTATTGAGAGCTGATTTGATGAGATAACCACCTGTCAGTGACCACGCAGGGAGGTCTAATTCCAACTGACCAAACTAGTGTAGATAGGCTTTAACTTATTTGATAACTTAGATTTTTTTTAAATTATCTTCTTATCCAAAACTTTATTTGTAATACTGCTTAACAAGAACAGATATTCCTTTGACGACTTCATGCAGGCGCGTACCCAGGATTTTTTCAAGGGGGGGGGGGGTTTAACATTTTCAAATCGGGGCGATAATTTCGCACTCGACTCAGCCAGCCGCTGAATAAGCGGGGGGGGGGGGGGGGGGACACTTTTTTTTTTTTTTTTTTGGTCTCGAAATTTGAAAAATTGACATTTTGCTCCCAAAAACCCAAAGGGGGGGGGGGGGGGGGGGGTTATACACATAAAAATACCAAAGGGGGGATTAACCCCCCCCCCCCCCCAAACACCTCCCCTGCGTACGCGCCTGACTTCATGTATCGTAAAGTTGAACAAAATTGTAAATTGCGTTCGTTTACGCAAATACAGCGTCGACCTTACAGGTACTTGTTTATTTAAGAGCGCTTGACATTTCAGATCGATTATTGTGATGCTTGACAACTTTAAACTTGCATTAATTTTTCAGTTAATCGCATGAAATCGAATGGAAAATTGTTTAAGCAATGTAATTTTGTTAATCTTTAGCGCAACTGATATTCCATTCCGAGTGATGTATATAATTAATTGTATCATTGGAGTATTTGGAGATTTAGTTAAATGTTCAGCTCTGAACTATGTTTAGCCGCGGATCTATGCGGATAGGCGCACAGAATTTGGTGTTTTACTTTTGGTTCTAAGTCAATTAATGTGAAATTACGAAAATATCTATAACGAACTAGCACATCCTAATGCTTAGGTTCCACTATATACAGGCTCCTAAATCTACGCCTTGTTTGCTTATGCTTACTTCATTCATATTGGACCGAAAACGCTGTCTCTTTCCGACCCGACCCTATATATAGGGGCCGGAAGCGGGGGGGGGGGGGGGGGGTCACCCAATCGAAAAAAGTGTGTGTGTGTGTGTGGGGGGGGGGGAATTTTCACTCCCCCCCAAAAAAAAAAAAAAACGCCCCCTTCCTCACCCTCCCCCTCAAAAAAAAATAATCAGCAGTAGGCCCTAAGGGAGAAAAAACGGTTCGTATTTTGTTTTAAAAAAATAAATAAAAAAATAAAAAAACATGAATTGAATAACATAAACATTATATTCCATTCAAAGAAAAGGAGAGTAACAGGAATTAAATTTCGTAAACAGTCCACATGCCCCTATTTATTCATCAATGGAGGATTTTATAATAAAGCGTGTTTTTTTTAATTATAGGGGTGAGAAGACATGAGCCCCTGAACACTGGCGTACTGACGGGGGGGGGGGGGCATTTGCCCCCAAACAAAATTGCATTGTGAGCAGAGAGCATCATCCTGGCCTGAAACAGAAAATAAAAAGGTTCAGACATCATCATTATTCATATAAAAGGTTATATATCTCCTCCACTGATAATTGGCTTTAGTTAACGTTTCAACCATAATTCACTTATTAAAAATATAAACCAGCGGCTCCTTTTCAAAGTTTCATGTACTGATGTAGACCTCTTGACTATTGAAGTATTGTACTTGTATTAAAAGTTGTAGCCTAGCCCTATGCTGTATCCAGTGTAGACACCCTACAACAACCCCATTCTGATATCACTGATGAACTATTATAAATTATAATAATTATTTAATTAATTATTATAATTTCAAATCAAGAACAAAAAATAATACATTCACCTTATTGCTGCAGTAGCCTGCAGTCTCGTGATTATGCTTGCCCCAAGTTGAACTCGCCATCCCATGACCCTAGAAAGCAGGGGCGGTGATCCCGGGGGGACGGGGAGACACGTCCACCCCCTCATTTATTTATTTTTTTATTTTATTTTATTTATTTTTTTTTTTTTTTTTGGGGGGGGGCGTATAACAAATACTGACTAAAGTAAAGAGCAGCGTTTATACTTAAACTAATAGTAAAATGCACAAATCTTCTCACTTGGTCGCTACACTCCCTCGCATACTATCCTTAAAAATGAACAAGTAGAAAATATTGTAGAAAATAAAAGAGAAGTGTGAAAAAAGTAGAAATGTAGTCTACTTGTTTTAATACTAATAGTTTTGCTAATGTCATTTTTGTAACACAACAAAACTTCAGAAACCCGTGAGCATGGCTAGAGCCTAGAGGGTAGTCTCTTGAATACCTTGAATACCAAAGCTTCTGGAAGAAAGCCGTCTCCAGCTGCCAAGCTTCCAGGTCTAACTTCAAGGGGGGGGGGGGGGATGTCCCAGCTTCCGGGTCTTGCACCATAGTCGTTTTGCATCTAGATCTAGATCCATATCTTGCTTGCTGGGTCATATCACAGGAATGTCATAATTGGAGTGCCTACTGGAGAAGGGTGAATTCCGACACCTTCACCCCTCTCGTTCACTATGCTCCCTCGTCCCTCTTAATAATAATCTTATTCCCCCCCTCCCTAGTCATTAAAAAAAAAAAAAAATCGCCGCCCCTGCTTGATCGAAAGCATATATAGTCTAGGATCTACTGTAGATCTACTGTCTGTAGATCTAGTCTAGGCCTAGAGGTCTAGGTCTAATTTATAAATAGCCGAGTTAGACCCCTTCCTAAAAATAGTAAAATCAAGTCTTTACTTTAGCCTAGACTCGAGGTCTACATCTTACGAAGATAACCAATTGAAAGTTAGTCTAACCTAGATGTCAACACAGCCTGGTTGGCTGGAATGTAGATTTTACTAGTCTAGCACTCTCTCTTATGGAAGCAGGAGACCGTCAAAAACATGGATATACGTCGTGTCGTAATTCGAATTGCCACACTACCTAAATAATTACGTCGTGTAGTAATTCGAATTGCCACACTACCTAAATAATTATGTCGTGTCGTAATTCGAATTGCTACACGACGTAATTCCGAATTACTGCCCAACGATTTAACGTCATGACGTTAAATGAATTAACTACACGACGTTAAATAATTAAGGTCGTGTAGCAATTCAAATTACTACACGACCTAAATAATTACGTAGTGTCGTGATTCGAATTACCACACGACCTAAATAATTACGTCGTGTTGTAATTAATTACTGCTCAACGATTTAACGTCGTGTAGTTAATTCATTTAACGTCGTGTAGTTAAATCAACCAATGAGACCGTTCGTAATATATGCGATGCGAAGACCGGCCACTACTATAGCGCGCACGAACGCGCATCGTATACATATTTCTGGCGCGCAAATATGATCTTCGCATCGCATATATTACGAAAGACCTCATTGGTTGATTTAACTACAGGACGTTAAATAAATTAACTACACGACGTTAAATGATTTAACTACACGACGTTAAATCGTTGAGTGACGTTAGTGCTATTACTGGTTTTAGGAGGGGATATAGAAAGTAATCCTGGTCCAGTTAAGTTTCCATGCAAGATCTGCAGCAAACCAGTTGCCAAGACCCACAGGGCTCTCCAGTGTGATGATTGTGATCAATGGATTCACATAAAGTGTGGTAACATAGCACCTGAGGAGTATGTTAAACTAGGGAAAAACAGTGCAGCATGGATATGTCACTTGTGCGGCTTTCCTAACTTTTCTACATCATTTGGTAGTGATGACTCGGTTTTAGACATCGACAATTCATTTGCAGTGTTATCTGAAGATGAAAGTAGCTCACAGTCCGACTTAAGCATGTCGTCAGATGAAGACGAAAGTGTGACAGATAGAAGTACAACATCAGGTTCTGAACCAAAATCAAAACCTAAACATAGGCAATTAAAGCTTTTGTCCATTAACTGTAGAGGGCTAAAAAGTAAGAAAAAACAAAGAGACTTGTTAGGTGCCATTCAACAGGAAGATCCAGATATCATCTGTGGCTGTGAAAGTCACCTGGAAGGAAGCTACTATACTAGTGAAATATTCCCAAAGAACTATGACATCTACAGGAAAGACAGGGACAGACATGGGGGAGAAGTGTTTATTGGCTTACGCAAAGACCTGCTTGGCATGGAAGAGGATAGCCTCCAAACAGATTGTGAATCGATCTGGGTGAAGATCTTCTTTGCTGGAAAACAACCACTCTATGTCGGGTCTATGTACAGACCAACAGATCGGGACACAAAGCCTCTGGAAGAACTGGATAAAGCCCTAAAGAAGCTAACCACCAAGAACAGGCTACCTAATATAATTCTAGCAGGCGACTTCAACACACCAGATATCGACTGGAAGACCAACTCGATTAAAAGGAAGCCTCAGTATGGCATGGAACTTAACCAGCTCCTCTTAGACACAGCAAACGATAACATGCTAACTCAAGTCCAGCACAAACCAACAAGGGAAGGCAACGTTCTTGATTTATGTTTCACCACCCTACCTGACCAGATAAAACAAGTGGACACAGCTCCAGGCATATCTGACCATGATGTGGTAAATGTTGAGATGGACACAGCAGTCAAGTATAGTCGAAAACAGCCAAGGACTGTGTATCACTATAACAAAGGCGACATGAACGGAGTCAGAAAAGAACTAGAAGACTTCAAAGAATCATTTCTTGAATCTGAGCCTATGACAAGGGGTGTTGAAGACAATTGGAGCCAGCTGAAGAATGCGGTTTTCAATGCCATGGACAAATTCATACCCAAAAAGAAGCTATCTTCCTGGCAGCATGTACCTTGGATAAACAGTACCATCAAGAGAATGATCAGAAAGAAGAAGAGGGCATGGAATAAAGCTAAGAAATCAGAGCTTGAGAAAGACTGGGATAAATTCAGAGAAATCAGGAAAGCAATAAAAGCCAAGATGAGGAAATCCCATGAAGAATATGTGAAGGGTATTCTAGAGAACTCACTGAAAGAGAAACCAAAGAAATTTTGGTCTTACATCAGCAGCCTCAAGAAAGACGCCAATGGAATACCAACTTTGAAAACAGATCACGGACCAGCGACAGACAGCAAGATGAAGGCAACAGCACTGAACCAGCAGTATCAGTCAGTATTCACAAAGGAAGATACTAACCACGTCCCAACCAAGGGCACCAGTCAACATCCATCTATGCCATGCATCGAGTTTAATACTGATGGAATCAAAAAGCTGTTGGAGAACCTAAACCCAGGGAAAGCTCCGGGACCAGACCAGGTACCAATACGCATTCTGAGAGAAGCTGCACAACAGATAGCTCCCGTTCTTCAGGTCATCTTTACTCAATCCTATGTAACTGGAACCTTGCCTCAAGATTGGCTCACAGCAAACACCGTAGCCATCTACAAAAAGGGTAATAGAAGCCTCCCAGTGAATTACCGCCCAGTGTCCTTGACGTGTGTAACAACTAAACTGATGGAACATATTATCTTCCACTCAATCATGGATCACCTGGAATTGCACACTCTACTCCAACATTACCAACATGGATTTCGGAAACAACATTCCACCGAGTCGCAGCTTGCTATAACAGTCGAAGAAATAGCGAGGGCTCTGGACCATCACCACCAGATTGACATGCTGATAGTCGACTTCTCCAAAGCTTTCGACACGGTACCACATCAGCGCTTACTGGGGAAAATAGATCATTACGGCATCCGAGACAACACCAAGAACTGGATAAAGACCTGGCTGACTGCACGGACACAACGAGTAGTTGTTGATGGAGCAGCATCGGAAACCATAGATGTTGAATCAGGGGTGCCGCAGGGGACAGTTTTAGGGCCACTGATGTTCCTACTTTACATCAATGATATTGGAGAGGACATTAGCTCAACCATTAAGCTCTTTGCCGATGATTGCCTCCTGTTCAGAAAGATCGACAAAGATGTGGATGCCCAGGATCTACAGAAAGACCTTCAAAAGCTGCACAAATGGGCTGGAAAGTGGCAGATGCTATTCAATGCGAAGAAGTGCTACAGCATGAGAATTCATCGCAAGCAGAAACCCATCATCCTTAACTACACCATGGGAGATGAGGTGCTCGCCGCTGTTTCCAGCCAGTCTTACTTGGGGATGGAGATCCATGAAAAACTTAGCTGGAAACATCACATCAAGGCAGTTGCAGCCAAAGCCAACAGAACACTTGGATTCATTCGAAGAAACCTCAGCCTATGCTCATCTGCCATCAAGAAACAGGCATACACAACACTAGTCAGATCACAACTAGAATATGGGGCAGCTATATGGGATCCATATCGGCAAAACCTGATAGATAGCCTTGAGAAAGTTCAGAGGAGGGGGATACGCTTCATCACAGGGAATCACAGCCGAGAAGACAGCGTCACGGCTATGCGATTGAACATCGGACTCCCAACTCTACAAGAGCGACGACTGGAATCACGTCTAGCCATGATGTACAAGATCTTCCACTACCAGATAGCCATCCCTCTTCCAGATTACATCTCACAGAAAGACAGAGCTACAAGGAGTCAACATCACCTTCGTTTCACCAGACTTGGTACATCCTCCGATTCTTACAAATACAGCTTCTTTCCTCGCACCATGAAAGACTGGGATGAGCTTCCTACAAATATCATTGAACTGCCCTCATTGAAGCAGTTCAAGGAAGCCATCAGCTGCGAATAGTCACAGCATCATCATTATTTTTTATGATTTTTATGATTTTTATCATTTCACTTGCACCATAAACATGTATATATTTCGGCACAAATTTACACAAGCCGTCCACCGTCGGCAAAAGATCACCCTTGTCTAGATGCTGAACAGGCTTTGACAAGTAGTAGAATAGAAGTAGAAGTAGGAGACTACCAGTAGTCTGCTGGCAGTAGGCTCTACCTGTTTAGTGTTAACAGTTAAGAGTAGGCTAAAATAAGACATAATTATTAAGACTGAGCCCAACTTTGTCATCTTAATTAGGCCTAGACTAGGTCTAGGCCTATTTTTAATTATTAAATTAGAGTCTAGGCCTAGAGCTAGATCTAGTAACCAAGATCTAACGACATTAAACCCAAGTAGGGTCTAGATCTAGACTAGTCTAGATTCTAGGCCTAGATTCTAGATCTAGTCGGTGATTCTATTTTTACGTAGATCTAGGCCTAGATCTAGGCTTATAAAACTAGGCCTAGATCTAGAATCTATATAAATTATAAGTAGACTAGTCTAGAGTCTAGACCTCTAAAACTAAAACTTAAAGATCTTGCCTTTAAACCTAGACTCTAGGTCTACTAGTAGTAGGCTACCTAACTTAGATCTGAGATCTAGATTATGAAACTTGAAAGCTGAACTTGAATTTGAAAGGGGACAACCCTTTAGAATACCCCACCACTTTAATAGATCTAAAATAAAATTGACCAAACGCTCAGGCTACTAAATACTTCAATTCAATTCAAATTCGCATTTATTCGGCAAAAGATAAAAACATCAAAATGAAATCATTACAAATGAAATCATTATAAATACCGGGATTGCTAAAATAAGTTAAAAACTTGTAAACAAGCAACCCCAAACATAAAAACATACAGATACTATACAATACAATAAGATGAAATACGATACAATACAATACAATACAATAATAATAATGTTACATGCTAACAAATATATGAATCAATTATGTATTTCAATAAATCAATAAGTGGCAAGTATTGTTCTTTTCAGTTTAAGTTTAAATGCGTTCTGGTTCTTAATACCCTTTAAATAACTTGACATGGAGTTCCATTTGTGAGGACCTTGATATCTAATTGATTTATTTTGCAAAAATGAGTTAGGCCTAGTGAATTTTGGTAGATGGAAGTCATTTTTTTTCTTGTATTAAAGGAGTGGACATCCGAGTTCAAATGAAAACTGTCATAAAACGTTACTGGTAGCAAATTATTTTGGAGTTTGTACATAAATAATAAAGTCCGTTGAGAAAGAATATCTGGAAGTTTGAGTAAATTTAAGGATTTAAATAATGAAGAGGTGTGCGCCCTGAAGGAAGCATTGCAGCACAACCGAACAGCCCGCTTTTGAAGTATGATAAGGGGCTTTAATAAATTATCAGACGTTCTCGCCCAAACTAAATTACAGTAGGCCTACGTTAAGTAAGGATATATGAGAGTGTAGTAAAGAGAAAGCATGGTAGAGGATGGTAGAAAACTTTTGAGCTTATTCATTACACCGACTTGGGACCGAATCTTCCTGGAAATTAATTCAATGTGTTTTGCCCATGTAAGTTTGTTGTCAATGGCAACTCCTAAAAAATTGGCAAATTGTACCTGGTCAATACAGTTACCATCTATTGTCAGATTAACATTTTCAATTAAAGTATCTTTTTTTTTTACCAAAGTTAAATATCATGAACTTTGTTTTGGTCTGATTAATTTTTAGTTTATTTGATGAAAACCAGCTAGCAACCTTTTGAAGTTCAACATTGGCTTGGAAAACTAAGTCTTTCAAATTTTTACCAGAATAGAAGATGTTTGTGTCATCGGCATACAGTACATAATGTAATTTCCTTGAAGACTCAACAATGTCATTTATGAAGAGCAAAAATAATAACGGGCCCAAGATACTACCTTGAGGAACACCTTGCTTCATTAATAGCAATTCAGAGTCAGATTCATTATAATTTACAAATTGTGTTCTATTAGACAGATAACTTTGGAGCCATTCCAATGAAATGCCTCTAATTCCATAAAAACTTAATTTTCTTAATAAGATTTTGTGATCCAAACAATTGAATGCCTTGCTAAGGTCTACATACACTCCTAAAGCTATCTCTTTTTTTTCCATAAAATTTGTACAAAAGTTCGGATGCAAAAAGTAAAGCTGACTCTGTTGAATAACATTTTCGAAACCCAAACTGTTCCGAAAAAATAATTGAATGCTAATGAAGGAAAGTAGATAATCGATTGTACATTAGTCTTTCTAAAATCTTGGAAAAAGTCGAAAGCAATGATATTGGGCGATAGTTCGATAAATCATGTATATCACCTTTTTTAAATAAAGGTATGACTTTTGAAACTTTCATTGAATCAGGAAATGTTCCAGACATAATGATAAATTAAACACATGGGTTAAAGGTTCAACAATATAGGAAATTAACTTCTTTATAACGTATGGTGACATATCATCCACCCCACATGAGTGTTTATTTTTCAAGGAAGAGGATAACTTCAAGATCTCATTTCGATCTGTTGGTGAAAGAAACAAAGAATGCGTTACGCTGGTTTTCAAATAGTCACGAAAGCATCCGGTGGTCTGGGGATCATCAAAACAACCAGCATTAACGAAAAACGAGTTAAATGCATTTGCAATTGCTTTTGGTTCAGTAAGCCTTACACCATCTTTACGAATGAATGAGGGTAATTTCGATTTACTATCTTTACCAAGCAGGTTGTTCAGAGTTTTCCAAGTGTTCTTTAAATCATGGCGATTTGATTCAAGCTTTTCAGCAAAGTAGTTCTTTTTGGAGACACGTATAATGTGAGTAAGCCTATTTCTGAAAGATGTGTACTTTTTCTTCACGGAGGGGTTTTTTCAGTTTTAAATACCGCTTATACAAGCGTTCCTTTCTACCAATGGATTTGAGAATGCCTTTCGTAATCCATGGTTTTTTTGGATGATCTACGTCTATCCTTACCAGGTATTCTTTTCGAATGCTTTGAAATCATCTGTTTAAAATCTTGAATAAAGGTATCGTAAGCTTCGTTGACATTGGTTTTGGATGTTACCAAAGACCAATCATACAATGCTAAATCTCCACACAATGAGTTAAAGTCTATTCGGAGTTTAACTTGACTCGCATTGTTCCTATTCAAGTGGGTGTGGTAATTTGGTGGTAAAAAGTTCGTTACTTGAAAGATGGGAAAGTGATCAGACACATCTGAATACAAAATACCAGGCAGGATTGGCTTATTCAAAACATTTGTAAAGATGTTGTCAATACAAGTAGATGAGTTAGTAGTTACACGGGTTGGTTTCGTGATAAGTGGGAGAAAAGAGGAGGAGTACATTGTATCGATAAATCAAATGCATTGGTATCCGAATGAAGGGCGTAACTAAGTAATCAAAGTTAAAGTCTCCAGCACGCCACTAGGCCTATAACATTGTTTATTCTCTTTGTTAACTTTACCAAGACATTCTTCAAGATGGTCATTAAACTCTGCACCCCAAGACTTTAGAAGGACATCGAGCGTCTCAGACATGATTTCTCTACTGGCCTGGAATACTCTTGAACAACGAAGAATCTTTGCCCAGTGTGGAATGTTCTTCAAAATCCACAAGAACATGGTGAACATCCCACTTACACCTGGTATTCACCCAGTCTTGCACCAGAGAGAGCTACGTGGACACACCACACACCCATTTATTTTTCACCAGCTTCCCTGCAGAGTGGACTGCTATAAGTACAGTTTTTTTCCCCCGAGTTATTCCCATATGGAACAGACTCCCAGCAGTAGCTGTAACATCTAGCTCGATTGCTGGTTTTCAGACCTCCGCAGTCCCGTCCATCATAGCCATGATGGGCATGCCCACCAGGGCCCTGTAGGGAGGGAAGCCATGAAGCCGACATTAATGTTCTCACCAGATGCAATTAACCTACTTCTTCGTACTCTCCAGTTTACATGTCTTCTTCTGCACAATGTCTGGCTTCTTTTACTTGCACGCATCACGCACTCACATACTCCACCCTGGACAGCTGTCAACGTAGCTTTTTGGGTGCAACAAATTCAAGATTCAAGATTCAAGTATCGGGAGATTTGTATACAGTTCCAACGATTAAATTCTTCCCTTCCTTTACGATTTCAATAAAAATAGTATCTAGATCTATAGACTAGACCTAGGTCTAGTTGAAGTACAAAAATCCAAATCCGTCCTTGGTTTGAAGGTGACATTGTCCCAGACGTACATAGTACATACACACACCCCCGCCTACACGACCTAACCTTCACCATTGAAGCTAAATTTCAAGACTTAAGCTTTTTAAGTAACACTAGATCTAAACCTAATCCTAACCCTAACCCTAGGTCTTCAACGTTTATGTACAGCCAAAAAGTGAAACACAAATTTACTGCACGGTAGCGCAACGTACGGGTATAGATCTAACTTAGGGAATATCCGGGTCTCCGACTCCGAGTCCGAGTCTAACTTAATTCTAAACTAAGTTAAAGACAGCCTAACTCTACATGTATGTAGACTACTCTAAGTCTAATATTGTTAGTAATGATCTTGTCCAAAATTGTTAGTGTTCTATATCAGAAAATCTTTTCATAAATATGACTCAATTTACGAAACCAACTTACTTTTACAGGTGTAATCACCGGCATATTTTCAAAAAAAGAGACTCTTCCATAGAGATATATACTGGGTGACGTCATAAATTATATAGCGGAAGTGACGAAACGGGCCAAGATCTACCGCGCGCGTCTTTTTTTTAACCTAACCTAGCCATCCTACCTCTGCATTTGATTGGCTCAATATGAACCTATATTTCATGCGCTAGTTTATAAATATTCATGATACGCACGCACACAGAAAGCAATAATTTATCAAATAATGAG